>NC_051311.1:74341542-74655894 GCF_015220235.1 Choloepus didactylus
GAATGCAGTATGCAGGGTTTTCTCTGTCTTAGAGGGCCTTGTCTTGTCCTGAGTTTTTGTTATTTTGAAGTTCCCCTGTTACAGGAGTTTGGTTTTCCCTTCTGTTTCCCAGGGGACAAATTCCCTCTCCCAGGTATCTGAAGCTGTCAGGCTTTTGTCCCAGACTTTCTGCCACTATAGCTTTTGCACTTTATTTGTTCTCATGTTGCCTTTGCCTAGAGGGCAAATTCTGAGAGGAGGGTCACCCTAGGGAGGACCTTGCCAATTTAGTCTTTCCCAGCTGAAACAGGGCCAGGGACCCATGAAGGGGATGCAGACCAACTCCAAAGTGCCCTGCAGGAAGGGTACGGTAAACTTCTCCCATAGCTTTCTAAAGCTGAGCCTTCCTGGCCTGTCCAGCAAATGCAACCCTTCAGTCAACTTTCCCCCACAGCCTTGAGGAAGCACTGCATCTCTAATTCTCCAGCACATCCCCCCTGTCTGGGGAGAGTTGAAACAATGGCTTCCCTCAGGAGGAGACCCTGCCATCTGAATTCGCTTATCAAAACCTGTGATCAGTGTTTGCCTGTGCCCATCCCTGTTCTTGGGGAAGAAGTTCTGTATGTCCCTTGCTGTCACCAGCAGCTAGTCAGGGACTGGGTCTGGTGCAGCCTGCTGGGAGAGGGAGTGATGGGGGCTAATAGCTGCCACCCAAAGAGAGCAATTTGTAATTTTTACTGTAATTCACCTGTCTCTTTGCCCACTCTTTCTTTTTTGGATGCTGTAGAGGCTCTTCTGGCCTCTGGAGTTTCAGAATAGTTGTTTCAGACAGTTCCTGCCTGTTTAGTAGTTGTTTTGGTGGAAGGACTGAGTACTGGAGCTCCCTACTCCACCATCTACCCTGGATGTCCTCCCTTGGCAGGTTTTGGTTTTATTTTTAAAAGAATTATTGTATTCCCAATAACAGACTTCTTGTACATCTGATCACATCATAAAATGAAGCACTGACAGGAGTTTTCATGAAAAGCATTGACATTTTCATTCCCACATCTGGGGTTCACCTTGGTTTAATAAGTTGTTTCACCCTTCTCAGAAGGCTATGAATGAAAAAATTGAAAAAAGGGAACCAAAACAAAACAAAACAAAAACAAAAACTTATGTAATAGTGAACTGATGTGAAAGAAAAATGTAAAGAGAAGAAAAAAGAAAGGAAGAAAAAAATAAAGATAAAATTTCACCATGAAATAAAGAGAAATTCTGGAATCAAAGATATTCCAGATAGGCACATATTCTGATATGCATGAACCATAAAAATATCCTGTGTCAACTGAAGAAAGATTTAAATGTTTCATAACATGCTTTTATTCAGATTTCAGCAATTTCTTCCCCTAGTCTACAAATGTCAGGTATGGGTGATTGATTACAACACATTTCTTTCCCATTTCCTGTTCTAAGATGGTATTCAGAAAAGCTCTTGCATTTCTTTCCTGGATTAAATGTGAGTGAGAGCAATGTTTTCCTGGCAAACTCAATATATGTGCAGCTCAGCCTTTCAAATAGTGGTTTGTGGGAGGTTTAAGCATCCAGAGGTCAAGTGAACCCACCTGCTCCATAAAGGCATCGTTTGCCACCTGGCAGCTGAGGAAGCTCTGCTCTTCAGTTGTGGGACCAACAGAGAGATAATCTGTGGGCTGCTGCTTTTCAAAATGAAGAAGATGAAGAAAAGGTAATTTTTCAGACTTACAATAAACTATCTCAATTTCCAGGAGGACCTTGGGGTTGGGGTAGGAGGAGGAGAGGGGAGGAGCAGAGAAAAGAATAGAACAAGGAAAAGATAAGCAGGGCAAGAAAAACATTAAACAAGGAATATAACATATGGTCAAGAGAAAAGAAGTTACAACCAACATGATAGAAAATTAGAAGAATGAAAGGGAATAGAAAGAGCAGCATGGAATGAGTACAGACTAAAGCAGCAAGCCAATATTTTATTACTGTTTTTTAAATTCCCTAACAAAATCCATCAGTGTGTTTGTAAGTAGACTGACAATATTCTTTTTCCTGCTCTTCAGTCCTGAAGATTTCAAAGCTTCACACAAAATTGATTCTAAACATTCAATTTAAAAGACAAATAAACATGCCTGAAGTCCAAATTCAAAGAGAAACCAAAAGGGTCATCTCATCATTTCAAAATATCTAAAGTCTTCCAAATTGGAGAATGGTAGGTGAGTCTGCTTAGGTCACTTTACCTCTCTTACTGCAAGGTTATTTGTTTGAATGCTCTATTTTCTGATCCTTTGCCCAGGAATATAGAGTGCAGCCAGTGGAAAGCTCTGTGATGTTAAAAATAAAAAAAAAAAGCTGAAACCTGCTTTAAATTCTTTGGATGCTTATAAGAAACTACACAAATTCATTTTGTAGACATGCTTTTATCTGTTTACAATTGAAATTGAAAATTGCAGTGAGCTACTTAAAAGCAGACCTATTGAATAGAACTTTTTATATAATTGAGCTACTTTTAAATGGGCCATTGTATAACTTGGGGCTACCAACCAGCCTTACAGATAGTATACATGGAATTAGAGGCCAACATATACTGCAGATATTTAAGAATATAGTTACTGAGCACCAATTATGTCAGATACTATACTAGATATCAAGAGTGAAAACAAAGAATATAAAAAGTCTGTGGCCCCAAGGCATTTGAAATTGAATTACTTTACCCACAATGAGAAATATCATCATAATTGCTTTATTTAAAGGATACTGAGAAAATGGAAAAGAAGAAACAGTAATGCTTCATCACTTAACATTTAGAAAAATTCTATGATATGTTGGCCGATGTGTATGATAGAATTACTGTTCCTTCAAGACATACTTAAAAAAACAATTCAGAGACAAAGATATTTTAAGGACCACTGGATTGTGGCCAGGAGGATGAATTTAGATCAAAGGGAGGGAAATTCAAATATCTGTCACTTTCCAGTCATAAGATATAGAATAAGTTTCTTGACCTTCCTAAATCTCAGAATACTCAAATGTGAAACAGTTGTGAATACTTGTCTCAGAAGTTTGTCATAAGTATTATATGAGAGTGGATGTGTAAAGCATTTATCACAGTTACTGACACATATTAGATGCTCAATAAATATCAGTTGGATTTGAATGAATAGTAACTATTTTTAATCGTGAGTGACCCAAAGATTTAACTTCATAATATTCTAACTTTAGGGTGCTTTGGCTTTTTTGTTTGTTTGTTTGTTTTTGAAATTTTCATTGATGTAATACATTTATGAGGGAATACTGGGTAATATTTGTGGGAAAAAGGTGAAAATGGATTTAAAAATAATTTTCCTTTCAAAGATTTTAAATATGTCCATTTGGTTTCATAAAATGGAAAGCAAGTTGGAAATTATGACTTGGGTTCAATTTTATAAGTATAAACTTATCATAGAAAGTAAAATTTACCTAAACTAAACTGAGGTCATTTGTTCTACAAAATGGGCATAACATAATAAGACGGTTTGTCTGACAGGCCAATATTTATATTAACCAGCACTTTCATACATATCTAGTACAACAAAATCTATTGTACATAGTAAGACAGTAGAACATCCAAGAGTAATAGAAGATGTATAAAATGTGTTCTGCGGTAAATAGATTTACTGATTTAACCTGCTAATAACAGATAGTCCCACTTGCAAGAACCAAGGCTTTACTATTTCTATTCCAAAAGTCTTCCACAATGTCAGCACTTAGAACTTGCTCAATGTTTGTTGACTGTATCAATGAAATTAGTTCCATACTACAATTCTAAATTTAACAGAATAGCTCAAGATAGATGATAGCTGTATCAATCTAACTTTCAGATTATGTCCATATAACAAATGTGAGTGTTATTCTTTTAATATACATAATTACCTATGATTTATATAACTTACTTAAAAACCCACGAAACACTTCAATGGGTACGATAAACCTGGAGTTTCAGTATACTCTCCGTAAAAAATATGATCAATGCAACCAAAATTATTGAAGGAAAATGAAAGAATAAGATATTGATATCCCTCCTTATGGAATTTTATTTTTCCAACCCCCCCCCCCCCCCCGCATGCAGACATATCCTTTTTATCCCATCAATTTGGAATGTATAGTTTCTCTCTAACCATTTGTATTATTTTTAGTGGTTACTGGTTACTTGGTCATGCTTTTCATCAACCCATCTAATTTTAGCTAATGTTTTGGCTTCCAGATTCCCCAGAGCCATGCATGAAGTGTGGGCTGGAATGAGCTAGATTATTATTCTGGCACTGGGGTTTTGTGCTTGAACCCAGGTATCGTCGCATAGGACTTTACCCGATATGTCCTTACAGGCTATGTTCCATCTCTTCTGTTGCCACTATCCCATTCAGAGAGTCAGACCATGATGCATAGTCCAGCTGTTGGTGCCTATGGAAATTGACATGGGTTCACGGACTGTAACCATCCAGACAGCTCCTTGCTCAGCCTACTGACTGCTCTGACATTGTCCTTCATCCATTCATATGATATTCATACTTATTTGAACTGCTTTCACATGCCACCTGGGGTGGGGGGTGTCCTCTGACAGAAACATCAGTATACCAGGCATCTTCTGATGGGGCTCTTACACCCTCTATTATTGATGCTACTTTCTTGTTCGCTGGCATGGATGATGTAGGAGAGTTCAGATGCTCTATGTACATAAATGACCCCAATAATTTTATAACTCCTCAGATAATGGGCTAATATGGAGAAAATTCCATTGTTGTAAATAAGTATGCCATTTTTATGCTAGCCTATGCACAAGCACTTTGGGGCTGAACACAAGCATCTTTGACCTATCTACTTATTGGCAATGACATCTGCACAGTTACTGGCAAAGTAATTGTTATAGGCTCAGTTTGCATAAGAGTAAGATATACCACTAAAAGTTGTTTTTCTATAGGACTATATTGTTCTGTTCCTTTCTACATCTTGGGGCTAGAACATGAGTGGTACTCAATTCCCATTTTGGTTTTTGCCACAGGCCTTACTTGAACACTTTTGGATAACTGGAAATATCCAATTCAGAAGCTTGCCTTGATATTAAGCTACCTAGCGACTGGATCTGTTTAACAGCTATTTTTGCTTGTCAGAATGCTTGCTTGGTTTCAGTGTCTCAATGCCACTGAGCCCCCTTTTTTATAAATCTATATAACGGTTGAAATAGTTCAGCTAGGTGGGATATAAAGGGTCTTCAGTAATTTAACAACCTAAAAAGGCTTGCAGTTCCTTTATGGTGTGGGGAGTTGGATACATTTGTACTTCACCTGTGACCGCAGTTGGAATGACCTGCCTTACCCAACCAAACCACCCTGAGGAATTTTACAGACTGTCTAGGTCCCTGGACCCTTCACAGTCCATTTAAAGGGGCTGAAATCACTGGGTCATCATTCCTTAAGATGTGATACTATCAGAAGTAAGCATAATGTCATCAATCTAATGAAACACAGCAACACTTGGTAGATTTTCCCACCTTGCTAGATCAGCTGCCACCATTCCATGACAGATGGTGGGGCCATGTAGGGACACTTGTGGCAAAACCTGGAAAGTCCACTGCCACACTCCCCATGTAAAAGCAAACTGATCTTGGTTTTCTTCAGCTAGTGAGATACAGAAAAATGCATTACCTAAGTCTAATATATAGTGGAACTCTCCTAATGGGGCCGATAAGTTATCGAGAAGCATTGCAATTTGGCACTGTGGCATGAATGGGGTACAAACTTATTCAATTCTTGATAATTGACTATCACTCTCCAACTACCATCAGGTTTTTTCACCAGCCATACAGGACTATTAAATGGGCTTTGTGCTGGTCGTATGATCCCCACTCTGGCCAGTTCTTGTAGCGTCTCACTGCTTTCAGCATGTCTACCTGGGAGGCATTATAGTTTGGAATGAATGACACTCCTGGGTAGAGGCAGGGGCATTGGAGACCAATGAGCACAGCCTAGTACCACATCCATCCCTAATATATAGTCAGGAATGGGAGAAAGACATACAACATACCTTTGGGGAGTGAGGTGCCCAATTTGTAATATTAGGGTAATTTGCACTACTCACAGTTTTTCCCCCATGTCCATCTATCACCTTTAGGGGCCCATTAAATCTCCAGGGATTCCCTTAGATAAATGTGCACTGTGCTCCAATATCAATAAGGACTATAATGTGTAAACATTTTTATTTTCTGGAGACCAGTGGATAATTGGCTCTACATGAGGCCTCTACTCACCTGCTGTCACCCATATCTGCAGGTGACCATGGCCCCATCCCTAGTCTTCATGGATAGGAGTTATTCATCCTCTTATACTAGACTTACTGTCCTCAGAGGTTGCTGTGGGAGTGATAACCTATGGCACAGATTTAGATATAGGCAGAGGCTAGTATCTTTTCTCATTAGGCAGCTTTTGCCAGAGGCCTACTAATATAGCATTAGGTTTACCTATTTTTTCTATTGAGGTGACTGAAGTAATTAAATCAGCCCATAATTGTTTACAGGTTAGACAAGTACAGGCCGCCTCTGCCCCTTACCTTACAAGGTTTCTTTGGTTACTTTCCTTGCCCCTTCAGAATATATTCTTTCCATCTCACCCAAGTCTTCTATTGCTTGTGCCACTTTGTGAATGGCCTGGGCAACTAGTGGGCTTAGAATAACTACTAATTTCCCATCCCAGGCTGGAGGCATGTTTTGGAGGAGTTTATCCTTCATACCAGCCATGAACTGTTCATCAACAAGTCCACAAAAATATTCAGTATATGCTGCACACTTCTTTCCTAATTCTCTGATTATATTCTGTAATTCTTCCATAAATGACCATTTGCCTATTGTGATGGTATATCCCCTCATTAGGCCAGGCCAATTTTGCAGCTAAAGTGCACCATTCTAATAAATTTTGAATACCATCTGGTCTTTGTCTTGCCTGGTAAAGATGCTGATGAAGAGAGGGATGTGGAGCTATGCTAACCACTTTTGCTGTTTCCACTCCTGAAAGTACAAAAACATCTCCCCCTCTGTCCCATAATCTTAGTAACCAAGCAGCTATGCTCTCTTAGGTCTTCTGTTTAAACTTTTCTATTAATTATGTGGAGAATACTCCCTTATTACTGTCTGCTTCTGAGCAGAGATCTCTTCCCTAGAGTCATCAGAATCCCTGGTTGCTTTCATTTTTGTAGTTATTACCAGCTTTTCCTGTTCAGGTTCATCTTCAAATTCAGTTTCATTCTCTGATTCTCCTTTTTCTGCACTTTCCCAAGGATCCCATACCTTCAGATCCCAGCCTTCTCTCTGGATAACTGCTTGGAATTGCCACAGTGGCATCCTTTGTCCATTCGTTTTTGCAACTTTACATGCTTTTGCTTCTAATTGTCCCTCTTTTGCTTTTTTTGCTAATATATTAGCATTGTTGGAACATACTAACCTAATATCCTTTTGTAATCTTACTTCAGCTTCTGCTTTTAGTTGTACTTCAGTAGCATATCTAACTGCCCATAATGAAGGCCACATGGTGGCAGCAATCACCTCTTTTCCTTGTGATTTCCATTTGCCTCTCAGGTACCCCATCAGGACAGATAACACTCAGGCTGGTGTTTTGTTGGGCACCCGCATATTCACATACTGGGCCGAATTGTTCTAAAAAACACATACTGGAAGTTGGCCACCCAAAGATTTCCCCACCCAACCACAACATTATGTCCATGGATTCCTGTTTCTCTTGGCTTGTTTCATTTTCAGTCTCCTGGCTGGCTTGCCAATTGTCTCACTGTGAACCTACAGAACAGGTCCCAGTGAAGTTCAATGGATAGTTAAGATCGAAAAACAAAGCAGGCCACTCCACATAGCAAAATAGTAAAAGTTTACTAAGGGACTTACAGACTGGGAAGCTGGTCCTGGGTGGCTGCAGGACCACTGACACAGCACTCCCCAAGCCCAGCAGTTACATATGGCAAGAACAAAGAAGGCACAGGGCCAAGTCAAGATTTGCAATATCATAAATATGTTTCTTTGAAGTTACTGTTATGTAGCAGAAGTAGTTTAGTACAGATAGCTATGGTGCTTAGGAATATGCACTGGTGTTTTATGATGCACTTATGGCGGGGGTGGGAGGTGTTGTCTTATCTAGGAGTTTATGGCTTTTCAATTTATGGCCTCACAAGGCTGTACTATAACAATTGTGGGCCTTGTCTTCCATTAAAAATATTTTAAAAATTATTTTGAACTTGCTGGTATGAAGATTTATAATTAATATGATATATTAAAATATTTTCTCTGAAGTAAAAGTTAATTTTTCTTCTGATTTTAAAACAAATTGAAACATTTTCATTGGCCCCTAAATGTACTTTGGGCCTTAGACATTTTGTCTATTATGTCTAATGGATAAGGCTCTCCTTCACCTTCTTTTCCAGTTGCCAGCCTTCCATATCTCCTTTCCAAGCAAGAATGTATACCTTTCTAAACAGGAGAGAATAATAAAATACCCTGTAATAGAGATAGTTAAGGAAAAAAATCTTATTTCACTTGAGTAAAATATACTTGTTTTGAGTTCTGTGTGTTAATTTAAGGTATCATAAATTTTCAATTTGACCTTTATATATGACTAACAGAGATCTTTCTGCAAGTGGAAATATAGAAAAATTTGTGTACATATTAATAAACCACATTATCATACAAGCAAGATCTTACCACCAGGCTTCATATTTAATCATTTAATTTGGGAAATGTAATTTGATGTAATAAAAATGGATGAATGTAAATATATCAAAAATAGACCTAGGTTAAGAGGAAAAGAGAGTGCTGCTGAGATATAGCAATGGGTAAACATAAATATTCAGATCATTGTTCGTAGTAAAAAGCTATCATTTATCCTAAACTTCCACTTAGGATTCTTAAGAAACAAGGTCAACAAGTTCTTTTTTTTTTCTTTCTTAAATTAATGGTGTTCACATAATGGTTTTCACCTGATCCTCAACAAATCCTTTAAGCTTATTTCCTTAATAGCACTTTCAAATCATTCTGGCCAAGAATCCTTATTTAATAAAAATAACTCCAAAGCAGAGATATGATCTAAAATAAACCACTTAAATCATCATGGAATTCCAAAGAGCAGAAAGATTACACACACACACACACACACACACACACACACACACACGTACATATATTTTTGAAATATAGTATATAGACAAATAAAAATATCCATATAACAATGTACATATGATTGTATATATTCTCATATATATATATACATATATATTTGACATATAGTTTAATATAATTTAGGGTCACCAAATAGCGTTAAGATTAAGAACATATATGTATATGGCCTCATTATGTGTGAGTAATCTTCATTTTAAATATACATCTACATACACACACATATATTTATAGCTGGAATTTACATTGCTGATATATTTGAAATATTGTTTTTAGTGAAGCAATGTATTACAAGCTCTTTTCAAGTATTAATGGATAAGAGTAGTTTTCAAACCACCATAGTCATTTTGAATTTTGAAAAAAAAAATTATGGAAGATGAGAAATGTGCTAATTCATTAGAAATGAAGTCTCTCCTTTTATACTTTTTGTTGTTATTGGTAGAAAAGTAACTTTAAAGCTACTTGCATTGTTAATTGCTCATTGCTTTCTTGTCTGGGAGAGAATGAAATAAAATCAATGATGTGTTTTTGTAGTTTCTAAAACCTAATGTGAGGGAGTGAAATTACTTAGCATGAAAAGATCCTTTTTTCTATCAGGATACTTTTATTTTTAAACTTTGCTATGTGCTTATGAAAGGAAAATGTGGTTTATAGGAAATAAACAGTGGACTATTGGTGTCTGCATTCTTGCTCACATGAAAAGATTCAATATAGGAAGGTTAAATGGAATAAATCCACAAAACAAACAAACAGAAGGGTGTTTATAAATTATCATTCTACAAGAGAAAATAAAGACTGCTGAAATTTATGAATTCAAGTAGGTTAATTCAAATGAAATCTTTAGTTTAAAATAACTTTTACAAGAAGAAAAAAAGCTGATTATCCTTTATGTCTGATTACATATTGGGGTTTACTAAATAGAACTTACTAGAATAATACACCCTTAAGAAATGCCTATCTTGTAACAATTATAATAGTTAAAATAGAACTACAAAGCAGGTTTTGAACAGCAATGCTGTCCTTTCAGTCTTGAAGATTTTTAACTTAAGAAATAAACAGAAAGCCTCGCATGCACACACATACACAAATTTTATCTGATACTACACAAATGCTGTATTTTGATTGTTACAAAACGGCTTCACGTTCAACTTTGTTCATCTTTTTCTGCTCCCTTCTTTCTTTTTCCTCTAACAGCCATTAGATATGCGCAATTTGGAATGAAACACTTGCTTCTAAATCTGTTTAATTGGTAGCTTTAAAGCTCATGAATATTTTTAAACCAAATGTATATTTGAATGACCTAGTACATACTAGTCACTGAACCAGACTTGCACCAAAACTCAGAGTAAATGAATTTTAAGTTATTTATTTAGATGTGGGATGCCCAATCAAAACCAACAATTTCTTAAAAATGTAATTTAGTCATCTGCACATTCACATATTGGAATGAACAATATTTCAATTCAAAATAAAATTGTTTTTATACAACCTTAATCCTACCTAAAGTATACATAGACTTTGAACCCCAAACTAAAAACCAAACCAATCCATGTGCTCGCTTCGGCAGCACATATACTAAAATTGGAACGATACAGAGAAGATTAGCATGGCCCCTGCGCAAGGATGACACGCAAATTCGTGAAGCGTTCCATATTTTTATGGCGGCATAGAGAAGAGTGGAAGCTAAGTAGTCCCCCTGGAACAACTACAAAAAACCAGAAACAACTAGTAAATAATCCAGAATAACTGCAAGGGGATAAACGAGACCATCCACTCATCATACACCAACCTGAATTGGGAGGAATGCCCAAGAACACAGCATAAAATCTGTAAGTAAAACCTGCGGAACCAAGTCGTGGGACCCCCTCCCCCATAGCCCGAGCTGCAAAGCCTCGTGGTGCCAGAGAGAAGCTCTCTCCCAGCAAGCGAATACAGCTCAGCTGAGCTCCAACTGGGGTTTTAAGTAGCGAGTGTGAACTGCTCACTACAGGTGTGCATCCCCCAAAAAACAGACAGAGGCTTTGGGTGACAACTGACCTGGGAGAGCCGGAGGGTCACCTTGGACTGGGTCTGAAGGGGACTATCTGTTTCTTTTTTGGCTCAGTGGAGAAAGCCCCAGTCATTTTCAGTTTCCAGGGCTGTGAAGCAGACAAGGGTGGAGACAGCGCAGGCAGAGAGCGAGACCATTGAGGTGCTGATGACCTCCACCTGGGGGCTTGTCTTCTCTAGGAGGAAAGGGGTGGGGCCCTTTCCATTCAGAACCAGACCCCAGAGCCTTGGGGAACATGGCCACACCTCCTCACACCAGTCAAAAATTATAGGCTAACAGGCATCACCTGCTGGGCAGAAAAGCACAGTGACCCAAGGCATCAAAGGGTGGAGCAATTTTCTAAGACACACCCGCAGGGAAACCAGATACTGAATATTTCTTCCCTCTGGGACCTGAGCCTGTTCTGGTCTGGGAAAACCTGATTTGGATAACCAAGGAAACCATGCCTAGACAACAGAAAATTACAACCTACACTAAGAAAAACAAAGTTATGGCCCAGTCAAAGGAACAAACGTACACTTCAACTGAGATACAGGAATTTAAACAACTAATGCTAAATCAAATCAAATCAAAAAGTTTAGAGAAGATATTGCAAAAGAGATAGAGGCTGTAAAGGAAGCACTGGGCATGTATACAGCAGAAATCAAAAGTTCAAAAAAACAACTAGTAGAATCTATGGAAATGAAAGGCACAACACAAAAGATGAAAGACACAATGGAAACATACAACAGCAGACCTCAAGAGGCAGAAGAAAACACTCAGGAACTGGAGAACAAAACACCTGAAAGCCTAGATGCAAAGGAGCAGATGGAGAAAAGAATGAAAAAATATGAGCAACGTCTCCGGAAACTCAAGGATGAAACAAAGTACAATAATGTACATATCACCAGAAGGAGAAGAGAAGGAAAAGGGGGCAGAGGCAATAATAGAGGAAGTAATTAATGAAAATTTTCCATCTCTTATGAAAGACATGAAATTACAGATCCAAGAAGCGCAGCGTACTCCAAACAGAAGAGATATGAATAGACCTACGCCAAGACACTTAATAATCAGATTATCAAATGTCAAAGACAAAGAGAGAATCCTGAAAGCAGCCAAGAGAAAAGCGATCCATTACATACAAAGGAAGCTTAATAAGACTATGTGCGCATCTCTCAGCAGAAACCATGGAGGCAAGAAGGAAGTGGTGTGATATATTTAAGATACTGAAAGAGAAAAACCGCCAACCAAGAATCCTGTATCCAGCAAAGCTGTCCTTCGAATATGAGGGAGAGCTCAAAATATTTTCTGACAGACAATGAGAGACTTTGTGAACAAGACACCTGTCCTATACGAAATACTAAAGGGAGCACTACATGGTGATAGAAGACAGGAGTGCGTGGTTTGGAACACAATTTGGGGAGATGGTAGCACAACAATGTTTGGCCCATGAAAGCTCCCAACAGATTCTCCACACGCTCTGCCTTCCACAGCAGCCTTGAAGGCCACACATTGAAGACGACAGCCACACAAGACGGAAGAACTGGAGTTCCCAGGACTTAGGTGGGACAGGGTATCCCCCCACCTCCACCCCAGCACTGAATAGTCTGAATGTAATGCAGGGTAACAATAAACCTTTATTGTTAAAAAAAAAAAAAAAAAAAAAAAAGCCAAACCAATCCAAACAAGCAAGCAAACAAAACAAGACTGGTGTTAAAGGTTATGCAGAGATACAAACTGTTGCCAAGCATGCTGACCCTTCTGAAATGACAAAACTAGGAATAGAAATAAGAAGAAAATAAATGGTCCAACTACAGGAGCAAGAAAGGTAGTGATGCAGATTATAATTGTACCCATCTATAAGAATTTATGGATGAAAAAAGGGTAGGCACAGCGGTAACATTAAGGCGTGCTGTGGCCTGGTGTTTTAGATTGGGATGATTTAGAAAGTCTTAAATCAAAGTCAACAACCAACAGTTGGTAGTGAAATCAATTAGTGGAAAATGTTAGGGGATGTATTTTAGAACTACAAATACAATCCTAAATTTTAGTGTTTTGAAAAGAATCAAAAAACCTCATGTTGCGTACTTTCTATAAATTGTAATTATTATATTAGCAAAATGATAGTGATCAGCACTTCTTACATCTATCACTTTCCTTTCACCTTGAATATTTATTTCTGAGCTTCAAACAAAAATCCTAACAATCAGGACTGAGCACTCTATGTCCAAACTTATTAATTTTGTGGAGACATTGATTGGAAGAGAATTGTTTGGTTCCTTTGAACTTTAATTGCTTTTGTTTTTCTTTTCTAAAACAGAATCTTTAATAAACTGCAACAGCTTGTTTTGGGAGCTAATCTTAGGATATTTCCTTTCTTGTATATTCATTTAATTTGTGAATGAACAAAAACTCAATTTATTGTCTAGATGTACCTCTGTGGTAGATCCTCTTGAATTTATATTACTTAAAATTAGAAGAGTGGAGTAGGGTGTGGGGATGGGAACAGAGGAGAGAGAACAGAGGCTGGTGGAGGGTTGGTGAATTTGGGGGAAGGGATTATTTACTCTTCCCCCACATGCTTACAGGTACACACTGTTGGAAGGTTGAGATGTTTGAGTTGAAACTTTCACCTGAATATAAGAATAGTTTTAGAGAATTTTTTCAAAATGTAGATACCCATGAGAGGCCATTAGTCCAAACAGACCTCAGTTGTAAACACTTGAATGTTCACTGGTGGGCTAGAGCTCTCCTTTCTCTTGACTTAATCAGCATTTGGAGCACAAGGAAAAGCACAAGAGCAAGCAAGAATGGGGCACCACAGTGCCGGGGAATCACCAAAAACTAACGAAAGAGGGGGGACAGAAGATACAGCTCATCATCTTAAAGTGTTGATTCTACCCAAACATTTGGAAGGAAACGTTCAGATAATTTAAATAAGTAATTCGAAATACTTATATGTTAAAGCCAAATGAATATAGTATGTAGAAGAACTCATACAGTGCATGGCATTTTAAAGTTAAAACAAGAGATCTCAAAAAACTTTGAAGCTGTATTTTAATTAAACCCCAGCCTTCCTGATGTGTAAATTCTGTTTGTACCATTTTGAATGAAAAGTTTTAAAATACTACTTTATAATTTTGCCTAGTTTATACCTGACTAACAAATTATTTTGTCTTAGTAAAAACAATCCAATACTGATAAAAATGTTAGTATTTTTTAAATAATCTAACAACACAGCCTAAAAAAATAGCAAATGTAAATGAAGTCACCTAAGAATATTCTCTACTTGTGTGAACTTTTGCCTCAAGAGCAATATGATACCATTAAACATCTTAATATGTTTTATGTACTTAATATATTTTATGTACTTATTGTTATTAAACAATAAGAAGTACAATGCATGCATTGCTTGACAAAGGAAGTCATCAGAGAATCTTGACTCCTTAAAGTCTTTTCTGAGGCACCATCATTCAGGGTCTTTCTAGGAATACATTCTTGCCATTTAAAGAATGACACTTGAATATATTTGAGATGACAAGGATACCAGAATACCACATACACCTGAAAACAGACATATTATTAATACTGGGTTTTTATATATAGTATAATACTTGGTTAATTTATACCAGCCACTTTTTTGAAAGCTGTACATATGGTAGCTAATTTAATTCTCCCAGCAACCTTATGGGTTTGGAACGACTATTATAACCATTTTACAGATGAAGAAAAGAGAGGACAGAGAGGATACATAATTGACAGTCATACAGCTGGTGAGTTATCGGGCTGGATTCATACCTATGAAGTCTGGCTTTAAAGTTCATTTTTTAACCAGTAAGATACACCGACTGTCCAGTTACCTCACATTGGTACTAATGGTTTTCTTGTATGAAGTGTTTCCTTCCTGTGCATCTTCTAGTTTTTCTGCATGGATTTTTAGGTACAAAAGTCTCCAGAGACATCAGGAAGCAGTGTCTGCTGTAAGGAAAAGAAAGAAGAAAAGCTTCACAAGTTTATAAGTAAGCAGAAGCTACAGATCCAAACTAGCTTTTTTTGAGAGCTGATTGAAAATCATATAATTTCACAAGCCATAAAATTTTAACTACTCAGGTGCAGTGACTTGCATTATTACCTGGCAGGCTTTCCTCAGTACCTTTAGATGGTGCCAAAGGAACTGTTAGCTTTGCCTAAAAGTACACATTTGCTACCCAGTGATGACAATTACCTGTCTCCTCCTCTTTCATAAATTCTTAATCTCTAAACTGAAAATGCTGTCAGCCAAATTTATAGATATCCTCATTTGAGGCAAGAATATCAAATCCAGAGATTATGTTGAGCAGCAAGCCTGCCAGTAAGCCAAGCCCATGGAACAGAAAGTAAATAACACAGGAAGGCGACCAACAAGCAACAAAGTCAAATGATGGCTGCCAAGCAATGGTGCTTGATCAAGGCAATGAGCCAGGCTCTGAGGATCAGGTTTGAATGAAATGATTAACCCACAGGGTTGGAAGAACTCACCAGGATACCAGCTTGAATCCCAGTGACCTAGCAGGTTCCCCATAGACTGAAGCAGCTGCTGCTTCTGCTAGAAACTCTGTTGCCAGCAACACCCACGCTGAAATCACTTCTATTTTCTCAGTGTTCTAATTATCCCTATGAAACACACACATTTTTTTACCCCATGCTGCATCAAAACACTGTTGGACTAGATGTTTTTTTAATGTGTAATTGTAAAGATGCTTGAGAATTTCTCAATATGATGCTCTCAACAGCCTCCATCTCTTTCCCTTCTGGAGTAGAGTTGAATCCAGTTCCTTCCAGGATACTGCTTCACCAAGAAGTGCAAGCTGTGCTCTGAGCTCTCCTCCAGATTTCGCTTCCTCCCAACTGGTGTGGAGACAAACACCTTTGCTCCCAGCTCTCCAGCTCTGAGACCTTCTGGAAGAGCATGGGGCATCCCAGTCTACACTCTTCTTTTCTTTCCTGAGATTTACTTACTACTCAGGCTGTTCTACTTCATGCTGCTTCTCTCCTGCTCTGAGATAAGACTCCATTTCTGGCCTGTGTAACAGCATATGCTTGTGCAATGCTTAGCAGTTTTCAAAGTGTTTTCACTTATATTGTCACATTTTTTTGTTTCACAACAATCTTGTAAATTAAAACATGATTGTTATTCTCACTGAAGAAATGAAAAAAGAGACTCAGAAGGGTAACAGACTTGCTTAAAGGCACACAATGATGGAAGAGACATTCTGCAGCCCCAAGGCTGGCGTTTGCACCACTAGACTTGTTCCCATTTCCTTTTGCCCCAAACTGTTTTCTGTATTTACAGTATCTCCATCTCGACAATGCAGTGCAGGGCTCTGGATCTCTCTCTGGCATGTGATTCAGCAAGATATATATAGTATTTGATAAATAACCTGTGATAAAGTGTCTGAATTACCATTCCTAAAATACTGTTATACATCTGGAGAACTTATTCCTGAAAATTAATAAATATGAAATTTTAGTTCAAGGTACTTATGTTATTTTGTCTAGCAGACAACACAATATCAATGTTAGAGAAACAGTGAGACTATTCTTCCTTTTCTTTTACTTTAATTGAAAATATAATGCATCATCACGTCTTGATCCTGAGATGCCTGAAACACCAACCACCATGAAGAGAATGTCTATATTTGTCATTCAGCAAGCATTCAGCAAGCAGCTTTTATGTGTAGGTACAATACATGTTTGTACAATCATGGAATATTCAACAGAGAGCAAGTACTATCCCCACCCTTGAGGGGTATGGGCTAATAGTATTTTAGCAAAGGACTGAAATGGTACTAGCACATATTACATACTTGCAATGTGCCAGGTACTATTTTGAACATTTTTCAGACATTACTTCATTTTACAGATCAGAAATCTGAAGCCCATAAAGTTAAACAACCAGCCTAGATTTCCCAGAGGATAAGAGTCCTAACTTTATTCCAATCAAAGAATGTTTAAAGCAAAACAACCTGGTCAAGTACACCATGTGGCTCCTTGGCCTAAATTATTCACTTATTCAGTCTTTTCTTCAACTTAATTTCCTATACAATAAACACAAAAGCCTGAAGAGATGGCATAGACAAACAGACAAGAATAGCATACTGGGGAAACAAGAAATAGTACCTCAAATATGTGTGAACAAGAGATAATTTTGGTGGCATGGTTGCATCTGATAACCAAAGAGAGCAAAACTTCTTCTGAAATGCTACATGATAAAAAGAAAAAAATTTCTTCTGCTATACCTATGTTAAGTGGAGGATCATGTCATGGAGTCAGGGAGATATGAGGTGAGAGCAGGATAGGAAAATTTCTGCACAGGGATAAGTTAGAGAACAAAGACCTCCAAGCAGCATCCCTCCCCAGGAGCTCTGTATTTCATCATCACAACACAGTACCCTTGTCCTGACAACGTCAATAATTCTGTAGTTGCCACATGGAACCCACCATAAATATAGGCATGCACCATTAATCAGTAAGAACATCTGCACCTATTACTCATGCAGCGAATCATGATTTAGCAGCTGTGCAAGCTATAATAAGGCTTGTGTGAGATTTGGGAAAACAGGGATAATGCACATATCATTCTGACCAAAGTTCCAGCTTGTGTGATGTTTTTCTTTAGGAAAAAATACCAATCATCTATCCTGAAGAAATCGGATAATGATCTTTTTTGTCCATAAGCAATGTCCATGGCTATTAATATTTTGATGGCATATATGCGATTAATCAATGAAACAACCATCGAGTATTTTTTTTTTTTTCTGTAGCGTCTTTGAAAGGTTCTCAACTGCTTCTAAATTTATATGTACTTGACGGATATTTTTACAAATATTTGATTTTTCTGCAAAGTAAGGCTTTAATGATCTCTCCTGTTTAGTTTCTGTTTGTTTTCTGTGTCTTGTGGTTCTGAGTGTAGAAGGAGTTGCTCTATGGTGTGTCATGGGAACTTAGGCTCAGGCACAACAGAAACTTTCAGCAAATAACATTTTATTACTTATACAGCACAAAGGGTCCAAAAGGTCAGGAGAAGAGATCCCATCATGGCTGATGTCCCTTGAGAGGCCAACTTCTCCAGTCAGGGTCAAGGGATGGCAGTTTTGCATGCTCCACTTTGCATCAGAAAAAGAAACAGATCTGGGCTGCCTGAGGTGGGGAGGTTGCCCTGCCACTGAGGGTTCCCACCCTGATAAGCAGCTGGGGTTGCATGTTCCCTGTTTGGACATTTAGACTTAAGTCTCCCCAAAGGAAACATAGAAACATCCTCACACAATAGAAAAGGAAGGCGGAAGGTAAGAGCTGGCAGATGGTCACTGAGCATGCTAGTGACTTCCCCAGCACTGAGCACAGACTCAAGGGCCAGACTGCTTGAGTCAAATCTCAGCTCTGCCATGGATAGGTATGAGACCCGTCTTTTCTCCTCAGAAATTATTCTCTATCTTTTAGCCCCTTTCTCTTAATCTCTCATTTCCTACTAATTCCTTCACTTCAGTATTTTAAAGTTGTCCAGTTTTTCTCATCAGTAAATAAATCCCAATCCTGCCTCAAATCATACAACTACATGCCGCACTTCTCTGCATTGCTTCATGGTCAGACTTCCCCACAGACGGTCTGGATGCTCGTTGTCTCTATATCCTCAGATCTCTCCCAATCCCAGTCACCTCAATCTAGCCTCTGCCACCACCACCATTGCACTGAAAATGTTCTTACTGTCCTCTCCGAGACCACCTGGTGAACTATCCCATGGACAAATGTCTGTACTGATCTTATTTTTCACCTAATTTCATGTGGCAAAATGTCCTATTTCTTTACATCCGTAGTTGCCCTTGCTCCTATGACTCTATGTTCTCCTAGTTTTCTTCTAAAATCCAAGGGCTGTGTTCCTCCCCTTCAGGCTGTCTCTGATATGTTTTGGTCCTAGGTCTGTCACCATGGAGTTCCCTGGAAGCCAACCCTGAGATGGAGTCTGGGGAGCAAAGTGCCTGTGAAAGGGAAGGGGAAAACAGGACTGGGCAGAGGCAGAAGAGGAACGGAGATCAGACCCTTCAATGTCTCAGCCAGCCAGCCAGCAATGTATTGTCCATTAGAATGTTCCATTTTGAAGCAGAAAGACTTGACCTTTCTGTTGCTAGTTGTCTCAGTCCTGGAGAATGGCTGTCCGGGAAGGGTTTGACTTTAGGCAAGGAGGTTTACTGCAGCTGTGGCAGATGGTGAAGTAGATGCCAGCTGGAGGCTTTCTGCTGACTGCACTCCCTTTTGGCGCCACTCTTTTTTTTTTTTAATTCAACTTTATTGAGATTGTTCACATACCATACAATCATCCAAAGTGCACAATCAATTGCCCATGGTATCATCACACAGCCGTGCATCCATAACCACAATTAATTTTTTTTTCAAATTTTTAGAACATTTTCACTACTCCAGGAAAGAAAAAAAAGACAAAAAAGGAAACTCAAATCCTCCCATACCCCTAAACACCCCCCCTCCATTACTGACTCACAGTATTGGTATAGTACATTTGTTACTGTTGATGAAAGAATGTTAAAATACTACTAAGTGTAGTACATAGTTTGTAATAGGCATATTTTTCCCTATACACCCCTCTATAATTAACTTCTAGTTATAGTGTCATACATTTGTTACAGTTCATGAAAGAGATTTCTAATATTTGTACAGTTAATCACGGACTTTGTCCACCACAAGATTCACTGTTCTATACATTCCCATCTTTTAACCTCCAACTTTCCTTCTGGTAACATACATGACTCTAAGCTTCCCCTTTCCACCACATTCACACACCATTCAGCATTGTTAATTATTCTCACAATAGTGTGCTACCTTCACCTCTGTCCATTTCCAAACACTTAAATTGAACCTAGTTAAACATTCTGCTCATAATAAGCAACTGCTCCCCATTCTTCAGCCTTGTTCTATATCCTGGTAACCTATCTTTCATGTCTATGAGTTTACTTATAATTAGTTCATATCAGTGAGACCATACAGTATTTGTCCCTCAATATAGTGCTCTCAAGGTTTCTTCATCAACCCATTTTTTTAAGATAGTTTTGTTCACACACCATAAATTCTATCCTAAGTAAACAATCGATGGTTCCCTGTATAATCATGTATTTATGCATTCACCATCATCATCACTATCTATATAAGGACATTTTTATTCCTTCCACAAAGAAGGAGGAAGAGTCAAAGCAAGTAGAGAGACAAAAGAAAAAGAAAAAGAAATAAAAAAAGTGACAACTAAAAAACAACAAAAGGAAAGATAGAATTAATCTAAAGTACAATGAAAGAGTCAGACAACATCACCAGTGTCAAGAGTCCCTTAACCCTCCCTTATATTCCCCTATTATAGGCATTTAGTTTTGGTATATTGCCTTTGTTACATTATAGGAAACATAATACAATGTTTCTGTTAACTATAGTCTCTAGTTTCCATTGATAGTATTTTTCCCCAATACCACCCCATTTTAACACTTGCAAGGTTGACATTCATTTGTTCTACCTCATGTAAAAACATATTTGTACGTTTTATCATGATTGTTGAGCACTCTAGGTTTCACTAAGTTATACAGTCCCAATCGTTATTTTTCTTCTTCCCTTCTTGTGTCCCAAATACCCTTAACCTTCCTCTTTCAACCATACTCACAGTCATCTTTGTTCAGTGTACTTACATTGTTGCGCTACCATCACCCAAAACTGTGTTCCAAACCTCTCACTCCTGTCTTTTCCTATTTGTCTGTAGTGTGCCCTTTAGTATTTCCTGTAGAGCAGGTATCTTGTTCACAAACTCTTGTCATTTTCTGTTTGTCAGAGAATATTTTAAATTCTTCATATTTGAAGGACAGTTTTGCCAAATATGGGATTCTTGGTTGGCAGTTTTTCTCTTTCATTATCTTAAATATATTACACCACTTCCTTGCCTCCATGGTTTCTGCTGAGAAATCTGCATATAGTCTTATCAAGTTTGCTTTGTATGTGATGGATCACTTTTCTCTTGCTGCTTTCAGGATTCTCTCTTTTTTCTTTGACATTTGATAATCCGATTATTAAATGTCTTAGCAAAGGTCTATTCAGATCTATTCTGTTTGGAGTATGCTGTGCTTCTTCGACCTGTAATTTTATGTCTTTCATAATAGATGGGAAATTTTCATTGACTATTTCCTCTATTATTGCTTCTGCCCCCTTTCCCTTCTCTTCTCCTTCTGGGACACCCATGACACATACATTTATGCACTTCATGTTGTCATTCATTCCCTGAGACATTGCTCCTAGTTTTCCATTCTTTTCCCTGTCTGTTCTTTTGTGTGTAGGATTTCAGGTGTCTTGTTCTCCAGTTCCTGAGTGTTTTCTTCTGCCTCTTGAGTTCTGCTGTTGTATGTCTCCATTGTGTTTTTTATCCCTTGTATTGTGCCTTTCATTTCCATATATTCTGCCAGTTGTTTTTTCAAACTTTCAATTTCTATCTTATGTTTGTCCAGAGTTTTCTTTATATCCTTCATGTCTTTTGCCATATCTTCCCTGAACTCATTGATTTGGTTTTTGATTTAATTTAGCATATTTCTTTGAAAATCTTTAATTGATTGTTTCATTAAACTGAAACAATAGCTCAACTGTATCTTAATTGAGGTATAAGTCTGTTCCTTTGACTGGACCATATCTTCATTTTTCCTAGTGTGAACAGGTTCAGGTCTCAGAAGAGGGCAATATTCAGTATCAGGTTTCCCTGTGGGTCTGTCTTAGAAGATTGACAGACTTTCCTGTGAGGCCTCTAGCCACTGTGCTTTTCCTAACCTGTCCAGCAGGTGGTGCCTGTCAGCCCATTGCTTCCCACTGGTGTAAAGAGGTGTGGTCCCTTTAATTTTCAAGTTAAGTTGTTTCTGTTTTGATTATTTCTCCTCAGGACCTGGGGTCTGAGTTCTGAAGAAAAAGCCATCCCTAGAGCTGGGCCCCACCTCCTTCCTCTTAGGGAAGATACACCCCCTAGGGAGTTATCTTCTGCATTTGAATAGCTCCTTTGTCTCTCTGACTCTGCAAACTCCACCCCTGTCTGGGTCAGAGCTCCAAGAACCAAAAATGGCTGAGGCTCTCTTCACTGAGTCACTCAGGTTGAGATAGAGAAAAAGAGAGAGAAAGCTCCCTTTCAGAGGCAATCCACAGCCCCAGCTTCACCCATTGGCCAGAGATATTGACTCATCCCCTGGGATTCCTTTCCTGGGGCACAGGTGCCTTCTGGCTCTCTAAGGTCAGCCTCTAAAAGTCTCCATATATTTTTTCTTTTTTTTAGTTATTTTTTTCTCTCCATCAACCCCACCTCTTCTCCATTGGGAGCAACCTCAGGGTACTTTGCTGCTTGTTAGGCATTTGTCTATGTGGCTGTGTTCAGCAGCCCACATTTGTTACTTAAAATCCCAGCTGAAGCTAGGCTGAGCTATATTCACTGGCTCCAGCAGTGCTGCCTTCTCCTACAGTGAGGTACTGCTGCTCAGATTGCCATGGGGGGACAGGGCTTCTGGCATGTTTCCATAGTTCTTACTTACAGATTCTATGCTGTGATCTTAGCCATTTCACCCAATCTAGGTTGGTTTATATTGTGTAGACAGTCACGGTTGTCCTCAGCAGTTGTTCCAGAATATTTACTAGTTGTTCCTGGTCATTTATTATTTGCTCCATGGGGCTAACTAAACTCCACACCTCTCTATGCTGCCATCCTCAATATCTCTTGACTACTCTTTTTTGAAGGAGAATCTGCATAGCCCATGTCCACATCTATGATAAGGCCCTTTGTAATTTTTCTAAATTAATCTCAATCTCATTTAAACACTGATGCCCATGTATACAAGTCTCTACCACCAGAATGCTCTACTCAGATCTCCACTTAAATATTCCACAACCACTTGAAATGCAATAAGCCCAGAAATAAAAAAAAAAAAGGAAAACAGCAACCTCAACATACTTTTGATTACCTATATCAGTTCCAACCACCACATTGTAAATTTCAACCTTACTCCTAATACTTTAATTCAAGAGTCTCAGATGACAAATATCTTCAACTTTTTCATTGCTTCTAATGCATGTCCTCACTTTCCAGCATGCATGGATTAGATTCCCTGGTCCATTATGATAATTGATTTAATTACCTCTGTCTGGCCAAATCTGGGACCAGTTGATTCCAACCCTTCCATTACATTGTGGCTGTTCCCAGACCTCTAAATATGCCTGGACAAGAAGATAATTTGTATCACTTTAAATTTGTTATCAATAAATTCAAATAAAACTCTGATGCTTCGCACGTTTCCCACTGTTGGTTCTAGAAACCACTTCCTTCTTGATTGCCAATGACTCAAATGGCAAGGGTGAAGTCCCTTTTTACTTGTTCTCAAATATAATCAATCCTAACTTATTCTGTTTAATTTTCTTTTTTGGAAGAACCTATATAATTTCTAGTCTGGAGAGAATAGCAATATTCTTTGTAAATAATATTATAATACAGTTGTAATCAAAATTCAGTACACTATAGCTAAATATTATAGAAAACCACTCACACTTTACAGGATGAATTTCTCCTTCCTCCTTTGTAATACACTGTAATTTGGTAAGCAAACACAAGCATCTCTCTTTGTAGAATAATGCAGTAAAGAAAATGCAGAGAAAAGAGAAAGGAGGAAAAATAAAGTTTATTGAATTATCTCCTGTAAACTACTTCTTTACCTTGGTGTTACAAAATTACATGTTTAACATACTCCTATCAGTTATACTGTATGAAATGATTTCTCTGTTCCATTAGGTTCTATTCAGTAATAAAGCACAGCTATTAGAGCACTTGACCCTTCATAGAGTCTATAAATAGTTATAAACTTGGTTAGCATAATTTATTTTCAGGTTTAAAAAATTTATTTCATAACTTGTGAGGCTTATAAAGAGATGATCAATTGTAGCACTTGTAAATACTGTATATTATACAAAGAAAATGATTGACAAATAGCATGTGTGGAGAATTTTGTGAATCAAAAATTATCCAATCTTTTTTCATTGATCAATGAATGTTTTGTTTTCCAAAAATATTTTGAAGACAAACTAAATACAAATGTATATCCATACCCATATCACCACTCTTAAGATACCTCCAAAATATTTTGTAATTAATTACAAAATGTCTGCATATATGTGTATCTTTTTTTCTGAGAATAATTGGCAAAAAAATCATAAAACAAATGATCCCATGTTGAATAAATTGGTATAATGCTGAGAAATGAAAAACTTGAACTCAAAATTTTCCCTTGGCAAAGAGTAAAATCAGTTACCAAATATTTGTTAGAGACAGTGCCAGGATCAGTGAAGTAATTTTTATTTTTTGATAAAGGACGTAAAATCAAGCATGATGATAGAATTTATACAACACCTTACATGATTTTAAAGCCTGAGGAAAACAGTTCCATCCAAAACAACAACAACAACAAAAAAAATACACTCCCACAGAAGGAACTTAAATTACTCACAGGTAAGATTTATAGGAAAACATTCAGAAAATGCTTTTGTTTCTATCTCTTTGATAACTGCCATTTTCAAAGGAAAACATATGCAGGTCTTTTGTCTTCCCTGCATTTAAATGCACTGGCATTTTATAATTGACACTGAAATTGTGTGAATTAAACAACACATTTACTGTATTGCTAAATAGTCAGAAATCATTCACATCTCTAAGTGTACATATGTCTACAAGTAAATCCCTTCTTGCTTTATTAAAATTTTATCCCAGCAGACTACAAAATCTGGATAAAAAACAGGCTGTCAGACAGTATGCTATATTAGAAAAGGCAATTGAAAACTAGGATAAATTGGTAGTTAAAAAATATATTAATATAAGACCATCTGAGATAATTTCTTAATGAAGACAATTTATTTCTGTCTTGTCTACAACAGGTAAAAATAATTATTTTCTTAGCGCACCATAACAATGCAAGTTTCATAATTATAAATGCAATTTACATAGTAAACAATGCCACAAAATATCTTATGGTTTGTTTTATTTTTCAAACTGCTCTTCTATGAATATAAACTGGTGGTTCTTCCTTATGCCCCACTAATACATAAGAATGTTCTTTACACATACATACACACAATGGGAGAAAATATTTGGAAACCACATATCTAGTAATAGTCTACTATCTAGAATATATAAAGAGATCCTTCAACTCAACAACAAAATGGAAAACAACCCAATTTAAAAATGGGCAAAATACTTGATTGAACACTTTCCAGGGAAGGTATACAAATGGCCAAATAGCACATGAAAAGACACTCAACATCATTAGCCTTTAGAGAAATGCAAATCAAAACCACAACGAGATATTATTTTACACCCACTAAGATTTCTGCTATTAAAAAAAAAAAAACAACAGAAAATTACAAGTGTTGGAGAGGATGTGGAGAAATAGGAACACTCATTCACTGTTAGTGGGAATGTAAAATGTTGCAGCCTCTGAGGAAGAGATTTTGACATTTCCTCAGGAAACTAAGTATAGTATTACCATATGACCCACAAATCCCACTCCTAGGTATATACCCCAAAGAACTGAAAGCAGGGACTCAAACCAATATTCGCACACCATGTTCATAGCAGCATTTTTCACAATTGCCAAAAAACGGAAGAAACCCAGTGTACACAAACCAATGAGAGAATGAACAAAATATGGTATATATGCAAAATGGAGTCTTATTCAGCTGTAAAAAGGAATGAAGTTCTGATACTTGTGACAACAGGGATGAACCTTAAAGACATATTGAGTGAAATAAGTCAGACACAAAAGGACAGATATTGTATGAAATCTCTGATATCAAATAATTAGAATAAGTGAATTCATAGTCAGAAACTAGAATGGAACTTTGTTTTGTAATTTATCCACTGCACCCAAGAATATAGAAGCTACCTTAGGTAAATTTGTTTAATAAATGAATGTACTAGAGAGGTAAGTCAGCCTTTGCAGAGGAAGGATCAGATTCTCATTTTCCTGCCTGCTAGGCTTGTGTTCTTTCTGTGTTTCCACATCTCATTTCTTCACTCTAGTAGCCAGAAATCTGATAAGGCTGAGTTCAGTGACCATGCATGGCTGAAGGAACAGTAATAACATTCTTTGTAAAATGATTTGTAATTCAGATTTTTCACTGTTAGCCTAGCATTTTTTCCAAAAAAAATATATTATTTTTACACTTGTTCATTTCAATGGAATACAAAGATACAAAGAAAGGTTTGTGAGATAGTATAACATACTATAAACCTTAAGGAAAAATGTCTTAAAATAAGAATTTTGATCAACTTTTGACATTATCAAAAAATTACATATAAATTCAATTATCTTCAGTAATTTCATATTTGAATACGATAAAATACAAACACTAAGGAAATAATAGTCTATTAAAATGCAATTTCCTAAACTAAAAATTACAAAATTTTGTCAGTGAGGCTACTTTAGATATTATAGTGACTAATAATTGAACTCTCTGCAATAAAAAGCCATTATTTTCCCAGTTTAACATAGTACTCAGCCCTTAAAGAAATGTCAGTAAGTGTTTAATAGAAGAATTTCAAATTCTATACAAATTTTTGTTTTTTTGCATAATAACAATGTGATTTTAATCAAAGTAACTCTGATTGTTCTTGAACATCATTTGTCTTTATCCAACAACTGTCCAGAAGATGCCTATTGGCATTCTTTTTCCTGTAGGCACTCATTAATTCTGAGCCCTAAGCACTTGGGATCAAATTAGAAGTTACTAGAGAAGACTGATGAGTAACAGAATAAATATAAAATCCCAGAAAGTCACATTCTTTAGTGTCTTCTATTTTTGTTCCTCCTACCAAGTGGATCATGTTAAATTTTATACAATATTTTTATTCCTCTAGGGACGCTGACAATGCTCAGGAATGGCCACATGTGGAATGCTGCAGGAAAAACAGATGGTGTGGTTTAAGGAGGGCCATGGCATCCCAGTTACTACAAAATGTTACAATCGTTAGCCTGTGAAGGTCCAGTTTCTTCTGGTTTAATAGATTAACTCAAATCGATTTTCTTAACAATTTTTTTCAAACCATCCCAAATACCATTCCTGTTCTCTCCATAGCTGTCCACTCAAATGTGTTTAATATTAAGATTTGTCCAGTGATTTGTATGTACCCTTGAAGAATTATTTACAGAGTATATATGTGTGTGTTTAATTTGCATAAAGAGCATTATGCCATTGATCTCATTTAGCTTCTTGATATTTTTCTCCCAGTATTTGCTCCTATAATTCTGAATTTTACTTAATATTCCATAATAAACATCACCATATTTTATATATTGTTTTAGATATTGATGTATTCCTCTCATGTCCTACTTCCTGCTCTCACAAGCAATGCTATAATGAAAATCATTATAGGTTTTGGGTGTTTTAACCCAACAGTAAAGTTTCCAAGTCATAGGTTATAGATGTATTCAACTTCCCTGAGTGCTGTCAAAGGGATTTTCCACAGTGGTTACACTATTTATATTTTGTTTTCACTTTTTTATGTCTAAGTCAACTTTTCATATTATCTGGCTTTATAATTTCTGATGACAGAGTTTTAGTTTTAATTTAAATTAGATATTCTGTGACTTCTTGTAATGCTAAGCATTTTTTATGATTATTTATATAACAAACATTTGTGTAGCACTTTCTCTGTACCAAGTACCTTGAAATTCCTGAATTTATATTAATTCAACTAGCTCTCATTACAACCAATAATAATCTAATAGAGCTAGTGACTATTATTATCTCAATTACATATAGTTGGAAATGAAGACACAGAAAGATCAAGTACTCTGTTCTATACCACACAGGTAATGAATGGTAGAAGTGAGATTCAAATCTGGCTGTTTGATTCCAGTGTCTGCACTCTTAACCACCTTTTTTTCATGTACTTCTGTCATTTGGGTTTCCTCTTCCATGTGTTTCCCATTTGTCTCTTTTGCCCATTTTCTCTATTGAGGCTGTAATAAAGCAGTGGATGAAAGAGAGCACCTGCTCATGTTGGCGTAGATAACAAATGATGCTATGGAAAAAAGCAGGGCAAGGGAGATGAGCAATTCCAGGTCATGTGTGAATTTACTCTTCCCTATGGTTGTTTTCAGAGTAGATATTTCTTACATTAAAGAAGAAACTCAAAGTAATTGAGGGAGAAGTCATGAGACTAACTGAAAGAAGAGTTTTGCAGGATGAGGGAACAGGTGCCAAAGCTATAAGGCAGGAGCAGGCCTGGAGTGTTTGAGTAAGGAGGCCAGTGTGACCAGAACAGAGTTAAGGAGATAGGGAGGGTGGTAGGAGATGATAATAGGGATGCCGTAAGGATGGAGAGGATAGACTGGGCTATGTAGGACCTCATGGGCCTTGGAAGGACTTCGGCTTTTACCCTGAATGATACGGGGAGACAATACAGGGTTTTGAGCAGAGGAATGATGTAATCTTAGGCTTTCTTGAAAAGGGCCACTGCTGGATAAAGAACCGACTATACAGAGTTGAGGATTGGAGCAATATCAGAGTTTTAATTTCCTAGGTGCTTAAAGCAAATACCATGAAACGGGTTGGGTTAATCAATGGGAATTTATTGCTCATGGTTTTGAGACCAGGAAAATGTTCAATCAAGGCATCATCAAGGCGATGCTTTGTTCCCAAAGACCAGCGTTCTGGAGCTGGCTGCTGACAATCTAGCTTCTCTGCCACATGGCAAGTTACATGGCGGTGTATGCTGGTCTCTCCCTTCCCTTCAGGGTTTCATTGATTTCAGCTTCTCGCTTCTGTCTTTTCAGCTTCTCTCTTTCTGTGTCCGAATTTCATTTTCTTATAAAGGTCCCTAATAATAAGATTAAGACCCATCCTGATTGGGTTGGGCCACATCTTAACTGAAGTAACTCACCAAAAGGTCCTACTTGCAACGGATTTGCACTCACAGGAATGGATTAAGTTTAAGAACACGTTTTTCTGGGGTACTGACAGCTTCAAACCACAACAATGAGCTAGGAAGATACACAAATAGTGCTCACAAGAGATGATGGTAATGCCCTACCTCTTCTTGATGTGTAATTTTTGATGCATTATTTCATAGAATCAGCTAATGTTCTATTTATAATTTTCTCATCTATATTCATATGTTACTTTGGCCTATAATTTCTTTTCCTGCACAGTCTTTAGTTAAATTTTACTAGATTTATATATAATCTGAGGTGGACAGATTGACCTCACTTTTTCTTTTTCTTCTTCTCAGTTTTTGTGTCAACTTATATAAATGGCATTAAGTGTTTCTTGAAAGTCTACTAGAAGTCATCTAAAATATTATACTAAAATAGTAGTCATCTAAATACTATCTTTGGCAAGGTAGATTATAATTATTTCCATTTCTTCAGTATCTATTTTTTCACATTTTCTGCCTATTCTTATGTACACGTGGGTATTTTGTGTTTTTCAAGAAATTTAACTATTCTATTTTTAAAATACCTGTTTGTCTTTAGCTTAGCAAATTTTTTTCATTCTATTGTTTATTTACATCTTCTCCCTTTTTTTCCAATTATGAATTGTGCCAGACGTTTGTCTAACTTATCTATTTAGTCCAAGTAACACATTTTCTTTTATTCATTGGTTTTGTTCTTTCTTTAATTTATACACTGCCTTGTGCTTTATTATGTTATTCTTTCATCTTTCTTTCATACTTCTCTATTCCACTTTGTTGTTGTTGATTTTGGATTGAATGTGTAACTCATTTCTTTTCTATTTATTGTTGATAAATAATGTGTTCAATGCTCTATTTCTGTTTTTGATAAATAATGTGATCAAAGCTCTATTTCTCCACTTAACCATTAGCATAAAAGTTGGCATATAATTTATTGCATATGCAAGTATCTAATACATTTTCTCATGAGTTCATGTTTACCCTTGGGTTATTTGATATTTTATTAATTTGTAGAACTTTGGCTTTTTAAAGTTATTTTTAGTCATGGATTTCTAATTATATTGTGTTTCAGGTTTATATTTTTGCTCCTTCTGGGACTCCTCTTATTAAGATGTTGATACTTGCATCTTTATATCTGGAGTTTACTTTTATGTTTTCTACTCTTTGTCTCATCCTGATTCATCCTAATTTCTTTCTGACAGAGTTTCTTGAGCTCTCCTTGATCTCTAATTTATTCTGAAACTGTATCTATTCTATTTAACCCTTGTACTGAATAAATTTATTTCAATTATTTTATTTTTCATACCCAATAACTTCACTTAGTTTTATGACTAATTATCTTTGCTTCATGTACCCCATATCTTTCCTTATCTCATTAAACTCATTTTATGCTAATTTAACTTCTAATTCTGTCTTGTCCATTAATCCTGCTTATTTTGCCATAGCTTGTTCAGTTGGTTATCTCTTTCATAGTAGTGATCCTCAGATGTGTGTTATTTTTCCCTGGGAAGGCACAATCCCTTGGAAATGCCAACCGTATTGTGTGGCAGTGTGAATTTCAGGGAGGGTAAAACCCCATAGTCAAGTTTGTGACTTCTCTGTTGACTTTATGGATGGAGATCTGGGATGAAGAGAAGGTACAACTCACCTGCAGGTAGAGATGGACTGCTCTTTCAACTCTTGATCCTCAGAGATCGTCCCTGTGCCTCCTTTATGGGATTTGCCCTTTTCCTAAGTGTTATTCTTCACAAATGAAATAATCTAAAGGATGCTACTGGGAGACTGGGGAGTGAGGAGTGAAGGGAGAGAAAAGGGTGTATGGTCAGGGTCAATTTTTGCTTTTACTGCTTATCCTCTCCCTGACAGACCCTAGCTCTGATACTGCCCTGACGCTACTTTATAGCTATTGGTTAGCAAGGAGCTGGTGCTATTTTTCTTCTCCACATGGAGCAGGGCAGGCAATAGTGGATCTAAAGCAAAGGTGGAAAGCCAAGGGAAACTGAAAACAGGTTGATCCTCGGCTGTCCTCTATCTAGGAATCCATTTCCACCTTTTGAGGTTGCTGTTCCTACCCTCTAAATGGACCCGATGTGTTCTGTCTCCAAAGGTGTTTCTCCCAGCTTTTAAGTTCTGATCCAAGAACTTCTTGTGCTCCTGTTGCATCCCTAACATTGTTCTCAGTGTTATATCTTAATGGTATGATCTCAACAGTGTAATTTGCAGGGAAAATCTCTGGAGAGGTATAATTTTGGGGATTCAAGGTGTTAATACAAAGAGTGAAAGGAAATGAAGATCAATTTGAAACTATTATCTATCTGATATTTATATCCATGTAGAATCTCATGTTTGGAAATTCAGTTATATACTGCCTGATTTCAAGTAACATTTTTATCATACTGGTTTTCTATTTGTTAAAAGTGTTGCTTACACTGTACAACACATACAAAGAGTAAAGTATCAGATCAAGTTCATAATTGAAAGTGAGACTACTGCTGATTTGTTACTAATTCATTTGAGTGTTAAAGGCTTCTGAATGATTGTCCCATGTGTGTAGAATTAACTAATTTCACCAGACCTTTATTTTTGTTTTCCCAATTTTGTGAAGATTTGTTTGATCTTTTATTTTTATCTCAGTGTTAATTCTATGCAAAATGTTAAAAAAGAAGATCCATTCTTTTAATATCTCTGTGTACATTTTGGGCTCTAGTTGTCTGAAAGATACAATATTCAAAGATAGTCTCTGATTCTTTGAATTGCCACTCACTCTCCATATTAAATTTTTCTTTCAATTAAAGTTAACTTGCTTAATCTGAAAGAGCAGAAAATTAATTCATTTTTGTCCATTCTAAATCCAAGAATTTTTGTGAAAATCAGGTATTTAATGATTCAAAATTCTGCAGTTTTGTTCTATGTATACCGAAGTGATAATTTCTGTGGTCACTGGAAGTTAATGCTGTATAAAAGGAGAGACATACTGTGTTAAATGTAATGTGGTAGAGAAGATGCTGGGATCAGTATAAGTAATGTAAAATGCAGTTGTATTTAATTTAGGTCTTTAAGTCCTTTTGAGACTGAGTTCTACATTAAGGGGATGAAAAGATCTCTTGAATGTATTTTTATATTACAGTTTTTCCTACCTATAGAAACGTTCTTCACATAATCTACAATATATCTGGTTGACAGCAATGTTTCTTATAATGGACTGAAACTGTAGTGTGGAGAGAAATCCAATACTAGGTAATAAGAACATCAAATGAAGTTCTGTAAGGAGTTAGCATTGGAGTGTTAATGTGTAGGAACTGATGAATTATTGCATTTCTCTCCAGGGCAGTTGCTTTTCAAAAGATACTGAAATTTTACCCTATGTCTATTTTAGTTTCCTGGTCACTAAAACAAATATCACACAATGGGTTGGCTTAACAACAGGAATTTATTGGCTTATGATTTCACGGACTAGAAGCCTTTCTTCCCCCTGGGGTATCTTCTAACTGGCTAGCAATCTTTGGGGTTCCTTGGCATTTCTGTCACATGACAACACACATGACTATGCACATGACTACATCTTCTCCTTTCTCTTCTTGGTTATGTTGACTTCCAACTTCAGCTGCTCCCTGTGACTTCTTCCTCTGAGCCCAATTTCCTTTGCGTATAAGGAATTCAGCCATATTGGATTAAAACCCACCGTCATCCAGTTTGTACACACCTTAACTAACAACATCTTCAAAAGTTCTATTTACAACTGGGTTCACACCCAGAGTACTAGGAGTTGTGACCTGTCCTTCTGTTAATTTATTCCCCCTTAGATATTTGGGGATTGGTGACCATGAAGTACAATTTATAAATGCAAAATCACTAAATCATTACAATAAACTGAAAGGCCTTTGCAAGAATCTGTTCATCTTAGAAGAATAAGTTTCACTGAATTCATTTGTGTCATAAATTAATTTCATAGCTGTTGCATTTGTACAGTTGATTGGAGAATAGCTTTATGGATTTTTAGTGTAATAAGGTACATCTACACAGGGCTTCATGATATGTTATCCATGAACATTATGTTCAAAATAATTTGGAGATGCTTATTAAAAATGGTTTTAAACTTTACTTCTTTGGGGAAGATATCATTTCATGAATATTGCATTGTGGGCAGCTGCTAATTCCTTGGGTGTTAAGTCTGGCACATATGCTGAGTAATGCAGTTTGTGTAAAGTAAACAGACACATGTGCATGTACAGAGGCAGGTGGCTACACATAGTTATAGCTCCTCAAATCCCCTAGCTTATGGATAGCAATTGAATTCTTGACTGTGAGCATACTCATGTTGCTCTCTAATCCACCCAAAAACCAAAACTGAGATTGAGACAGAAATATACTCTGAAATAGTATATTTTTCATTATTGTTCAATATCCAACTTGCTGTGTGGGCAATACAATCATTATGTGACATTCACCACACCAACCTCTTTGCTGCCTTTTTTTCTATGCCCTTTTGATCCAGCTTAGATTCCTTATTGATCATTATTATCATTACCTTACAAATACCCTTAACTTTCTTACTTGTCAAAAGTTTAAAGCTGGTATAATCCATGCCCATTTTCATCAGCATACAAAATATTGCTTATTATTGGATGCACATCACAGCGAATGGCACTAAGTTTTCAAGAAATGTGAAATGAACAGATGGATGGATTACTGATAGTGTCAAACAGTTCTTTTAGAATTTGCCAATTTATAAAGACCAATTGATAAAATGATATTAAGATTTAGCAATATAGTTATGTATTAAACAATATCTACATGTGACTGTATATGAAGTATATGATGTACATATAGGATTGTATATTGTATAGTTGAATTAAGCAAAGAGAATAAGTGGTCAAATTCCACCTCAGAATAACTTTGAATATCACACATTTTGATTTTAAAACCTACCTTGAGGCCAAAAAGAGCCTAAGTCAGGAATTGTACATTGAGTGTAGCATCACTCAGTAATAAATTTTCTTTTTTTTTAATATAATTCTTGATGCAATAGTCATTAGGCATTTTACTATAGGCAACATAATTTTAACACAAGAACTCTAAATTTTTGTCTACATTCAGCCTGCAAACTTCTACATCTCTGAGAAGAATAGTGAGTGAAATTATTTGCCCTATTTCTAATCAATGAGGTTTTAAAATATAATGCCTATCTTTTATAATCATTTGTAAAGCCATATCTAGAATTTTGTGGAAAACATGTATTTGACTTTAATGTAATTTTTATCTGGAGTAGGATAAAAAATCCACTGAAAGAGTAAACAGACAAATTAAAAACCAAAACAATTAAATCTAATGACCTACTAAGGTTTGTAGTCTCATTGCTCATTATCCAGGTATTTGAGCTTCTTGAAAAAAGTGTAAGAAGCTATAACAATATTATAAAAGGTTTGTGTTTGAGAGCTTCCTGTTTTTCCCTTAAAGTTAGATTGGTTGATGATGTCTTTCTAGGGATTTCATTTGAATGAAGCACCCGCTGGTTGATTCCTTTATCCCATAGGCACACTACTAGTGTGCTCTTCAATTGTCTAACCTCTAATTGCAAAATATTCTGTGAGGCAAGTCTTGGGCTCTCTTTATTCCACTCTCAGGTATTTCCATCTTTTTAGGTTACTTTTTATGAGAAGTATCAGTTGGTAAATGTGGATAATACTGCTGAGAATGACCTTCACATTGATAAAATGATGCTTGTAATTACACACATTACCAGTTTTAATGAGGAGGTAACAGTTTATTTTGTTCTGAGTCCTCCCTCTCCCCATGTTAATTGAGAATTCATTTAGCATGCCCTCTCCTCTCCTCTAGCAAAGGAGATGCAAGAGCAAGAATGAAACCAAACCAAACCAAAATCAAAACCAAAACCAAAAGCAAAAGCAAATGTGCAAGTCTATGCACTGCAAGCCCTGCTCCTGCAGAGGTGATTTATCACACCTTATCTTGACTGTATTTTTTAAAGCATAATTGGCAGTGTCCCTTGAATGAGGGCACCATGCCATGCAAACAGATGGACAGAAAAGTAGGTAGTTTAGAGACTACGTTTATTTTCCAGAATTGTTTATAAAGGGTGAAATTGTGAATGTTGCTCTCTTGAAGTTTCTCTGCCTTTGGGAAAACTATTCCTTTTTTAGAGCTGAATCTTTTAGAGCCTTGGTTCATGGTCAGATGGAGAAAGCATAGATTAGATGAATGATTTTTCTAGTGAAATGGTATCAATGAATTGTTGGGTGAGCCATTTTTTGCTATAGGGGATTGCCACCAAATCTATTTATTAAAATGGGCTTTGAAAAAGACAGAGGTAGACTCATTAAGTGAAGAAGTTTAAATAAATTGGAAACATATCTTATAATTTCCCCTCCCTTGTAGATACACAGCATGACATATTTGTTCATGCATCATTAATTCTCTGGAATTGTTTCTTGATTATCTCCAAAAAGGAAAGCCATATAATTGTGGTGTATATAACAAAGTGATTTACTAAGGCTTGCTTAATTAATACTGGCGTCCAACATGCCAGGCCTCACCATTTCCCAGAATAACTATTTTCATATGATCTGTTATCACTTTTCCTATCAAAAAATGAGTCAGAAAAACTAAACGTTTTCAATATAACCCTTGTAAACATGCTAACTTTATCTGTGGGAGTCACATACCTGTTTCTTCATATCTACTGATATGGATAGAATTGGGCTTGGAGTAATTAACCTGCTGCAGGCTACAACTCAAGGACAGAAGATCAAAGAGGTATACGGGTCCACATTCCCTTGACATCCTGTGAAGTGGCTTGTTCAGAAGCACAGCTGGACACATCTTGGAAGAGTGAAGAGGGTGTATGGTTTCCTGACCCAGGTGACTCTCCCTTTAACTATGGCAAGTGTGAGAGTGGCCTTGATGGGGGGTAGAAAGATTAATATATTGGGCTCACATTCCATGTTGAAGGGTGTCCTAAAAATTCCAGATGCTTAGTTTGGGGGGACCCAGACACACAAAAAGTTGAGTTTTGTTCATCCTACCCTGCAGAAATGATGGATGGCTACTGGTCCAGGATAGCTCATTATAAGGCACCCTTGGATAAGATTCCTCCCTTCTTCTCAACAAAGATAGAAAGATTCTAAATTTGATGGATGGGTAAGTTTCCAAAGAGATCCTAAAGCCTGAAAATTTTCCACTTAGGTCCTTGCTTGTGCTTGGCCCCTGAAGCTGTCCCTATCCTGTTTTTCCTCCCCCAAACACACACAGACAGACCCACACAACCTTAGAGCCTAACTATACCTCCCCATTCCTCTTAATAGATCCAACACATTGCCCAATCACTGTTTACTAGATTTCTAGAATAATTCCTCTATCTTCAGAGAACCATTTGTGTTCAATTGTTTGGAAACTGGATGAACTTCAACCAACCACACTTGGTATGCTTTAGAAAGTTGCTAAAGTTCCATCCTTTCCCCTCAATTAGCTCTCTTGGACCCATTTCAGATACTCTGAATAAAGATGTACGCTTAATGGTATTATGGTTGATTTTATTCCAGAATACTAAGAAAATTTTATACCCCTAAACAATCTCTGTTCATGATCAAAATGGCAGGACATTAAAAAATAAAAATTTGGTGAATAGAATAATATTTTCCCTTAAATTCTCTTTAAAGTGAGTTGTTGTTTTTGTTATTGTTTAACAAAATTTGATTCATTGTCAGCTAATTGCTTCACATCTGACTAAGGGTCTGTTTATTGCTAACTGGCTAAGCAATTACCTTTAAACTCTTACCATGTTATTTTTTTCAGTGCTTCTATGATGGCTTTTGTTTTTTAATTCAGTTTTATTGAGATATATTCACATACCATACAATCATCCATGGTATACAATCAACTGTTCACAGTATGATCATATAGTTATGCTTACATCACCACAATCTATTTCTGAACATTTTCCTTACATCAGAAAGAATCAGGATAAGAATAAAAAATAAAATAAAAAAAGAACACCCAAACCATCCCCCCATCCCACCCTATTTGTCATTTAGCTTTTATCCCCATTTTTCTACTCATCCATCCATACACTAGATAAAGGGAGTGTGATCCACAAGGTTTTCACAATCACACTGTCACCCCTTGTAATCTACATTATTATGTAATCATCTTCAGGAGTCCAGACTACTGGGTTGGAGTTTGGTAGTTTCAGGTACTTACTTCTAGCTAGTCTAATACATTAAAACCTAAGAGGTATTATCTATACAGTGCATAGGAATGTCCACCAGAGTGACTTCTCAACTCCATTTGAAATCTCTCAGCCACTGAAACTATTTCATCTCATTTTGCATCCCCCTTTTGGCCAAGAAGATATTCTCAATCCCATAATGCCAGGTCCAGATTCATCCCCGGGAGTCATATCCTGCGTTGCCAGGGAGATTTACATCCCTGGGAGTCGGGTCCCACATAGCGGGGAGGGCAGTGAGTTCACCTGCCGAGGTGGCTCAGTTAGAGAGAGAGGGCCACATCTGAGCAACAAAGCGGTACTCAGGGTGAAACTCTTAGGCACAATTATATGCAAGTTTAGCCTCTCCTTTGCAATAACAAGCTCCATAAGGGCAAGTTCCAAGATCGAGGACTCGGCACATCAAACTGCCAGTCCCATGTCTGTGACAACATTAACACCAGTCCAGGTGAAGAAGTCCAGCACTTCTGCACCTTCCCCCAGCTCCTCAGGGTGGGGGGTGGGGGCTGTAAATATATTTTTTATTCTCTGTCCAAATTACTTTGGGATATGTCACTATTTCACTCTAAACTATACTAACCAACTGTATCTCACTTCCTATTCAAAGTTCCATGTAATTGTGGTGTTTGTACAAACCGACTGTAGAGTTATACTGTTTAGAAAATATAGATCCTGTACCAAATAGACGTCTCTTCCCTTGATCTAACATGGAAGTTGAAGTTTTAAAACACAGTCAGTTTCGACCTTTACCCTTTGGCCTGGTTTGCCCTAGTCTTAACCAGATCTGTTTCATTCATATCACTAATTGAAGTCTGGGATCTTTTTCAGTTTTTTTTTTTAACAGTTGCTGTATGATGGCTTTTAATAATTACAAAATGAGTTCTGGCCCTACACTGGTCTTAATAATCAGTATATGCAGTATATGATTTTTTTTTGGGGGGGGGATACTTGAAAGAATGCACACTAACATTGTTGTTTTTATCTTGCCTGTAAAAAAAAATATTGTATTTGATTGCTTGTTATAGTCCTCACAGTGGGTCAACTTTGTAAACTAGCTCCTAACACTGTTTCAATACAGAGATTCTTAAATGAATGGCTGACTAAATGAATGGAGTTGTGGAGTTGTCACTAACAGGAGTTTGATAGTTCACATACATATGAACTTTAAATTATGATGAAAAGCCACCTGAAATGTGTTGTAAGGAATACAGGATAAAGGATAATAAAATAAAATAAATGAATTTTAGGGAATATTTTCCTATCTTAAAACTTATATAAGTCTAGTAGTGATGAACTCCCTTAGCTCTTATTTATTGGAATATCTTAATCTTTCCCTCATTTTTAAAAGACAGTCTTGGTATAGAGGCAGAGCTAAGATGGTGGCATAGAGAGGAGTAGAAACAGTGAGTCCCCTTGGAACAATGCATAAACAGAAAAATTAGTAAATAACCTGGAATAACTGTGGGGGGACAAATGTGACTGTCCACTCATCATACACCAACCTGAATTGGAAGGGATGCCTGAGATTGCAGCATAAAATCAGTAAGTAAAAACTGCAGATCTGAGCAGAGAGCCCCTCCCTCAAGGTAGCTTCCTGGTGCTAGAGAGCAGCACTCTCTGAACAAGGGAATATATCTCAGCCCAGCTCCAACTTGGGTTTTAATGTTAACTGCTCAACACAGACAACGAATCCTCAACAAGCAGACAGAGATTTTTGGTGATGACTGACCTTGGGAGAGTCAGGGGATGTATCTTTCTCAGGATGGGGGGCCCAAAGGATTGGGTGCTATCTCTGGCCATCAGGTGACTCGGGGGCTTTCTGTCCCTTTCTCTCTCTCTCAAAATGGGTGGCTCAGTGGAGAAAGCCTCAGCCATTTTCAGCTCACAGTACTTTGCAGTAGAGAAAGCCTCAGCCATTTTAAACTGGCAGCACTTACACTTCAACTGAGATACAGGAATTTAAACAACTAATGGTAAATCAATTCAAAAAGTTTAGAGAAGATATGGCAAAAGAGATAAAGGCTATAAAGAAAACACTGGGCATACATAAGGCAGAAATTGAAAGGTCAAAAAAACAACTGGCAGAAATTATGGAAATGAAAGTCACCACACAAGAGATGAAAGACACAATGGAAACATAGAACAGAAGATCTCAAGAGTCAGAAGAAAACTCTCAGGAACTGGAGAACAAAACACCTGAAAGGATATACACAAAAGAGCAGATAGGGAAAAGAATGGAAAAATATGAGCAACATCTCTGGGAACTTAAAGACAAAATAAAATAAAAGAATGTACATATCATTGGTGTCCCAGAAAGAGAAGAGAAGGGAAAAGGGACAGAAGCAATAATAGAGGAAATAATCAATGAAAATTTCCCATCTCTCATGAAAGACATAAAATTACAGGTCCAAGAAGCACAGCATACTCCAAACAGAATAGATCTGAATAGGCCTATGCCAAGACATTTAATAATCAGATTATCAAACATTAAAGACAAAGAGAGAATCCTGAAAGCAGCAAGAGAAAAGTGATCCATCACATACAAAGGAAACTTAATAAGACTATGTGCAGATTTCTCAGCAGAAACCATGGAGGCAAGAAGGAAGTGGTGTGATATATTTAAGATACTGAAGAGAAAAACTGCCAACCAAGAATCCTATATCCAGCAAACTGTCCTTCAAATATGAGGGAGAGTTCAAAATATTCTCTAAGAAACAGACAATGAGAGACTTTGTGAATAAGACACCTGCCCTACAGGAAACACTAAAGGGAGCACTACAGACTGATAGGAAAAGACAGGAGTGAGAGGTTTGGAACACAATTTTGGGTGATGGTAGCACAGCAATGTAAGTACACTGAACAAAGATAACTATGAATATGGTTGAAAGAGGAAGGTGAGGATCATGTGGGACACCAGAAGAAAAGAGGAAAGATAAAAGACTGGTACTGTGTAACTCAGTGAAACCTCGAGAGTTCAACAATTGTGATAAAATGTACAAATATGTTTTTTCATGAAGGAGAACAAACAAATGTCAATCTTGCAAGGTGTTAAAAATAGGGAGGCATTGGGGGAAAATACAATCAATGTGAACTCGGGACTATAATTAACAGAATCATTGTATAATGCTTCCTTTAACATAACAAAGGCAATATACAAAAGTAAATGCAGACAAGAGGGGGGCATAGGGGAGGGGTGTGAGACACTTGGCATTGGTGGCATTGTCTGACTCTTTATTCTACTTTGATTTAAGGTTATCTTTCCTTTTGCTGCTTCCTAGCTGTCATTTTTTTTTCTTTCCTCTTTCTTTTTTCTTTTTATTTTGCCTCTGCCTCCTTTGACTCTTCCTCCTGCTTTGTGGAAGAAATGTAGATGTCCTTATACAGATAGTGGTGAGGGTGGTGAACACACAAATATGTGACTTTACAGGGAACCACTGATTGTTTATTTAGGATGGAATGTATGGCATGTGAACAAACCATCTAAAAAAATTGGTTGATTATGAAACCTTGAGGACAATATACTGAATGAAATAAGGCAGACACATAAGAACACATATTTTTGCAGGGTCTCACTGATAGGAACTAATTATAATATGTAAACTCATAAACATGAAATATAAGTTACCAAGATGTAGAACAAGGCTAAAGAATGGGGAGCAGTTGCTTAGTATGAGCAGAATGCTCAACTACGATGAACTTAAATGTTTGGAAATGAACAGAGGTGATGGTAGCACATTGTGCAAATAACTAACAGTGCTGAATGGTTCGTGAATGTGGGGAAAGGGGAAGCTCAGGGTCATATGTCACCAGAAGGAAAGTTGGAGGTCAAAAGATGGGAATGCATAAAACTGAATCCTGTGATGGGCAATGTCCATGATTAACTTTACAAATATTAGAAATCTCTTTCATGAACCAGAACAAATGTATGATGCTACAACTACAAGTAATAATGGAGGGGCATATAAGGAGAAAATATATACCTATTGCAAACCATATACTACAGTTAGTAGTATTTCAATGTTCTTTCATAAACAGTAATAAATGTACTATACGAATACTATGAGTCAACAATGGAGGGGGGATGGTTAGGGATATGGGAGGATTTGAGTTTCCTTTTCTTTGTTTCTTTTTTTTTCTCTTCTTTGTCTTTATTTCTTGTCTGGAGTAATGAACGTGTTCTAAAAATTGAACAAAAATTAACTGTGTAGATGAATGTATAGCTGTATGAGGGTACCAGGGGCAATTGATTGTACAATTTGGATCTTTGGATAATCGTATCGTATGTGAACAATCTCAAAAAAATAAAAAAAAAAAAGACAGTCTTGCTGGTTATAAAATTGTGGATTAGAAATAGTTTTCTTTCATCACTTTATGTATCTCTTCCCACTCTTATCTTTTTTTTTCTCTCTATTATTAGAGAAGTTGTGCATTTACAAAAAATCAAACATAAAAACAGGATTCCCACATACAACCCTATTATTAAATCCTTGCATTAATGTGGTACATTGTTAAAATTGATGAAAACACATTTTTATAATTATACTACTGACTATAGTCCATGGTTTAACTTAGGGTTCGGTGTGTCGTACAGCTCCATGTTTTTCTTATTCTATTATACATATACAATTAATATATATAATATATATATTCAATGTATTAATTATAATACATAATTCAGTGCTGTTAATTACATTCACAATGCTGTGCTAACATCACCATCATCCATTATCAAAACTTTCCCATAGCCCAAACAGAAACTTTGTACATTTTAAGCATTAACTTCCAATTCCAATTCCCTACCACACTACCCACTGGTAACCTATATTCTAGTTTCTGACTCTATGAGTTTGTGAGACCATACAATATCTGTCCTTTTGTGTCTTGCTTATTTCACTTAGCATGATCTCTTCAAGTTTCACCTATGTTATCGCATATATCAGAACTTCATTTTTATGGTGGAAAAATATTCCATTGTGTGCATATACCACATTTTGTTTATCCATTTATCAGTCGATGGACACTTGTGTTGCTTCCATCTTTTGGCAATTGTGACTAATGCTGCTTTCAATTCATTTGGGTATATACTTAGAAGTAGGATTGTTGGGTCATATGGTAATTTTATAATTAAATTTCTGAGGAGCTTTCAAACTGTCTTCACAGCAGCTGTACCATTTTACATTCCCACCAACAATGAATGAACATTCCTATTTCTCCACATCTCTCCAACACTTTTAATTTTCTGTTTTTTTGTTTTTGCTTTTGTTTTTGTTTTTGTTTTGAAACAGCCATTTCAGAGGGTGGGTTTGATTTACATTTCCCTGATGGCTAATGATGTTGCTTTATGAAAATTTGTATGTCTTCTTTGAAGAAATGTCTATAAAAGCCATTTGATGATTTTAAAAAAATTGGTTTGTCTTTTTTGTTGCTGAGGTAAAGGATTTCTTTTTATATTTTGGATATCAAATCCTTATCAGTTGTGGTTTTCAAATATTTTTTCCCATTTTTAGGTTGTCATTTTACTTTCATGATATAGTCCTTTAATGCACAAAAGTTTTTAATTTTCATGAGGTCCAAATTTATCCATTTTTTCTTTTGTTACTTGTACTTTGGGTATAAAGTCTAAGAAACCATTGCCTAACACAAAGTCCTGAAGATGCTTCCCTACATAGTTTTCTAGGAGTTTTCTAGTTCCAGCTCTTATACTTAGGTCTGTGATCCATTTTGAGTTGATTTTTGTATATGGTAGGGGTAGAACTTCATTCTTTGGTAAATGGAGATTCAGTTTTCCCAGTACCATTTGTTGAAGAGATGATTCTTTCCAAATGGTGTGGTCTTTTCCTCATTGCTAAAAACCAGTTGGTCATAAATCTGAGGTTTGATTTCTGGCCTATCTACTCTATTCCATTTGTCCTTATGTCTGTCCTTATGCCAGTACCATGTTGTTTTGATTACTATGGATTTGTGATAATTTTTAAGATAGGGAAGTGTGAGTCCTCCAACTTCATTCTGGGGGGTCAATCTTGAATCCTGCTACTTTGCTGAATTCATTTATTAGTTCCAGCAGCTGTGTTGTGGTTTTTACAGGATATTCTTTATATAGGATCATGTCATCTGCAAAAACAGAAAGTTTCACTTCTTCTTTTCCTTAATATAGAACCATCTATTTCTCCCTTCAAACTCTCAATTTTTGTTTCATATATTTTGGGACCTTGCTATTAGATGCACATATATTTATAATTGTTATGTCATCTTATTTAATTGACTCCCTTATTGGTATATAATGACTTTCTTTGTCCCTCAAAACAGTGTTTTACTTAAAGTCTATTAGTAACTAATATTATTATTGCTACTCCAGCTCTCCTTTGGTTACTACTTGCATGGAATATTTTTTCCCAGACTTTCTGCTTATGTATTTGAATTTAAGGTGAGTCACCTGAAACTGCATACGGTTGGGTCATGCTTATTTATCATTCTGCTAATCTCTATTTTGACTGGGGTTTGATATATTTAACTTAAAGTAGCTATTAATAATGCAGAACTTTCTTCTGAAGTTTCATTATTTTTATTTTAGTGCATTTTTTAATTGTGAATTTTAACGTATATACATACCAATGATAACTTTCAAGGTATGATTTAACAAGTAGAGAACAAATTTCAAAAAATGTCATAGGTCACAGTTCCACAACTTCAGCTATTTCCATTATTGTAAAATATAACATACATACAGAAAGGTGTTATCAATCAGCAGTTGTATATATAAGTTCAAAAATTGTTATGGGTTACAGTTCTGCAGTTTCAGTTCTTTCCTTGTTATGCAATATAGGGTATATACAGAAAGGTGAAGACTTTCAAAGCACAATTCAATGAGTAGCTATAGAGCAAATTTCAAAGGATGGTATAGGAGACAGTTCCACCATGTCATTTACCTCCTTCCAACACTCCAACATATATAGATAGATAGATAGATAGATAGATAGATAGATAGATAGATAGATAGACAAAGTTTCAATATTCATAGACCTTTGTTTAATCTTATCTTGTTTGTTTGTTGCTGCCCATTCCTCTCACTTACTCTTTTCCTCCCTCTTCAGGGGTGTCTAGGTAATGAGCACCCTAACTTGTTCATTTTGAAAGGGAGTGTTGACAGTACGGGGAAGAGGGCTGCATCTGACTATTGTTCTTAAAGCGGCTGTTGCCTCTAGGTTTTAGGACTTGTCTGGCATAGGAACACTCTGGTGGATTTAAGTTTCTGAGAGATAAAACCTAGTGAGTAAATCTTTTATAGAATCTCAGGTAGGGACCTAGGTATTTGGGGAACATTTTTTATAAGGGCATGGCATACTGTGTCCATTTGGGATGTCTAGCTAGAGCTTGCATAAGAGTAACCTCCAGTATAGCCTCGACTCTATTTGGGAATCTCTCAGCCAGTGTGACCTCAGCATGTTGCGTTTCTTTTTCCCCCTTTTGATCAAGTAGACATTTTCAATCTTTGGTGCCAGGGCCAGGCTCATTCCTGGGAGTCATGTTCCACATCACCAGGGAGATTCATTCCCGTGGGTGACATGTCTCTTGTTTGGGGGAAGTTAATGAATTTATTTGCAGAGTTGGGCTTAGAGAGAGAAAAGCCCCATCTGAGCAACATAAGAGGCTCCCTAGAAGTGCCTTTTAGGCATAATTATAGGAGGGCTCAGACCCCTATTTACAAGTTTTGCAAGTGCAAGCCTCAAGTCCAGGGCTTGATTTATTAAATATTGGGTTCCTAATTTCACTTAATATGTATCTATCCCAAGCTAAATGGTCAGTTTCTTATATTATCTTCACTTAGTTGTACAATCCTCATCACTCTCAACTTTAAACAATTATCATAACATAATACATCTCAGAGCTCTTATTAGCTGCTAAGTATTCATCCCTAGTTTTGTTATTTTGATTTTGCCAGCCTTATACCTTTTTTGACCCTCAATTCTTCTGTTAATGCCTACTTTCTTATTTATTTGGTTTTTCATATTATATCATATTGAGTCCCTTCTCATTTCTTTCTGGTGATATTTTTCACATATTTTCTTTGTGGTTACTATGGGGTTACAATTCAACATCCTGAATACATAACAATCACTTTTGATTTCTTGCCAACTTATCTTCAATAGTATACACCTAAACTGTTTCTGTACACCTCTGTCTCCCACCTTTTTTTGTACTCTAGGCAAATTATTTCTTTGAACATTGTACATCCAATACCTTATATCTATCATTACTTTTATACATTTGCATTTTAGCACCTATACTAATTAAGAAGTGAAATTACATACCAAAAAGTAAAATACAATAGTACTGGCATTTATAATTACCCAAATGGTTACCTTTACCAGAGGTCTTTATTTATTTATGCCACTTCAATCTATTGTCTAGTGTCCTTTCATTTCAGTCTGAAGAACCCTCTTTACCATTGCTTATAGGGCAGGTCTAGTGGTAATGAACTACTTCAGCTTTTGTTTATCTGGGAATGTCTTAATTTCTACCACATTTTTGATAATAAGTCTTGCCAGATATAAAATTCTTGGTTGGTGCTTGTATTCTCTCAGCACTTCAGGCATTTTAACCCACTGCCTTCTTGCCTCCATGTTTTCTGATGAGAAATAGGAACTTAATCTAATTGGGACTCCTTTGTATATAGCACATTGCTTTTCTCTTGCAACTTTCAGAAATCTCTCCTTGTCCTTTACATTAGACAGTTTGATTACCGTGAGTCTAGGCATATGTCTCTACAAGCTTATCTTATTTGGTGTTGGATAGGCTTCTTGGATTTGCATATTCATGTCTCTTGCCAAGATTGGGTAGTTTCCTGTCATTGTTTCTTTGAATATTCTTTCTGCTTCTTTCTCTCCTTCTTCTCCCTTAGGGACTTCCATAATTTGTATATTGGCATGTGTTGTAGAGTCCCACAAGTCTCTTAGGCTATTTTCACTTTTTCTAATTCTTTATTTTTTCTGATCCTTTAGCCTGTCTCATTTCAATTGTCTTGTATTCAAGTTCACTGATTCTTTCTTCTGCTAGCTCCAATCTGCTGCTGAAACCCTTTGAGAATTTTTCATTTCACTTATTGTGATCTTCAACTCTAGTAGTTTTGTTTGGTTCCTTTTGAAATTTCTAACTCTTTGTTGAGAATCTCATATTGTTCTTTCATTGTTTACCTGATTTCCTTCAGTTTTTCTCTATATTTTCCTTCATCTCCTTGAGCATACTGAATATCATTTTTAAAAGTTTTTGTCTGGTATAAGTATAGTCTGATCTTTTTGTTGATTGTTTCTGGATCTTTCTTTGGATAAGTCATCACTTCCTGTTTCTTTGTTTGTCTTGTAATTTTTTGTTGTATACTGTACATTCTAATATTTTAAAATGTTAACTCTGGGATTTAGTTCTTGGGCTGCTTTTCTGGAATTTGTATCCAGCTACTGAGGTGACAGATTTTCTCACGTGCCAGGAGCTAACAAACCAGTGCAAAAAACACCTTTCACAGTTGTTGCAAATTGGCTTTGCATTGGCTCAGTCATCCTATCAAGAAGGTCAGCCCAAGGTGAATGCAAAATGCATGTCCTTCCTGTTTTCTCTGGGCCTGTGACTTGCTAGTGGTCTTAGGAGTTTCCCTATTTACAGGAATTTGAATGCTCCCTCTACTTCCCAAGAAACCATCCTTCTCTCTCACCTGGGTGCTTCACCACAGGACCTAAAGCAGGTAAGACTTTGCCTCAGGCCACCTGACTCAACTGTTTCTTATACTGCTTTCAGTGTCTTAAGCTCTTATGCCTGGAGAGCAAATTCTACACTGGGGAGAGTGGAAAAGGAGTTTCTCAGGTCATTCTTCCCCAGCTAGAAAGAGGCTGGGTCCCACAAAGGGAGCACCACCTGGGTCCACACTCTCCTGGGGAGGGGATTAGAATGGGGCCAGCAAATGTGCCAAGAGCTTCTCCTATGACTCTCTGCAACTACATTTTCTTGATTTGGCACTTGCCCAGTAAATGCAATCCTTTATCTCTTTTCCATAGTTTTGATGAAGGGTCTTTAAGGCTCTTCTGCTGCTTTTGCCCAGAGCAGGTTGGAACAATGGCCACATTCAGACCAGATCCCCAGCAATTTGGTATAGCTAATCAAAAGCAATGATCAGCTATCAGACTGCCCACCCCCAGGTCTTGAGGAACTAGAATTTTTTACCCCACCCTGGAACCAGCTAGGCACACAAAGAGCAGGGGTTGAGTATATCGGTGCTGCCTGCCATGACACTGGGAGATGGACAATGCTAGCCACTGCCTGGAGAGTGCAAGTTGCTGATATTTACTGTGGCCTCTTCTTCCAGCTCTTGACAGATGCTGTACAGTATTCTTCTACTAGATTTCAGAGTTTCAAAATAGTTGATTCACACAGTTTCTCCTGGTTTAATAGTTGTTCTGGTGGAGGGGCTGATTCCCGGAGCTTCCTACACAATCCCCTCCTCTTTGGTTATTTTTTTAAAAAATGAATGGAGCATAGGTTAACTTTATGCCCTGATTTTCAAGCAAAAGATACCAGATGCAGTATTTCTCCATACAGCTCACTCAGCTTCCCAAGTCTCTCAGGGGAAGCCTGGAACTTGTAGAAACACTATCCACTTGGGGTTGATTCTGGAAAAAGCTGGAAGCTCAATTTCTGGATACAAGACAATCCTTCATACATCAGGTTCATATTTTTCTTTAGGAATAATACATACAATACACTTCCATTTCATAGAATTTCACAAACACAAGTCTCTCTGTTTACTATTATTTTAAATCAAATCCATAACCAGGGTGGGGGTGTGTGTGGATGGGAGGGATTAGTGCAGAGGCCTCTGCTTCTCATTAATCTGAAAAGTGTTGGACCAAGCTTAATTTTCTAAGAAGTATTTTTCAATAACACTTAGATAAAGATCTAATTACAAATGTACTCTCTAGAGCCCAATTTGAATTATTTTATCACAGTTATTTCTCCTATTCATTCACACTATGCAGATGTACATTAGAATACCCAGAGAGCGTTTTAATTAAAACGTGACTGTAAGTGATATATAATAAGCAAGCATTTGACACACACTAATTGCATCATTGCCATGAGTTCTCCCAAGATTTTTACAATGAATGCTAAAAAGTCCCAAGAACCCTATCTGTAACAATATATATAATAAGAACTAACTTGAATTAATAGAGATCACCACAGCAATTGCTAGTTTTTACAGGGAAATTCTGTGGTGTTTTAGTTAATGTATGCAGAAATCAATAATGATACTGAATTTTCCCTCAGTTCTGCTAAATAATGGCGTACAATAATCATCTGTTAGAAGACAACAGCAAAGATGTTCTAGAAACTTTGAGGTTGTGTACAAAATTGCAAAATTCCGTGGATTCTATAAGCTGTGATCTCAAATGTCCATTTATTTTAAGTCTGAAAAAACTCTTCCTCCTGCTCTCCCAGCACACATGTGCAAACACACACACAAATAATTATAAATTTATATATGCATACACATATATGTAAATATACAAGTGATAGAGCTCTCTAAAATAAGCATTCCTTATATAATCAGAAAAGAAAACAATTCCTAATTTCAACAGAAACATCCATCATGTAAAAAACTGAGATTTGACAAGCCTTATTTTCTGTTTTGTTTTCTTAAAATATGTACCTAGCTATACAGTGATTATGTGCTCTGATATCTCCTAACATGGTTAAAAAACAATTACAACAGTCCACTAATATTAAAATTTTAGTAATGTATTGTCCTTAACTCTAGCACTTAATTTTTTGGAAACTATCACATTAATCAAGTCATTCCATATTTAACATCTTCAACTTGTCCTCCATTTCATTTGCCACAGTTGAGCATTCAACCACAGTTTGATTTCCTCTTCCCTTGCCAAATTCCTCTCTCATTACTCTCATTGTAAATTTTCCCTGTAATCTCATCTCTGCCCTCCTACTGAGGACATAAATTTACTATTTCCTATTTTTTGCATGTCACTGTATAAGATAATGCTCTCCCTTTTTTCTCTGATTGTAGCCAGTCTTTAAGAGTAAGCCCATGTCATGACTCCTTTGTAAAGTTTTCTCTAACTTTACATCTCCCAGTGTCTATTCCCCCTTTAATTTATCTATCACTTCCCTCCTGTACAATGCATTAACATATTTCAAATATTATCCTGCACAATTTTATTTTTAATAAGTGTTTCTTTTTAACTTTAAACTCATTATTTTGAAAAACTTTCAAACTTACAGGACAGTTACAAAAATGACACAAATCCCATACAGAGAACCCCAACATCCCCCGATTGCTCAAATAACCAGATCCATCAATTTTAATATTTGACACATTTGCCATATCCTTCTGTCTATCCACCAATTCATCAACTCATCTTTCTATCTATCCATCAATCTGTCTATCTACTTATCAATATACAAGGATATTAACTTATGTGTCAACTTAAGTGCAGTTATCAAGTCCAAGAAATTTAACATTGATAACAAAGTTCAGGGTCTGTATAATAATTTTTGATCTGCCCCAGTAATGTCCTTTTGAGGTTTCTCTCCCCCTTTATTATATCCCAACCAGCATCATGTATTACTTTTAATTGGCATTTTCTCTTTAGCTACTCCTTTTTTTATTATTGTGGGACAATATATACAACATAAGTGTTCCCAACACAATCACTCCCAAGCATCCATTCAGTGGAATTAATCACATTCACTATATTGTGGTACCCTCATAAACTTCCATTACTAAAATTTTCTCATATCCACAAACAGAAACCCTATACTCATTTTGCATTGATTTCCCATTATCCCTTCCCCTTTCCCTGGCAATATGTACTCCCCATGAGTTTGCATATTCTCTGATATTTTCTTTATATTTACCTTGGAGCTTAAGTTTAACATACTAAATCTCTAACAATCTTGTTTGCTTTCATACCACCTTAACTTCTATAGTATGCACAAACTATGTTCCTATAACTCTCTGTCATCCCACCACTATATAGTTTTTGTTCACAAATTACATATGTATGCATTATGAGTCAAAAACCACTGATTTATCATTACATTTTATGAATTTGCCATTTAGATCCTATAAGAAGTAAAAATTAGAGTTACAAACCAAAATTACGGTAATACTGCCATTTATATTTACTCCTGTTTTACCCTTACTAGAGGTCTTTATTTCTTCATGTGACTTTTGATCTATTATTTCTAGTCCTTTCTGTTCAACCTGCAGAACCCCCTTTAGAATCTCTTATAGGGATGACCTAGTGGTGATGAACTCCCACAACTTTGTGTTTATCCCTCATTTTTTAAAGACACTTATGTTGGGTATAGAATTCTTGGTGGCAGGTTTTGCTTTCAGCACTTTAAAAGTGCCTTCCCACTGCCTTCTTGCCTCCATAGTTTCTGATGAGAAATCGGCATATAATTGTATTGAGATTCCCTTATATGTGACATGTTGATTCTCTCTTGTGGCTTTGAAAGTTCTCTTTTTATCTTTGATATTCACAGTTTGATTATAATATGATGTGGCATAGGTATATTTGGGTTTACCCTGTTTGGCATTTGTTAAGCATCTTGAATGTGCATGGTCATGTTTTTCACTAAATTTAGGAAGTTTTCGACCATTATTTCTTTGAAAATTTCTTATGCCCCTTTTATTTTTCTTATCCTTCTGGGACTCCCACAATATGTATATTGGTACACTTCATGGTGTCTCACAGGTTCTTCAGCTCAGTTTCTGCTCACTTTTTTTCATTCTTTATTCCTTGTGCTCCTCAGACTGGATGATTTCAATTATCTTCAAGTTCACTGATGGTCTCTTCTGCTACCTCCAATCTGCTATTGAAGCCTTCTAGGGAATTTTTAATTTCCATTACTGTGGTCTTTATAATTTTCATAATTTCTACCTTTTTTTTGATAGTCTCTTTGTGTTCATCTATCATTTTTATGATTTCCTTTAGTTCTTTTCCCCTGTTTCCTTTAGCACTTTGAGCTTATTTAAGATCATTTTTAAAAGGTCTTTGTCTGTTATGTCCCAGGTTTTGTCTTTCAATGATTTCTAATACTTTAATTTTCTCCTTTGCCTGGGCCATCACTTCCTGTTTCTGTGTGTGTTTTATAATCTTTTGTTAAATCTCAACATTTGGATATTTTAATGCATTATTTTTGGAATTGAGTCTCTGAGGCATCTGTTCCTTAAGCATGTTTCCAGCTAGTGTTATGAAAGAGCTTTCCTTGAATGCCAGGAGCTAACAAAAATAAAAAGAAGGAAAAAAAGAAAACACCTTTCCCAGTCCTTGCAGATTGACCTGTTTGAGTACTCTTCTTCAGACCTTATCCATGCGATGAGTTTAGAGAATAGCTCTAGGCCAAAGAATAGGGGCCACCTTGATAATTTCTGCACTTGTGTCTTGTCTTGGAAATACACATGTGGCCCAGGGAATTCTCCCATTTACACAAATGAGTGTGTTCCCTCTTTCCTACGAAACAGTTTCCTATGGCCACAGATACTGTATTGTATGTCCTACAGCCAGCTATCCCTTGTTGCTAGAAGCTACTTGACTGCTCTCCCACAGCAGTGTGTAGGAGAGCTCTGCAAGTCCCTCAGGCCACCACCAGATTGAACCAGACATACCTGCTCCTAGTAGGTGCATGAGGGTTACTCTGTTCCTTCAGGAACCAGTTTCAAGGATCTGTGTGTTTGTGTGAGTAGAGTAGAGTATAGGGCCCTGATGCATCTTATTCTACCATCTGGATGGGAAGGGGCCGAACCATTATACTTTCCAATGTGTTTCTCATGTCTTCCAATTATATGATGATTGTATAGAGAGCTGAGGTAGACTTTCTTATCTTTATAGAAACAAAATGTTCAGTGCAATAGTTCTTTTAACTGTATTTTATTGTTTAATGAAAATGATGATAATAGATCTTCAATGGTGGCATTTAGGTTAAAACTGTGGCAAAAAAAATGTTCAGGAACCTTTGTCCTTCATCTTCATTTACATAAATCTATGCATATGATTCATCCTCAATACAATTTAAAATCTCCATAGTAATAATTGATATTATTACAGGAGAGTACCTGATTTGAGTAAACTTCTTAGTGACATGAATTTTAGTCTGGACATTTAAGAATCAGAAATATATTCTCAAAATTTTAAGAGTTCTTAAGCAGGGAGTATTGTCCATTGATTAGGAGAAGAGGTTTAAAGTCAAAGCTCCATGGAGTTCTTACATATTTCTTACACAACTATGGCAAATTACTAAATTTATCTACAGTTTACTCATTTTTAAATGAAAATGTATTATCAAGAATCTTCAGAAAATACTTAAATAGGGCCTGAGAGTCCTTGGTCCCAATTCCTACCTGAGTCTCTGCTCCATATCTTCCCACTCTTTCCTCTGCTCACTCTGCTCCAGCCAGACTGTCCTCCTTTCAGTTCCCTTAAGACAGGTTTATGTTTCAGTTCTCTGCCAGGAATGCTGTGCCCCAGGTTTTCACATTACTGGCTCCTTCACTTCCTTCAGGTCACATCCAAATGCCACCTTCTCAGTGAGGTTTTCTCTTGCCAAACTAACAGACATTGCACATACTCCTTATTTATTTTCTTCATAGTACCTACTTTTCACAGTTTCCCTGTTTATGCGTCTATTTAATTCTGGCTTGTCTTCTGTAATAAAACCGAAGTTCCAGAAGAGCACAAATTCAGTCTTGTTCACTGCTTAATCCCTAGCCTTGAAAACTGTGCCTGGCACAGAATGAGTACTCAGCAAATACTTGTGGAAAAATTAATTAGTGAACTAAGCAGTTAGAATAGAGTATTTCACATAGGAGCATTGAATAAATGGTCTTTGCATGTGCATATATACATATATTCAATAATTATTTCTACTTTCACAAAATAATCAAGTAGTTGTAGAGCTCTGTTGTAATCATTAATCTATATACTATGATGAAAATTTTGTATTAGAAAATATGCCCTTGTGTAATTCTATTTTATTTTTGCATATTTTCATACAATTCGCCATCCTTTGTTAATTATACATATATCAAAATGTTATGTATACATTTATATACACAACTGAGTGTTTTTACATAAATGGCTACTGAATGGTTTAGATCTGCTAATACAGAACTATAATTCTCATAAAACAAAGACTCCCTGAGACTCTTAAGGGCAGCCAACATCAGATCAATCCAATATTGGAGGAAAGGTAAGAGAAGTTCAGGAAGAATTTCAACATCATATAGCGAGAGAATGAATGGAGCAATACACGATTGTATCCTATCGATGTTCTGTTATCTTCTGTCTTTTTCTGCCTGTTCACTCTGCACTATCAACTTCTCTCATTCTTCATTTACCATCATGTTCCCACATGCTCCTTTTGTCATAGTCCCACCCTTACCTTTGGAATGAGTCTCTCATTCTCCCATCTTCTCATCACTTTCCACTGTTTTTTATTTTGTCTTTTGTAAAATTACAGATTGATACAGATGATATTAAGCAAAAGACATAAGTTGAAAGTGATAACGGCAAAAATAAGTAAGTGTTAGCATCACATTTCCCTATATCAAGCTCCTCACATGGAACTTCCAAATTCCTATCATTCTCTTGTTTTAACAGCTAGAAATATGAGTCTAATTTGTCTTAAATCTATTCTTTACTGCCTGTATTTAAACATTATTAGATGTTATTGGTTTGTCCCTTGAAATGACTCCATTTCAAAGATTAGCTTTGTTTGTTTGATCCCTGAAACATTCATAGATTACAAAATCACTTCTAATCAAAAGGAAATGATAATTGAAAAATTTGAGACGTGTCACGTTTGAAATTTATGTCCCCCAAATGTCTCTTCTGAATCTTAGCAATAGCTTCTTCTGATGCCAGATTCAAAATATCTGGCACACAGCGGTAATAAATGTTTGAAGCATTGAGTAAATTCTCTAAACACACAGCTACCATCCTGCCCTTTCTTATGGTTCATTTTCTTCATGTCAATAATTGACTTCAGCCAAGCTATTTTCCTTCCTGACTCATAACCATACATTATAAATGTTCATTTCCATGCCATCGCATACATCAGTTTCATCTCCTACAAACTCCTGTTTACTTCATTCTGTGGTGGAATTCTTATTCTTATTCCTTTATTGATTTTCTACTTAAAGCCAGCAAGTTATACCCAACTCTAACTTAAATGTAAGATTAGAATTTGAAAAATCAACAATTGTGTAGCAATGTGCTGACTTTCTATTAAAAAGACAGATGTGAAATAACACATTGAATAGGCATGCCAGACCATATAAAAATTAAAAACTTTTGTGCATCAGAGGACCTTATTATGAAAGTAAAGTAACATTCTACTCAATAGAAGAAAGTATTTGGGAACCACATATACAGAAAATATGAAGAAATCCTTCAACTCAACAACAAAGAGACAAATAACTCAATTTAAAAATGGACAAACAGACTTGAATAAACATTTCTCCAAAGAAGATATAGAAGATATACAAATGGCCAAAAGTGGATGAAAAGATGCTCAATATCATTATACATTAGGGAAATGCAAATCAAAACCATAATCAGATACCATTTCACACCCACTAGAATGGCTATTAAAAACACATGGAAAATTATAAGAGTTGGAGAGATGTGGGAAAATAGGAATTGTCATTCCTATGCCAATTAAAGGAAGAAGTTTTGGAAATTCATAAATTAGTGGAATTTAAACAACACATTCCTAAATAGCTAATGGGTTAAGAAGAAATCTCAAAAGAAATTATAGATGAATTAAAATAAAAACACAAAACACCAAAACTTATGTTGTACAGGGAAAGAAATACTCTGATAGAAAATTATTGCTAATAAGCTTATATTAAAAAAGAAAAAAAAGATTCAAATAAAAATCCTAACCTTCTATCTAAAAAGGCTAGAAACAAATGAACAAACTAACCATAAATTAATCATAAGAAGGTAAATAATAAGGAGTAGAGCAGGAAGTAGTGAAATAGTGAATAGAAAAATACAAAACCAAAAACCAATTATTTGGAAGAATCAACAGCATTAATAAACCTTTAACTAGATTAACCAAGGAAAAAAAGAGATAAGAATAAAGTTACTAAAATAAAGAGTGGGAGAGAATACATTACAACTAACCTTACAGAAATAAAAAGGATTATAAGACAATAAATCGGTCAACAAATTAGGTAATGTAGATGAAATAGAAAAATTCCTACAAAGTCACAAACTACTGAATCTGATTCTAGAAGAAATAGAAAAATCTCACAGTTTTATAACAAGTGGAGAGATTGAATTAATAATAAAAAAATCTGTCCACAAAGAAAACTCCCAGCCCAGATTAATTCATTACTGAATTCTAACATTTAAATAAAAATTAATACCAATGCTTTACAAACTCTTCCAAAAAATGAAGGAGCAGTCCAGTCTATGAAGATGTCCCAAATTTATTCCATAAGGACAATATTATCCTGATACCAAAACCAGAGACATCACAAGAAAAAAAAATTGTATACAAATATCTCATAATACAGATAAAAACATCCTCCACAAAATATTGTCAAACCAAATCAAGCAACATAAAAAAATTTGATTATACAACATGATAAAGTGGCATTTATTTCCAGGAATTTAAGGTTAGTGTAACATCAAAAGCAATTAATTTAATGCATAATATCAATAAAATAAGGACAAGAAACACACATTCATCTCAACAAATACAGAAAAAGCATGTGACAAAATTCAGCACCCCTTCATGTTAAAAAAGACTGTGATAACCCTTCATAATAAAAAGACTCAAAAAACTGAACAGAAATGAATTTCCTTGACCTCATACATGAAATCTAGGAAATCTTACTTCTTACATCATATTTCATGGTAAAATAATGAAAAATTTCTCCCTGAAAGCAAGAACAAAACAATGTTGTCTGCTCTCATAACTTTTGTTCAACATTTTACTGGGGTCTCTGACAAGGATAATTAGACAATAAAATGAAATAAAGGGCATCCAGATTTGAATATAAGCAGTGAAATTATTACTATTTGCAGATGGTGTGATGTTGAACACAGAAAATGTTAAGGAATCTACTAAAAAACTTATTATAAGTTATAAATGTGTTCAGCAAGTTTCCACAATACAAGATTAATATTCAAAAATCAATTTCTTTTCTATATATTAGTAATGAACAGTGTGAAAAGGAAATTAAGAAAATAATTCCTTTAAAATAGCATTTGAAAGAATAAAATACTTAGAAATAAATTTAACCAAAGAAGTACAAAATCTATACTCTCAAAACTACAAAAAATTGCTGAAAGAATTTCAAGAAGACCTAAATAGATGGAAAGACTTTCCGTGTTCATGCATTAAAAGATGTAATATTGTTATGGTTAAGATGGTAATATTTCCAAAAATGATTTATAGATTCTATGCAATATCAAAATCCAAGCTGTATTCTTTGCAGATATTGACAATCTTATCCTAAAATTCATGTGGAAGTTCAAGGCACCAAGAAGAGCCAAACAATCCTGGGGGTGGGGAGGATGGAGGGAGGAGTTGGAGGCCTTACACTTCCTGATTTCAAAACTTACTACAAAGCTACAGTAATCAAGATAATAGGGTGCTTGCATAAGGACTGCTATATCAATCCTTTTTTTAGGAGTAAAAAAGAACAGAAAGATTAAATTGAGTAAACATCCATGTTAGATATTTAGACAGAATTAAAATAGTAAATAAAAATGGAAAAATATTCTCCAAATACAAAACAATATTCTACAAGCAATCTAAAGTAATTAAAAAACTGTTTTAAAAATGTTTTAAGTAATTTTCTGTTTTCACTCTCTTTGATGAGTATGCATAATATATTAGAATAGTGGTGATTAATAACAATGGCAGGTTACAAATTTTCATTTATTTTTTACTGAATCAAATCTTACAAAATCTGGAGATAACTTATCTAAATTTTTATTATCTTTAAACTCTCTTATATTCTTTATAGTACCATCCCTTCAGGGGCCAATGCAGGAGATTTATCTAAATGGGTAGAGATGTAGCTACATACTAAGCAGATTAACCTGGCAGGAACCAGCAGGGTTCAAATAATAACCTACTCCAGCTCTTCTTAGGTTGTATCCTTGGGCACCATTAGCCTTACCTGGAAGCTTGATAGAAAAGCATACTCAGAAAAGAAACTCCTGAAAAGGAACTATAGTGGGTATGTGAAAACAAGCCCTCCTCCAAGAGATTCGGGTGCGTGCTAACGTTTCCAAATGACTAGCCTGAGAAAATAATACAAATCCGATACACTCAGGGTAGGTCATTCATTTATTTAATGTTTTAATGGATTTGATCAGTTGTGAATAGAAAAGACTAAGACAGAAAAAATGAAATTGGGAGTCAGAGGTTAAGAGAGTTGAAATGATTAGCTATACATATAAAGTCAAAAACAGAATGTTTATTTGAGATTGCAAAAAAGTGATTATGAAGGGAGGTGGTTTAAGGGCTGTGGGAAGTCCTGTGTGAACCATTTATCTTACATTATTTGAAATATGTATCTGTAAGAAGCTTGAAAATATTCAGTTGGTGACTATTTATGTTCCCTTCAGTAAAGAAACTTCTTGATATAGACTTCAAATGGATAGGATCATTTTGAGGCAGGGTATCATCTACAAGTGCTCACCAATAGCTAATGCAGCAGATAAAAGATGGCTACAAATTCTTTGATGTTCCTCTTAATGAAAGGCAGGATATAGGTCTTGTGCCCTTGAATCTGTGCAGGTTCTATGAGCAACTTTAGCCAGTAGAAGAGAGTGAAAGTAACCCTCCAGGCCCAGACAATGAGAGACTGGCAGCTTCCACTACACGTTTCTTGGAACAATCTCTTTGGAAGCTCTGAGGCTACAGAAAAATTCTAGTTATGCTGAGGCAGCCATGAAAGAGAGGCTGCAACTAGATGCTCTGCTTGACAATCCCAGGTGAGCCCAGCCTTCTAGTCATTGCCAGACAAGGAGGCAGACCCGACGGTGGAGCCACCTTGGACTTGCCAGACCCAACACATTTGCCAGCTGAATATTACCAAGTGTCCTCAGTCTATACCAGGTAGAAGAAAAGCCTCATCCATTTGAACTCCAAATTCCAGAGCCACAAAATCATGAAGTATGACAACATGGTGGATGCGTTAAGGCCTAAGTTTTGGGTAAGTTGTTACAGAGAAAGACATAGCCAGAACATCTGCGTCCGGACTAGTAGGAAGGCCACATCCTTCTGATGCACCGAAGTTTCAACAGGTGTCAGCATTTTAAATAGTCAAGTCTTGTCAGAGCTCTGGGAGGTGAGCTGAGTGAGCCATGCTCTCACCTGAGATCCTGCCCTCCTTGTAACAATTTCTGTTCCAAGTGCCAGGGCAGAGAGCCTACCAATAGCTACTTGGTTAAAGAAACAGACAGTGTAGAAATAGTTTTATTTATCATGATGATAATTTTGCTTTTTAAAATAATTTATCTTTTTATTCAAGAAGAAGGGAGCATGGAAAAAGTCCAGATAACCAAGGTAACCTTGGTTATTCAAAGAAGAAACAGAGAAATAATGTGTTTATATGACTGGCCCTAGGTGATGTGAGCATTAATATTTGAACTCAGTAATTTTTGTTTAGTGCATTTACCTATATTTTTGATCATCAAAATTTTAAATTTTGCCACAATATTATCTCTTTTATTCTTACCTATAGGCGAATCACACTGCCCTTGTTAAGGCATGCTTTCATGTGAAACATGAATAAATGGTTTATGGAAAGGATTCTGCACCTGAATATAAAAATAGAAGAAAGGAAATAACATTCGATATCTAAACTCAATGCTAGGCTCCAATAAGCAGAAGATATTTCTGTATCAGCTATTGAATCAGTGTTTTAGGGAAAAGAAAACTAGCTGTACTGTAGAGGATCATTTGTTTCTCATTAAACAAAGGACCTGGACAGATCCTCAAACTTAACCTTGAAATCCAGATATGTCTTTTCTGGGTGTGATGTTTTCAACTCTTAGTTTCTTCTGCATGGACAGACCAGTTAAGGCCTCACACTAGTGAAGAGTTCCTTACATTATTTTTTACGATAGGAATCTCGTCCCTTTTTAGTTGCACAGCTTTTGCCCTGGACTGGAGCCACACCATTGCAAACAGGGCCCCTAACAACCAACCCTCAGAGGCAAGCTGGCAGCTTTGAATAACACACCTGGCAATGACAGCCAGCTGCTGAGGAATGAATACATACTTTAAGCATCTACTTAATCCTTTGATAATGTTTCCTATTTTGTGCAATCTATTATTCATAGTGCAGTAGTTCATCTAAACTAAAATTAATGAATATGAAATGCAATTTCTTCCTGGTACTTCCAGCAACATAACCACATATTGTTTTAAAAACCACATACCAAAAATAGCTTAAGTTTTTATGCATTATTCACATGCCTTGATCTAATGTCTCGAGAGGGATACCAATAATATATTCATTCAGATATCTATTCTGACAAAGCTTAAAATTCTAGCTGAGTTCATATGACAAGTCATGGAATAAAGAGTGCAGTTTAGACCATCAATTCCCAAATTCTGATGCTGACTGTTAGATATCCTCAGTCATAATCAGTTGGATTTTTACTGTTTTATATTCTTATCAGTTGTCTAAAAATGTTCCCTGCTAGTTTTAGGCATCAGTGTTGGCCCTAGGAGTAAGACAGACAGCATTGTTATTTCTTTAATAACTAAAAATTGCAGAGCTAACAGCCCACACTTAACACTGCAGAACTGTGGTCACTGTTCACCACTCAGGGAACAGACACAATTGGCATCTTGATGCTACCAGATGCATTTCTAGATCTTGGGTCTAAAAACCAATGGCTTTGTTTACTGGTTTGCCATTGACCTTCTGTTATAAACTGATGCTCAGATCCCTTGACCTTCCAACATTTGGTTCTCCTAAAATACAGCTCAAGGATGTCACTACACATGTACAACTTCTTGATTCCTCCCTTAAGCAAACCCCTTTTCTGAAATATAAACCTGTGTTACCATCTGGAGTATAAATTGGTTCTGCAAGAATCAAGTAAGAGTAGGAATGCTCAAGTATAGAGATCTCAGTGTGTACCCATTATTACTCTAGCAGCTTTACATATGTCATCTCATTTATCTTCACAATGTAATTTCAATGTATTACTGTCCATGTTTTACAAGCAAGGAAACTGAGATTCATAATAAATAAATAATGTTAAATGATAGAATATAGAACACATCCTTTATCAAAGGAGTGAAAACTCAACTCCCTTAGTAAATAATTTCTAGCAATTTGAACAAAATACAAAGGTTGAATATAGCAAATGTGACACAATAGTACTTGTTCATGAAAAATTGAAATGCAAATCAAGGTAGCTTAATAAAACTTGCATTTTAAAACCACATAAGAATGTTTGTGACTGTATTCCTCTTCTTACCTGAAACACTACAGTTATCCCTCACACATCATGACTCTAACCCATTGTGGTTTTGATATATCCTGGGTCAGTGTAAGAAATTAAATGGGAATTTTTTTGAGAGTCTTGTGGAAGCTTCAGATGACACATGAAGGCCAGCAGACGACACACATAGACTAGAAAAGTGCAGGATTGTTATTAAAGGCATTCCGGTAAACTCTGGCATCATATGAGAAAAGGCTAAGTCCTTACATGATTCCCTAGAGGAAAATGAAGGTGATGGGTGTATCCCTATGGATTTTCAGGCCAGCAAAGGCTTGTTTGAAAATTAAAAAAAAAATGTTTTACCCTACACAATGTAAAAGTAATGGGAAAGGCAGCATCTGATGATCAAAAGGCAGCTAAGGAGTTTCCTGAAACCCTGAAAAAAAATTTACGAGGATTTTCCAGATTCCAGGGGTGGGGGTGGGGCACAACTCTAACCCCACAATGTGGAAGGGATAACCCTATATTCACAGAGCTAATACATGAAATTATTCCAGGAAGTTATTAAAAGTAATCACTGAATGATAGGACCATAACACCCCAAGAGTGAAGTATGTAAAATTATTCTCACTTTGCTCATATAGAATGGAAAGAAAGACAAAATTCAATATAACTTGCTTCTGCATTGCATTTAATTAATTAGCTTTTGACTATTAAATAAGTTACAATGTGAAAATATAAAGCATTGTTAATTATTAAAATTGTGCAAAAATTTATTTAATGAATATGACATTCAAATGTAGTGCTTAGATAAAGATTTTCATATACAATTATAACTCTAGTATATATAAATATACATACACATATATTAAGTACTGTGTGCAAAAGCTTACATATAATGTCTCATGAAAGCTTGATTATATCATCTTCAAGAATTTTCAGACTACTCACTAAAACTATTGTTAAAAAATAAAATATATTACCTTAAAATTAAATAAATTATAGTTAATATGAACATAATTATTACTAAAAGTATCACTTGCTAATTATTTTACTACATTATATTATTATCTACACTATTGAGATTATTTTATGTCTATTGCATCTACATGGCAGAAATACTGTATAATGGTATGCTATTGTACTTTCCTGCCCAATATTGTTAAGTGATATGACACTCGTAGTATGAATTTGGCTGTGATGGTAATATTTAGACAATGGAAATAAGCAAACACTATTAATCAAAGCTATTTTTTTTCCTGCAGAGCCAGTTGTTAAACATTTGTCATTATACCACTCTATATAGTTATATGGTTGTTTTCATAATTCTCAATGATCACCAAGGCAGTAACTTCAACATAGCTAATACAGGACACAGGTAGGACTGTATTAGTGATGAGGCTATTTATAAAAGTTGCTTTTACATCTACAAATGGACTTTCTAGACCCATGCTGCACAATTGGATTTTCTCCCAGTCACCAGCCAAGCAGATATTTCCAAGCCACCCTTGAGCTATCAATCCAGAATTTACCCACACTGTAGACAGACAGTTCTAAAGATCAGAGACTGAGAGAGGAAAAGCTGAGCCAAGAATGCTCAACAACATCTCTCAAAGCACAGTATCAACAACCACTGCTAAACAAGATAGATCCCACCTCACAGCGGTCTGGAGCAGGGTTCCATGAGTGCTATGGTTCTAACTTGCTATTCCTCCATCCTGAACCAGTCACCTCATGGTCCAAGGTGACTGTGGGAGGCCAACTCATCTGCACCCAGCCAGCAGGCAAGAGGAAGGAAAAAGTCCTGTCCTTCCTTTTCAAGGCCTCCTGCAATACCACTCAACTCTTCCTATGTACTGCATCAGTGAAAACATAAGTCACATGGCCACATCTGACTGCAATGAAAACTGGGAAATGTAGTCTTTTATTTAGACACATTGAAACTCTGGATACATTTTATGTTCTATTATTAAAAATTGGAGGGGGATTGTATTGAGAATCTTTGCCACACTCACCAATATATAATTAACTGAATGAGAAGTGAGGCCAGAAATGTTAATTTAACTAAATGCTAATGTAAAAACACAAGGCTTTGTAAATTGGTGTTCTAACATAACATCTGCTTCCCCGCTACTTGAACTCATTACAATGAGCAGAGTGGAAATCTCAGTCAAAGGAGTCTATATAATAATACGGCAAAGCAGCTGCAAAGAACTCTACCACAGGATTTGCCCTTGGGAAGACTGTTGCTGCAAAGGAGAGGCTAGGCCTCCCTATAATTGTGCCTAAGAGCCTCCTCCCGAATGCCTCTTTGTTGCTCAGATGTGGCCCTCGCTCTCTCTAGCTAAGCCAACTTGAAAGGTGAAATCACTGCCCTCCCCACTACGTGGGATCAGACACCCAGGGGAGTGAATCTCCCTGGCAAAGTGGAATATGACTCTTGGGTAGGAATGTTGACCCGGCTTCGTGGGATGAAGAACATCTTTTTGACCAAAAGGGGGAAATGAAAGGAAATGAAATGAGCTTCAGTGGCAGAGAGATTCCAAAAGGAGCTGCGAGGTCACTCTGGTGGGCACTCTTACGCACAACATAGACAACCCTTTTTAGGTTCTAATGAATTGGGGTAACTGGTGGTGGATACCTGAAACTATCAAACTATAACCCAGAACCCATGAATCTTGAAGATGATTATATAAAAATGTAGCTTATGAGGGGTGACAATGGGGTTGGGAAAGCCATAAGGACCACACTCCACTTTGTCTAGTTTATGGATGGATAAGTAGAAAAATGGGGGAAGGAAACAAACAAACAGACAGGGCACCCAGTGCTCTTTTTTACGTTAATTGCTCTTTTTCACTTTAATTGCTCTTTTTCACTTTAATTATTATTCTTGTTATTTTTGTGTGTGTGGTAAGGAAGGTGTCAGGGATTGATTTAGGTGATGAATGTACAACTATGTAATGGTACTGTGAACAATCAAATGTACGATTTGTTTTGTATGACTGCGGGGTATGTGAATATATCTCTATAAAATCAATATAAAAAAAGAACATGAAAAAAATTTAAAGGACTGTATAAAAATAAGGGATTTTAATAACTATAAATTTAATTAGTTGTTGGGCTCACATCATAGGGGAGAATTATATATTCCTACAAAGCCTCCCATATTTGACATAATGAAATTAATTAAATGAAGCCTCAGTAATTGTGACCAATTTGGAAGGCAATCTACTTTATGGGAAGGCTCAGGTATAGTATATTCTGAAGAAAAAATGCAACTTGAGCACACTAAATTATGAAGACTCTCCAAAATTAGGTTAAACATGTATGGCCTATGTAAGTCTTTCAAACTCTGCTGTAATGAATGGATAAGATTAATCTCTAAACATGTGGATCACTTTGAACTAAATCTGATTTTCTGAAAAAAACTGAGGATGTTCTAAAAGTGTGTCTTTTTAAGTAGTTTAATCACTATTACAACATGTGTTTGTGTAGCAAACACTTCATACACAGTATGAGTTTAAGCATCACTCTAACTCTTTTCTAAGTTACTGTAAATTCTGAAACACTAATGTACGTATTAATGAGATATCACTCTAAATTCTAACTCTGGGTTCACAAGGACATGGAAAGATTCATCATCAGTAATGTACTTTTCAATCCTTAATGAAATGCCTGAAATAAGTATTGCATCATTATGAAGTAATTCCACCTAGAGGAGAATATTGAATATGCCTTAATATTCCTTCATAATGTGACTTTGCAGTACTTCTGCAGGCATCAATGCAGAGACATTTAACATTATGTGATTAAGTTTGCATGTTTTAAACATTTCTTATGTCTTTTTGGAACTCATGGAACTAGCAATAAATCATTATGTTTCTAGATGTTGCTTAGAAATAGTTAATAGCCATCCACAGAACAGACGTTTTAACATTTGTCGAATATTATGCCCTTTCTCTAAGATTCCCTTTCCACTCAACTTCAGCTTATGAAACACTTTGAATCAGAAAAATAAGCATAATAATCAAATGCAAAGTAGCATAGGTTCACAGTGAATGTTTGTTTTAAGGAGAACTTAACTTCTGCTTGCATCAGATAATTTAGCTTTCAAAGCTATTACTGACTATTAAGTCAAAGAAAGGTCTAAGCAAATCTCTAATAAATTCCTCCAGGAAGCTAGAAAAAGTTTCCCTATAACCTTTATGTATTTTCTCATCATTAGAGAGGTCATAGTTTCTCTGGAGGCACAAGTATACCACAGCACATGCCTCATCAATTCTCAGTCTGTGTACAGCCCTTTAATTAAGATGTAGGATCATGTTAGAACACTAACAAAGACTCACTTGATCTAGCTATGTTCATTTGTGGAGCCTTCAAGGTTAAACAAGTATAATTAAAGGTGGTAGTGAATTTTAAATGATTTTTGCATCTATTCTTGTATCCTCCAGAAATTGTTCAAAAGACCTAATGTTAACACTGTCTTCAGCCTCACTTTTAATGGCATAAACTTTATGTAGAGTAAGACAGTTCATGAAAAAATTAGACTAGGGAAACTGGCTGTTATCATGAGCAATGATTAATTTGTTTTCTTGAGTAAGAGAACAGATAAGCATTTGGTTGCCCTAACCTATTGACAGTCTCAGGGACAGTTTTTCCTTAGCTGGTTTTCAAAACCTTGAAAACAATTCTTCATTTCAGTTGTAGTTATAGAAAAAAAAATTAGACTGAAGATGGGTTTAAAAATACTATAAAATTTCTATAACACATAATTTACTTAAGTATATTTAGATTGTGATGACAAAAATTCAAAATCAGATATCAAAGAAAAGAACATGACATGAAGTTGGAAATCAGTTTTGAATCTTGCAGAAGTTAAAATGATCATGTCATACTCTTTCTTGTTTCTCATACAGAATAAGTGAAATCATCAGACTCTTAATTTAGAATGACTTCCTCAGTGTTCAGGTGGACCCTGGGGCAACATTGGACTAAAACCAGGGCTGCACAGGGTAGTGTGAAAACTAGATGCAAAATAATTTCAAAAGCCAGGCACAGACTTCTAGCTTCTGCTGAAGATGTACAAAGCAAGAAAGAACATTGGGAACAATGTAACAATAAGAAAAAGGTGGATAATATAAAAAATCATAACTTTTCTAGAATCTGTCTGAGAGCTGAGGTTGCAAGTCAACCAACTAGCCTAAAATTTAAGGGCCGACAGGCATCTCCAAGAAGAGTCTCAGCTAGAACAGAGGACGGATGGAAGACTGAACCACTATGCCAACAGTTAAAAATAATTCAGTTAAAATTTTTAACAAGGTGTTAAAAGTTGAATGCTGGGTAAGATGATAATATAGAATTACTTGGAGAATTCATATACATATGTATGCTATGCATAAGAATAATTTTTCCCAGCCACAGGCTTGTTACCATGAATATTTTGAGTGCTCAGCAGAAAGAAAGCAGGCAGGATAGGTACTGGATAAACCAACAGTGGTGCAGAATTGGGGGTAGGGAGTGGTTACTACTGCAGAAAAGGCAGAAAGTCCTGCAGAAGGCTCTTCCTGTATTATTACTCTTAACGGACAAAAGCTTTAAGGTGTGATGGAAAGGGCCATAAATTTCTTGTCCCCCAGGACAGATGTCAAGATCCACTGTGGCTGGGAGAAAAGGAAGTGACACATCTACCCTTGATAAACGGGCATGAAACTACCCTGGCTAAGACCATAAGAGCACTCCTGACACAAAGCCCCATTGCAGTGACCCAGGAAGTCTGAGATTCCCTGTGTTGGAGTCTGCACCAGAACCACAGAAAGGATCCCCACCTTAGCACAGGCTATTAAGCATTGATATAATAGTCTTCTGTTGCAGACAAAAGCCTGGAGAGAGACTCTGAGTGGGGGAAAAAAAAGGCCTAAAGCTGAGGGTGGATCAAATTAAGAAAAACCTTTCAGAAATCCAGTCCCCACATTATGCACAAGTTACACAAAATAAAATATAAAGCCAGTAGTTCACTTAAGGTAACAATAACAATAATAATATCAAAATTTAGGTCAACTTCTGACTAGATTAATTCAATTCCCCCACTGTAAAGACAGACAAACAAAGAGCCTTGCTCATACTCACACATAAATACAAATGACCTCACTCTCTACAATATTTGCTCTCCAAAACGTACAATAAAGCAGGAAAAAAAGGACCCACTGTCAAGAGACAAAGCAATAAACAGAATCAGACTCAGATATGGCCCAGCCGTTGGAACTACCAGATAGGGAATTTAAGATAATTATAGTTGACATGCTACAGGCACTGGTAGAAAGAATGAACAATGTACATGAATAGAAAGGAATTGAATGTTTAAGAAATAATAAAATTAAAGTGATATAAAAACAACACAGTAACAGGTAAGAAGAATGCCTTTGAAGGATTCAATATAAGACTTGAGAAACCCAAGCAAAGACTCAGTGGACTTGGAGATAGGTCAGTAGAAATCACCCAAACTGAAACAAACAAAAAGGAGTTAAAAATAAATGGAAACAAATCAGATAATACATTTGAGAATTGTGGAGAGACTATCAAACAGCTTAACAGATGTGTAATTGGAATCTCAGGAAGAGAAGAGAGAGAAAGAACAGAGAGAAGAACTATTAAAAGTAATAATGCGGAGGGCGGGGCAAGATGGCGTAGTGGTGAGGTGCAGAATTTCGTCTCTCCCCTAGAGCAGCTGGCAATTACCCAAGAACTATATGAAACAGTGTTTTCAGGGTCTCCAGTAACCAGTCACATATCAGACGCAAGTTTGGAATTGGAGGAAAAGCTGAGATCGCAGTAAATATTGTAAATTCCTTGGACCAAGGGTCTGGCACCCCTCCCCACTGAGATCTCACTGCTGCTGGCTCCCTGAAAGGGGAAAAAAAAAAACAAAACAAAAAACAGCAATCTGCTGAGAGCAAGAAGGGGGGCTCAACCCAGCCTCAACTGCAGAATTAATTAACAAATTAATTAACTAATTTTGGGAGCTGGGTTGCTAAAGAAGGGCTGGGCTCCGAGAAGTGGGGGAACATAAAAGCGAGCACCCATTCCCAGGCTCCTAAAAAACCATTTTTTTTTTTCCCCTACATTTTGTCCCTTCTGGCTTCTCACTGATCCCTTATCTTTTGGTATTTCAATAGCCCCCAGCAGGGGTGGAACTGAAGCTGTTGGAGAGTAATTATCAGACAATAGCCCAAAGCATATCTTTAAATGCTCTATTCTGACACTGACAAAACTTCCAGGCTGGGGAAAGACTTTTAAAAGGGAATTTTTTTTTTTTCTTTTTTCTTTTTCTTGTTTTTCTTTTCTATTTTTTTTTTTAATCTAAAAGTAACATATGCGGCTATTTTCTATCGGAAAGCCCAAGTTGAGGTACTAGGCTGGGCTTGGGGGGAGACAGAGTACCCACAGTGTCTTTGAGTTCCGTATTCACTACTGAAGCTCTCCACCCCCATCTTTAATTGGCAACTCAGGCTGACCAAGGAATCTACCTGGAGATGCACCAAAGAGGAGAGGGGAGAAAGGAATAGTGCCCCTGAGAGACAACTGGAGTTCTGAGGATTGGGAGAGTAGAGGGAGGTCCAGCTCAACTGGCAGTCCTCCTTTTGGGAACTCAGACCCCAGGGGCTGGAATTCAGATTCCGGTTTCAGTCAGCCATGCCCCCGACAGGATCAGAGGCACCAGGAGAACTGAAGTCTCCATACCTCCTTACACTGGTGGGGGAGCTGCGGGCTGGCAAGTGCCATCACTGGACAGGAGAGGAAAAGCACCAATTCTAAAGGCCTCATAGGAGGGTCTCATTCTCAGGAAAACTCCATAACCTCCCAATGAGACCTGGGCCTCACTAGACTGGGAAAATCTGACTAGGGTCGACCATATCTGAGGAGACCCACTCACAAAAAGGTTACATAGAGGCAGAGCAAGAAACAGAAAAAACAAGAGGGGAAAAATTCTGATCAACTAAATAGAACCTAAGTTAGAGATCTAGAATAAGTTGAACTGAATAACAGAGGCCAGAGAACAAAGCCAACCAACAAGGAAACCACTAGGTAAAAGATAGAAAATAAGCTCCAAAATAAACTAATCAAGAAAATCAGATGCCCAGACAACTTAAGATAACAAGCCATGCCAGGAAACACAAAAATATGGACAAGACAAAGGAACAAACTAATAGCTCAGCTGAGATACAGGAGTTGAGGCAACTAATGCTAAATAAATTCAAGGAAATGAAGGAAGATATAGCAAAAGACTTGAACAATATAAAGAAGACACTGGATAATCATAAAGAAGAATTCATAAACTTAAAAAATCTAATGGCAGAACTCATGGGAATGAAGGCCACAATGGAGGAGATGAAAAACACAATGGAGGGATGCAAAAGTAGATTTGAACAGACAGAAGGAAGGATCAGTGAACTGGAAGACGGGTCATTCAAATTCATACACACAAAAGAACAGACGGTGAAGAAAATGGAAAAATATGAGCAGAGTCTCAGGGAGCTAAGTGACAACAGGAAATGCACAAATGTATGTGCTAAGGGTATCACAGAAGGAGAAGAGAGGTGAAAAGGGGCAGAAAGAGTAATAAAAGACATATTCACTGAAAATTTCCCAACTCTTATAAAAGACAGAAAATTAGAGATTCAAGAAGTACAACACACCCCAAATAGAATAGATCCCAATAAACCTACTCCAAGACACTTGCTGGTCAGATTGTCCAATGTCAAAGACAAAGAGAGGATTCTGAAAGCAGCAAGAGAAAAGCGATCCATCACATACTAGGGAAGGTCGATAAGATTATGTACAGATTTCTCCACAGAAACCATGGAGGCAAGAAGACAGTGGCATGATATATTCAAGATACTGAAAGAGAAAAACTGCCAACCAAGAATTCTATATCCAGCAAAACTTTCCTTCAAAAATGAGGGAGAGATTAAAACATTTTCAGACAAACAGACACTGAGAGAGTTTGTGAATAAAAGACCAGCACTACAAGAAATACTAAAGGGAGTGCTACAGGCTGATAGGAAAAGACAAGAGAGAGAGAGCTGGAGAAGAATGCAGAAATGAAGATTATCAGGAAAGGTAAAAGGAGAGAGAGGAAAAAATGATATGACATATAAATTCCAAAAAAACAAAATGGTAGTAGAAAGTACTGCCCTTACAGTAATATCACTAAACATAAATGGATTAAACTCCCCAATAAAAAGACACAGACTGGCAGAATGGATTAAAAAACAGGACCCATCTATATGCTGTGTACAAGAAACTCACTTTAGACACAAGGACAAAAATAGACTGAAAGTGAAAGGTTGGAAAAAGATATTTCATGCAAACAACAACCAGAAAAAAGCAGGAATAGCTATATTAATATCAGACAAGTTGGACTTCAAAAGTAAAACAATTAAAAGAAACAAAGAAGGACACTATATATTAATAAAAGGGTCAATTCATCAAGAAAACATAAAAATCATAAATATTTCTGCACCAAGCCAGAATGCCCCAAAATTCATGAGGCAAACACTGCAACCACTGAAAGGAGAAATAGATACCTCTACAATAATAGTTGGAGACTTCAATACACCACTCTCATCAATGGATAGAACATCTAGACAAAGGATCACTAAAGAAACAGAGATTTTGAATTTTATGATAAATGAACTAGACTTGACCGACATTTATAGAACACTACATCCAACAACATCAGGATATACTTTTTTCTCAAGTGCTCATGGAAAATTCTCTAGGATAGACCACATGTTGGGTCACAAAGCAAGTCTCAACAAATTTAAAAATATTGATATTATACAAAACACTTTCCCAGACCACAATGGAATGAAGTTGGAAATAAATAAAAGGCAGAAGGTCATAAAATTCACAAACATATGGAGGCTAAACAACACCCTCTTAGAAAACCAGTGGGTAAAGGAAGAAATTACAAGAGAAATTAGTAAATACCTCAAGGCAAATGACAATGAAAACACAACTTATCAAAACATGGGATGCAGCAAAGGTGGTGCTGAGAGGGAAATTTATTGCCCTAAATGCCTAGATTAAAAGAGAATAGAGAGCAAAAATTGAAGAGTTAACTGTTCACCTGGAGAAATTAGAGAAAGAACAGCAAACTAACCCCAAAGCAAGCAGAAGGGAAGAAATAACAAAGATTAGAGGAGAAATAAATGCAATTGAGAACAGGAAAACAATAGAGAGAATCAACAAAACCAGAAGTTGTTTCTTTGAGAAAATCTATAAAATTGATGGACCGCTGGCTAGGCTAACCAAAAAAAAAAAAAAAAAGAGAGAGAGAGAGAGAGAGCAGATGCAAATACATGCAATCAGAAATGGGAAAGGAAATATAACTACTGAACCTGCAGAAATTAAGGAGATAATGAGAAAATACTATGCACAACTATATGCTAATAAACTAGAAAACTTAGATGAAATGGACAACTTCCTAGAAAAGCATAAACAACCAACATTAACTCAAGAAGAAATAGATGACCTCAACAAACCAATCACAAGTAAAGAGATTGAGTCAGTCATCAAAAAGCTCCCAAAAAGGAAAAGCCCAGGACCAGATGGTTTCACATGTGAATTCTACCAAGCATTCAAGAACGAATTAGTACCAATCCTGCTCAAACTCTTCAAAAAAATTGAAGAAGAGGGAAAGCTACCTAACTCTTTCTATGAAGCCAACATCACCCTAATACCAAAACCAGACAAAGATACTACAAAAAAAGAAAATATAGACCAATTTCTTTAATGAATATAGATGCAAAAATCCTCAACAAAATACTCGCAAATCGAATCCAGCAGCACATTAAAAGAATTATACACCACGACCAGGTGGGATTTATTCCAGGTATGCAAGGCTGGTTCAACACAAGAAAATCAATTAATGTAATACACCACATCAATAAATCAAAGAAGAAGAACCACATGATCATCTTGATTGATGCAGAAAAGGCATTTGACAAAATTCAACATCCTTTCCTGATGAAAACACATTGAAGGATAGGAATAGAAGGGAACTTTTTCAATATGCTAAAGGCAATATATGAAAAACCCACAGCTAACATCACACTCAATGGGGAGAGACTGAAAGCTTTTCCTCTAAGATCAGGAACAAGACAGGGATGCCCACTATCACCATTGTTATTCAACATTGTGCTGGAAGTTCTAGCTGGGGCAATCAGGCAAGAAAAAGAAATAAAACGCATCCAAGTTGGAGAGGAAGAAGTAAAACTTTCACTATTTGCAGATGACATGATTCTATATGTAGGAAATCCGGAAAAATCTACAGCAAAGCTACTAGAAATAGTCAATGAATACAACAAGGTAGCAGGCTACAAGATCAACATGCAAAAATCTGTAGTGTTCCTATACACAAGTAATGTGCAACAAGAGGAGGAAATCAAGAAAAAATCCCATTTACAATAGCAACCAAAAGAATCAAGTATTTAGGAATAAACTTAACCAAGGACACAAAAGACCTTTACATAGAAACCATTAGAAACTGCTAAAAGAAATTGAATAAGACCTACAAAAATGTAAGAACATACCATGTTCATGGATTGGAAGACTAAATATAGTTAAGATGGCAATTTTACCTAAACTGATTCACAGCTTCAATGCAATACCAATTCAAATCCCAACAACTTACTTTACAGAAATAGAAAAACCAATAACTAAATTTATTTGGAAGGGTGAGGTGCTCCAAATAGCCAAAAATATCTTGAGAAAGAGGAACAAAGTCGGAGGTCTCACTCTACCTGACTTTGAAGCATATTACAAACCTACAGTGCTCAAAACAGCATGGTACTGACATAAGAACAGATATACTGACCATTGGAATTGAATTGAGTGTTCAGAAGTAGACCCTTGCATCTACGGACAACTGATCTTTGATAAGGCAGTGAAGCCAAAGCAACTGGGAAAGAGCAGCCTCTTCAATAAATGGTGTTTGGAGAACTGGATATCCATTTCCAAAAGAATGAAAGAGGATGCCCATCTCACACCTTATACAAAAATTAACTCAAAGTGGATCAAAGACCTAAACATTAGCACCAAGACCATAAAACTTTTAGAAGAAAATGTAGGGCAGTATCTTAAATATCTTGTGATAGGAGGTGGTTTCTTAGACCTCACACCCAAGGCACAAGCAACCAAAGAACAAAAAGACAAATGGGATCTCCTCAAAATCAAACACTTTTGTACATCAAAGGACTTTGTTAGAAAAGTAAAAAGGCAACCTACACAATGGGAGATGATATTTGGAAACCACATATCAGACAAAGTTTTAATATCCCGAATATATAAAGGAATCCTGCATCTCAGTAACAAAGACAAACAATCCAATTAAAAAGTGGGCAAAAGACATGAACAGACATTTTTCTGAAGACGAAATACAAATGGCTCAAAAACATATGAAAAAATGTTCAACTTCACTGGCTATTAAGGAAATGCAAATCAAAACCACAACGAGATATCATCTCACACCTACCAGAATGGCCATTATCGAAAAAACAGAAAATGACAAGTGCTGGACAGGATGTGGAGAAAGAGGCACACTTATTCATTGTTGGTGGGAATGTAGAATGGTGCAACCACTCTGGAAGACAGTATGGAGGTTCCTCAGGAAGCTAAATATAGATTTGCCGTATGTTCTAGTTGGCTAATGCTGCAGAATGCAAAACACCAGAGATGGATAGGCTTTTATAAAATGGGGGTTTATTTCACTACACAGTTACAGTCTTAAGGCCACAAAGTGTCCAAGGTAACACCTCAGCAATTGGGTACCTTCACTGGAGGATGGCCAATGGCGTCTGGAAAACCTCTGCTAGCTAGGAAGGCAGCTGGCATCTGCTCCAAAGCTCTGGCCTCAAAATGGCTTTCTCCCAGGACGTTCTTCTCTAGTAAGCTTGCTCCTCTTCAAAACATCACTCCCAAGTGCACTCCGTTTCCTCTCTTTGAGTCAGCTCATTTATATAGCTCCACTGATCAAGGCCCACCCTGAATGGGCGGGGCCACGCCTCCATGGGAGCACCTCATCAAAATCATCACCCACAGCTGGGTGGGGCACATTCCAAGCAAATCTAACCAGCACCAAAATGTCTGTCCCACAAGACCACAAAGATAATGGTGTCTGGGGGACACAATGCATTCAAAATGGCACACTGTATGACCCAGCTATTCCATTGCTAGGTATATACTCAGAGGAACTGAAACTTAAGACACAAACAGACATTTGTAAACCTATACTTATTGCAGCATTATTCACAATTGCCGAGAGATGGAAACAGCCGAAATGTCCATCAACGGACGAGTGGATAAACAAACTGTGGTAATACACATGATGGAATATTATGCAACTGTAAGACAGAAGAAAGACATGGACCATGTAATAATGTGGATGAACCTTGAGGACATTATGTTGAGTGAAGTTAGGCAGAAGCAAAAGGACAGATTCTATATGGTCTCACTAATATGAACAGACATTAATGAATAAACTTTGGGAGTTAAAAGCTGACAACACAGGCAACCAGGAGATGGAAAGAGGGCAGAGACCAGCCATTTGATGCTGAAGGACTACAGAATGTTTAGGAATGATTGCATAGATCCAGAAATAGATAGCATAATGCTGTGTGATGTTAGCACAGTATTGTAAGTACACCGAACAAAGAAGTCTGTGAGTAAAGCTGAAAGAGGTGGGATAGGAGAATGTATGACACTAGAGGTAAAGATAGATGATAAAGACTGGGACTATATAACTTGGCAAAAACTGGAGTGGCCAATGACTGTTACTGAATATACAAATATAAAAATGTTTTTGCATGTGGGAAAGCAAATGAATGTCAACCATGTAGAGAGTTGAAAAAAGGAAGGTATTCAGGAAGAAACATAATCAAAGCAAACTGGAGTCTATGGTCAACAGTAACATTGTAATATACCTCCTTTAAATGTAACAAAGGCAATATGCCAATGCTAAATGTATATGAGAGAGGGAAATAAGGGAGGAATATGGGATTTTTGGTAGTGGTGTTATTTTCTGTCCTTACTATTATATTGTATTGTATGACATGTTATTTTTCTTTTTATCTTTTTTTTCTTATTGCTAAAAAAAATTTTTTTTCTTGTAGTAATCAGTATGTTCAAGTGCTGTTTGTGGTGATAAATGTACAACTTTATGATGATACCATGAACAACTGATTGTACACTGTGGATAAATGTATGGTATGTGACTATAACTCTATAAAATTGTAGGAAAATATATATATATAGGAGTAAAAGTGTTGGAGAAAACATGGTGAGAGGGATGATGCCTCACCAATATGGACTAACTACAATGTGTAAACTCAGAATTGAATCTTAGAACATAGCCTAACATGGACATAATTATTGTAATAGTCCCTAGGTTGTAAGCTCTTACAGCAGTTAACTCTATCCCTGAATTGTAATGCCTATCTCTAAACTTTGAGATGCTGATCCCTTAGCGTATAACCTGATTGGTCTCTGGAACAATGCATATCTCTGAGACACCTGAAACTCAGAGCTAGAGCTCGGCAGATATGAATGTCAGTATTAGTGCATACAGCCACTGTTAAAAAAAAAAAAAAAAAGCTGAAAAAGAGCGCAGACTTCAATTAGTGATATGAATGAAGCAGGTCTGGTTAAGACCAGGGAAAGCCAGGCCAAAGGGTAAAGGTTGAAACTGACTGTGTTTTAAAACTTTAACTTCCATATGAGACCAAGGGAAGAGATATCTATTTGGTACAGGATCTAAATTTTCCAAATGGTACAACTCTATGGTCGAATTGTTCAAACACCACAATTGCATGGAACTTCGAATAGGAAGTGAGACACGGTAGGTTAGTATAAGCTGGAGTGAAATAGTGACACATCCCAGAGTAATTTGGGCAGAGAATAAAAAATATATTTACAGCCTCCCCCTCCCCAGCCCTGAGGATCTGGGGGAAGGTGCAGATGTGTTGGACATCCTCACCTGGACTGGTGTTGATGTTGTCACAAACATTGGGACTGGCGGTTTGATGTGCTGAGCCCTCGATCATGGGACATGCCCTTATGAAGCTCGTTACTGCAAAGGAGAGGCTAAACTTGCATATAATGGTGCCTAAGAGTCTCCCCCTGAGTACCTCTTTGTTGCTCAGATGTGGCCCTCTCTCTCTCTAACTGAGCCACCTTTACAGGTGAACTCGCTGCCCTCCCCGCTACATGGGACCCGACTCCCAGGGTTGTAAATCTCCCAGGCAATGCAGAATATGACTCCCGGGGATGAATCTGGAACCGGCATTGTGGGACTGAGAGTATCTTCTTGACCAAAAGGGGGATGCAAAATGAGACAAAATAGTTTCAGTGGCTGAGAGATTTCAAATGGAGTCGAGAGGTCACTCTGGTGGACATTCTTATGCACTATGTAGATAACACATCTTAGGTTTTAATATATTGGAATAGCTAGAAGTAAATACCTGAAACTACCAAACTCCAACCCAGCAGTCTGGACTCCTGAAGACAATTATATAATAATGTAGATTACAAGGGGTGACAGTGTGATTGTGAAGACCTTGTGGATCACACCCCCTTTATCTAGTGTATGGATGAGTAGAAAAATGGGGATAAAAACTAAAGGACAAATGGGGTGGGATGGGGGGATGATTTGGGTGTTCTTTTTTTCACTTTTATTTTTTATTCTTGTTCTGTTTCTTTCTAATGTAAGGAAAATTTTCAGAGATAGATTGTGGTGATGAATGCATAACTATGTTATCATACTGTGGACAGTTGATTGTATACCATGGATGACTGTATGGTATGTGAATGTATTTCAATAAAACTGAGTTTAATAAAAAAAAATGTAATAATGGCCCAGAATTTTCCAAAAACAACAAAAGACATTAATCTGTAGTTCCAAGAATATCAGAGACTCCAAAGAGGATATATACTCTATTAATCCAACAAAGAAAAACAAGAAAATAATAAACCTAGACACATAGGTACATAATATCTAAACTGCTGAACACTGGAGATAAAGAGACATTCTTAAAAGCAGACTGAGAAAAGGACAAATCAGCAAAAATAGCAACAATATATAGTGGGTTTGTAGCATGTGAAAATTAAAATGTATTATAACCAGTGAATAAAAAATGAGAGGAAGGAATTTGATGCCTACTGGTATAAGGTTCTTTTACTACATAAGAATCAGAATAATAGTATTTGAAAGGAGACTAATTAATTAAAGCTGTATATTATAAATACTAAGACAACACTAAAACCTATAAAAAGAAGTATGCAAAATAAGACCTAGTGGAAATTAAATTAAATATAACTATAAAAATAAAAAATCAAGCAAAGGGGAAGAAGTAGCATAAAAACTAATAAACAAATACAAAACAATTTAAAAACTGGGGATTTTAATACAAACATAGCAACAATTGCATTCAATATAATTGATCTAAACACAGAGATTGTCAGATAGTGTAAGGAACCAACACCCGATTACCTACTCTCCACAAGAAACTACTTTAAATTTAAAGAAAATGATAGGCTAAAAGTAAAGAATGAATAAAGTTAAAGTGTCAATCCTAATTTAAAAAAATGCATGCAGTAGCTATATTAATATAAGTAGATTTCAGAATAAGAAATATCAGCAGAGATAGAGGAACATTACATTGTGATCAAGAGAAAATGCACCAGCGCCTCTGGATGGCAGTGTGATGGTTCCACAGGAAGTATAAGGTTGCCACATGATCCTGCAACCCTTTTATTAGACAAAGACATGGAAGAACTGACAGCAGGACATAAATAGGCATTTGCACACTAGTGTTTGTGGTGGCATTCTTCATGATCTGCAATGGATGGAGGTGGCCTAAGGGTATGTCAGCTGGTGAACAGAAGGGCAAATCATGGTGTGTACATTAACTGGAATATTGAGCAACAGGAGGAAGGAATGAAATCGTGTGGCAACCTTTCTACCATGCCATAATGCTTTGGTACTATTCACATAAGATTGCTTAACCTGAAGCCTTGTCATTCCCCAAGAGGAGCTTTGATTCTGCTTTAGAAGTTTCATATTAATTAAAATCTTTATCTACTCTCCAAGAGTAGAGTCAAAGAAAATTCTAGGGAAAGGGTCCAGAATTAATTGGATCTTTATCTGGAGAATTTATGCCTCTGGGGATTTTCAAAAACAGTAGAGTAATCAGCCGGGTATTAGTGGAAACAAACACCAGGGTGTTATTCCAACAGATACACACAGCTTAACAGATCAGGGCAAGGACAAAGAGAGCTCTGCTAATCTGCTCTGCTAAATGTCATCCCACAGTAACTACGTGCATGTTCAAGCCTGCATCTTCTGACCAGCATTAGAGGCTGCAAACTGCAGGAAATTGACTCCACTGAAATACTCCATCCAAGTGACTAAACAAACAACCAAGCAAACAACAACAATAAAACTGATAGCAGGGGAGAGGTATAAATATCTTAAATGGCTACAATACAGTATCTAAAATGTCCAGTTTTCAACAAAAAATGAGGCATAAAAAGAAACCAAAATTATGACATATACACAGAGAAAAGAGCAGACAATTAAACTACCTTTAAGAGGACCTAAATGTCTGATTATGCAGACCAAGACCTCAAAACCAGTTATTATAAGTATGTACAAAGGACTGATGGAAGCTATTCTTACAGAAGTAAAAGAGACATAATAACAATATCTCATCAAATAGAGAATACCAATATAGAGAAAACAGTTTTTAAAAGAACCAAATTAAAACTCTGGGGTTGAAAAGTACTTTAAGCATAGAGAAAAATTCATGTTCCCTCTGTTTTTTTCTTCCCAATAACCCATAACCTCAATCTTAATATGAGAAAAACATCAGACTAAGTCCAATAGTGTGGCATCCTACAAAATACCCATCCAGTGTTCATCAAAAAGGGCAATAGCATCAAAATCATCAAAAATAAGAAAATTCCTAGAAACTGCCATAGCCAAGAGGAGACCAAAGAAATATATCAATTAAATATAATGTGGTGCCCTGAATACGATTCTAGAAGAGAAAAAAAAATGAGACTAGGTAAAAATTAAGGAAATCTAAGTTAATTATGGGCTTTGGTTAATAATAATTTCTCAATATTGGTTTCTTAATTGTCTAAAGTATACTAATGTGTGATGTTAATAACTGGGGAAACAGAGTGACGTTATCTGGGTGCTCTCCATATCAACTTCTCAATTTTTCTGTAAATCTAAAACTATTCTAAAAAATAGTCTATTGAATCATAAAAAAGAAATCTCTAAAAAATGTGAAAAAAAAGCATCAGAGAAATGTGAGACTTCACTAAGCACACCAACAGTCAGAGAAAGAGGAGAGAGTGAAAAGGGCAGATAAGATTCAAAGAAATAATGGCTGAAAACTTCCCAAACTGATGAAAACATTAATCTTCACATGCAATAAGCTCATGAATTCCAAGTATTATAAACACAGTTTCATACCCAGACATATCATAGTAAAAATTGTGAAGCCAAAGATAAAAAAATCCTGAAAGCCCTACGAGGAAACAACTCATTACATACCAACAAACCCAATAAGAATGTCAACAAGAATCTTTTATCCAGCAAAACTACAAATATGTCTTTCAAAAGTGAGGGTGAAATAAAGATATTTCAAGATTAAAAGAAAAACAGAATTCATTCCTAGCCGACCTGCTTTACAAGATATAATAAAGGAACTTATCAGGCTGAAAACAATTGACACCAAATACTCTGGAAGCTTACATTGGCAAAACAGACTTTTGTGTGTGTCTTTACATTGTTTTAAATTTGAGATAGCATTAGATAGCTACATCCAAAGGAAAAAAAATAGAAATAAAAGAAAAGAAAGGACAATAAAAGAAATGAGATATGTCCGGCGCTTCTCCGCCCCGCCTCGAGTCCTCGGTCGGCCGGCGATGGGGACCAGAGAGATAAGGGGAGAGAGGGTGCGGACAACGTCTTACCCGGAGCACTTGTGATCACTCAGGACTCGCGGTGGTAAAGCAGATAAACTTTTAATGGGACTAGGCAATCATCATCTTTACAGGTTCCACCCGGGGCGAGACACCTCAGGGGAGAACAACCTCGATGCGGCCGTCAGGTACGGCTCCTTGTGGGCTGTCTCCCCGAGCTTTGCCCGGGAACTTTCTTATAAACCTTGCGTGTATCCAATGGGCTAACGCCACGCACACAAGCATGATTGGTGAATACAGCGGGTGGTTACATACATCAGAAGCCGGAAGCAGGATGTGGGCGCCATCTTGGCACCACTCGATGGGCGGGGGAAACTCAAGGGCAGGCTGCAGCTTGTCTACTAGGCCAAATCCGGAAGGTGGCTGCTCACAGAGATAGAGAAAAAGAGAAGGTATAAAGAAAATTTATTCTGGGAGATACAGTGATTCACTTAAAAGTCAATCACAGGGCTTGTTGATGAGAAGGGAGACTCTAAAATCCAGGAGAATTTATACTTTACATGTTTTTATTTTTTAAAATAGAATTCCTAATCATCATTAAATATTCATTTTACAAATTCTTTGAGTGAGTCCAAATCTATTTCATAGGGACACTAACCCACATATTCATTTAATCAGGGAACCGCTGAAGCTTAGCTGATGTTATATAATGTTTCAGGCTTAATAACCCAATGTAAAATCAACAAATAGGAGTAAAATTTTAAATGAAATGGCAAATTTGATTAATGTACTAAAACTGATAATATTGAGAATAGGGAAATATCATGAAAGTGAGAAAGGTAAGAGAAAACAATTTTACTGTAACAATTCTAAATACTCAATGATATCAGATTTACCTGGGAAGTACTTTTGGCAACTAGCACCCAGTGACTCTGATTTACTGTATCTAAGTAAGGAGTCATGAATCAAAGTCTTGAGAAATTATCCAGTTGAATCTGATAATTAGGCAGATTTAGTGAGCAATGATTAAAGAAGTACACTATTCTTAGTCTCAACATACAGATTCTTTTTCTGGTATTTATTAGCTAACTGGATTGAGCTCATCATTTAAAATTATAGGCATCCATTTGCTCATTTGTAATTTGAAGGACTTCAACTGTAATGTGAGGCCTTCAACCTTTTCAGGAAAGGACTTCTTTGCTCAAACAAAGCAATCCATAGAAGCTAAATATCTGAGATCTATAAATCTGAGCAGCTTAATTGAACAGACATTACCCAGAACTCTTCTTTGGGTAACTTTGTATAATCATAAGACCAGATTTGGCACACAGCAAGCATTTAAATGTTAGTTACTATTATCAAAGGAAGTAACTGAAAGACATCAAGAGGGTCAGTCAGATATCATTAATGGAGGTGGAATTCTATCTTAAAGTGGGCAGTTGGCCAGAAAGACTGATCAGGGTCAGAAGGGCTGGTTGTAAAGAAAGCAATGTGCTCCTCTTGTGGATGGACATGACAGAGGTGCATTTGGTAGGGAATCCAGCACTTGGTTTATGAAATCCAGGCTTTGATGGCCAGGGTCATAATGACCCATGTGGTAGTGATCCATCATGTCTTTGGGATCTACTATGGAGGAGCACATCAGTTTTACTTTGAAGGTAGTTGATGGCGTGCCATCTACACCATAGGAAAGTAATACCTTGCAAAACAAAGTAAAATATTATTTGGATAAGGTTAATATACTTTAACTCTTTATTATAAATAATAAATAATACTTGTCTCCTTTTTTATGGCCTCCAAACTTAGGTGTTTCTCCATGCTTGTATTTTATATCAACATTCTAAGTTATATAGATATTTGTGTCATCAAAGAATTCTAATAGTCCTCTTAACCAAGTGTATTCCAATTTGCAAATAAAATATATTCAGAAGGCAGAATAGCCCCAAATTTTAGAAAACCAAAATGGAACCTGAATTAAGTAATCATTCAATACCATGGACATCTCATATTTCCTTAGAATTAATAAACTCTTCTCTACTATCTCAGTCTCTTAGTTTCACATTATAGTCTATTGAAAAAAAAATCTTGGAAATTTAAAAAATTTCAATAGAAAATTTATTTTATAATATCAATATTTTTAAATTTGCTGAGACTTGTTTTGTGACCCAATATGTGGTCTATCCTAGAGAATGTTCCATAAGCACTTGAGAAAAATGTGTATCCTGCTGTTGTGGGGTGTAGTGTTTTATAAATGTCTGTCCAGTTTAGTTCATTTATTGTACAATTCAACATCTCTGTTTCCTTATTGATCATCAGTCTACATGTTCTATCCATTGATGAGAGCACTATATTGAAGTCTCCAACTATTATTGTAGAGGTATCCACTTATCCTTTCAGTGTTCTCAGTGTTTGTTTCATAAATTTTGGGGCACTCTCACTTGGTGCATAAATATTTATAATTGTTATGTTTTCTCAATGAATCGACCATATTATTAATATATGGTGTCCCTTTTTGTCTCTTTTAATTGTTTTACTTTTGAAGTCTAATTGTCTGATATTAATATAGCTATCCCTGCTGTTTTTCTGGTTGCTGTTTGCATGAAATATCTTTTTCCAACCTTTCACTTTCAGCCTATTTTTCTCCTTGTGTCTTAAGTGAGTTTCTTGTAGACCTCATATAGATGGGTCCTGTTTTTTAATCCATTCTGCCAGTCTGTGTCTTTTTATTAGGGAGTTTAATCCATTAACATTTAGTGTTATTACTGCAAGGGCAGTACTTTCTTCTACTATTTTGTCTTTTGGACATGTCTTATTTTTTCCTCTCTCTCCTTTTACCCTTCCTGATAATCTTCATTTCTACACTCTTCTCCAAATCTCTCTCTCCTGTCTTTTCCTTTCAGCCTGTAGCACTGCCTGTAGTATTTCTTGTAGTGCCAGTCTCTTATTCACAAACTCTGTCAGTGTCTGTTTGTCTGAAAATATTTTAATCTCTCCCTCATTTTTTTGGAAGCCTCTCTTTTTTTATTAGAGAAGGTTTACAGAAAAATCATACAGAAAGTACAGTAGCCATATCCTTCCCCTCCCATTTTCCTTATTATTAACACTTTGTATTATTATAGTAACTTTGTTACAGCTGATGTAACAGTATTATAATTATACTATTAACTGTAGTCCATAGTTAATATTAGGTTTCGCTGTTTGTGTTATGCATTTCTATGGTTTAAAAAAATTTTTTTTTCTGGTAATATATATAAAACCTAAAGTTTCCCCTCTTTTAACCACATTCAAATACACAATTTGATGGTGTTCATTACTTTCACAATATTGTGCTACTGTCACTACCATCCATTACCAAAACTTTTCCATTCCCCAAACAGAAACTCTGTACCAATCAAGCATTAACTCCCCATTCCTACTCCTACCCTGGTACCTGGTACCTGTATTCTAGTTTCTGACTGTATTAATTTGCATATTCTAATTATTTCAGGGAAGTGAGCTCTGACAATATTTGTCCTTTTGTGTCTGACATATTTCATTCAACATGATGTCTTCCAAGTTCATTCATGTTGTCACATGTAACAGAACTTCATTCTTTTTTTATGGATGAACAATATTTCATTGTATGTATATACCACATTTTGTTTATCCATTCATCTGTGGATGGACACTTGGGTTGCTTCCATCTCTTGGCTGTTGTATATAATGCTGCTATGAACATTGGTGTGAAAATAACTGTTAGAGTCCCTGTTTCCAATTCTCTGGGATATGCACCTAGAAGTGGGATTGTTGGGTGACAATGGTAATTCTATACTTAACTTTCTCAGAAACTGCCAAACTGTTTTCTACAGCTCCTGCACCATTTTACATTCCACAAAAAATGAATGAGTGTTTCTATTTGTCCACATCTTCACATCTTTTCCTTTTTTGTTTGTTTGTTTGTTTGTTTGTTTGGATATTAGCTGTTCTAGGGGAATTGCATTTCTAGGGGAAATGGGATTGCATTGTGAGTTTTAGTTCCATGTCCCTAATGGCTAATGATGTTGGGCATTATTTCATGTGCTTTTTGACCATTTGTTTATCTTCTTTGGAGAAATGTCTATACAAGTCTTTTGCCCATCTTCTAATTGAGTTATTTATTCTTTTCTTGTTGAATTATAGAGTTTCTTTTTATTCTGGATATTATATCCTATTCACATATGTGTTTTCCAAATATTTTCTCTCATTGAGTAGGTTGCCTTTTTACTTTTGTGATAAAGTTCTTTGATGTATAAAAGTTTTTAATTTTGTAGTGGTTCTATTTATCTATTTTTTTTCCCTCATTATTGAAGGACAGTTTTGCTGGATATAGAATTCTTGGCTCACAGTTCTTCTCTTTCAGTATGTTAAATATATCATACCACTGTCTTCTCACCTCCATGGTTTCTGTGGAGACATCTGTACATGGTCTTATCGAGCTTCCCTTGTATGTGATGGATTGCCTTTCTCTTGCTGCTTTCAGAATTTTCTCTTTGTCTTTGACATTGGAAAATCTGATCAGTAAGTATCTTGAAGTAGGTCTATTGGGATCTATTCTGATTGGGGTACACCATACTTCTTGAATCTCAATTTTCTGTCTTTCATAAGAGTTGGCAACTTTTCAGTGAATATTTCTTCTATTATTCTGTCTGCCTCTTTTCCCCTCCTCTCCCTCTGGGACACCCATAACACGGATATTTGTGCACTTCATGTTGTCACTCAGCTCCCTAAGAGTGACAACATTTTCCATTCTTTTCACCATCTGTTCTTTTGTGTGTATGAATTTAAATATCTTGTCTTCCAATTCACTGATCACTTCTTCTTCCTGTTCAAATCTACTGTTGTATCCCTCTATTGTCTTTTTCATTTCCTCCATTATGCCCTTCACTCCCATAAGTTCTGCCATTTGTTTTTTTCAAGTTTATGAATTCTTCTTTATGGTCATCCAGTGTCTTCCTTATATCCTTCATCTCTTTTACTATATCATCCCTCAGTTCATTTAGGAGATTTTTTTGATCTTCCTTTAGTTGATTGAATTGATTTAGCATTAGTTGCCTCAACTCCTGTATCTCAGTTGAACTACTGTTTTTTTTTTTCCTTAGCTGGTCCATATTTTCATGTTTTGTAATATGGCTCACTATCTTAAGCTGTCTAGGCATCTGACTTTCTTGATTAGTTTATTCTGGAGCCTGTTTTTACTCTTTTACCTAGGGTTTTCTTGTTGGTTGGCTTTGCTCTCTAATCTTTGGTGTTCAGTTCAGCTTATTCTAGGCCTCTACTTAGGATCTATTTAGTTGATCAGAGGTTTTCACCTCTTGTTTTTCTGTTTCTTGCCCTGCCTTTATGTAGCCATTTTGTGTGAGGCTCTCCTCAGCTGTGGTCAACCCCAGTCAGGTTTTCCCAGTCCAGAGAGTCTCAGGTATCAGGAGAAGAATATGGAATTTTCTTGAGAATGAGACCCTCCTGTGAGGCCTTTAGATTCTGTGCTTTTCCTATCCTGTCCAGCAGGTGGTGCTTGCCATCCCACAGCTCCTCCACCAGTGTAAGGAGATATGGAGCTTTTAGTTCTCCTGGTGACCCTGATCCTGTCAGCAGCATGGCAGACTGAAGCTGGTTCTGAATTCCAGCCCCTGGGGTTTGACTTCCCTGAAGGGGGGCTGCCACTGGAACTGGACCACACCCCCCACACACACTTTCTTGGGGAAATTATGGCCTTTATTGAATTGTCTCCCCCACTAGACTTATTGCTTTGTCTCTCAGAGCTGTCTTAGCTCTGCTCTTGCCTGGGCCCAAATTGCAAGTCTTTGAGGCTTTCTGTAATGGACCACTTAGAGTAGCTATTTTTTTAAAAAAAGAGAAAAAGATTTAAAAAAAGAAAAAAAAAGGGGGGGGGAGCCCAGTTCAGACTATTTAAAGAAAAGCACTTTAATTCAGTCCTTGCAGTTCTAATGGGTTATTGAAATGCAAAGAAACAAGGAGTTGGAGAGCAATGCAGTTGAAAAAACAAAAACAAAACAAAACAAAAAACAGAAAAACTGTCTTCTCAGAGAAAGGCCCTGGCCCTCTGGGTTTGTATATGAGCCTGATTCTGTTTGAGACCAGCCCTTCTCCATATTATATTCACCCTCAACCCCAAAATTCTTTGTTTTTGTTTTTTGTTTTTGTTTTTGCTGCTTTTGCTAGCCCCATCTCCTCTCAGCTAGGCTGACTTCTCCCAGATTCTTCAGCATCTGGTCTCAGTTTATCTATGTTTGTAGTTTTTATTCAGCAGTCTGAGTTTGTTAATCAGTTCTGCAACTGCAGTTCTCCCTCCTGGTTCCCAGCACTGATGGCCCCTCCTCCCTTGGGAGACCAGCCACAAAACAGTTTGCTGTGCCTGGCAGGGAGGGGCATGGGTCCTCTGGCTGTGAGAACTTACAGATTTCACTGATCTCAGCTGTTCCACATACTGGAGACTGTTGTATGATGTGTGTCCAAACTCAGGTTCCCCTGAGGTGTCCATTTCACACAGTTCCTGGCTATCTACCAGCTGCCCCAGAGGAGTAACTAATACACACACCTCACCACTCTGCCATCTTGCCCTGGCCCTCAAAAATTTATTTTAAAAGATATGTTTAAAAAATAAATTGTGGAAGAGGATATTTACTGTTTCAGAACTGATCTCTGGCACAAAATGGTAGACCAAGAAGCATTAACACTTACATTTCTCCCTCCCTAAATGCCATTACAAAGAAAGAAGATAAGAATAAGTCAAAATCAGCTCTGGACAAGAGAGAACAAAAACACTTGAATTATATTTGGGCACTATATAGCAATCAAACTTCAAATTAATGAAGAAACCAGGGTCAATAAAAAACCAATCAACCAACCTGCAACTCAAAACTTCTAACAGTAATGTTGTTCTCTCAAAAGAAATCTTAAGTCTCTACTGCTTAAAGTGCTCAGAAGACCAACAGCACAGGCATTGCTTATGCAGTTGTTATGCAGAACCTCAGGCCCCACCCCAGACCTCCAGAATCAGAATCTATAATTTAAAAGATATGCAGGTGATTAATATGCACATTAAACTTTGAGAAGTCCTGTGATACTCTAATACATTTTTTTTTAAATTTAGCTTTATGTTAGTATCAGATAGCAAATTTTATAAAATACTTTTTAATTAGTTAAGGGCAAGGCTTGGACAGTGGTATGCTTTAAAATTTCCCTGTTTTAATATACAGCAGGAGCTGAGTTAACCTATAAGTTCCAGCCAAAAAACACAAGTAGTCCAATCCTCTGACTATCTATAGAATTTGATTCAATCCAAAGTCAGAGAAACTGGAGGAGTAGAACTGTGAAACTGATTCATGGAGAGGACTAGATGTCTGACAGGCCTCTTATTTGTTGGGTCTCTTTTTCTGATACTCTAATATCTAAACAAAGGCTTGAAAACTTTTGCAATACATATACTATGAGTCATGGATGGCCATTTGACTCTGGTAATAAAGTAAACAAAAGCACTTTAGAAAACACAAAACAACTTTTACTTGCAGAAGTCACAACACTTTTAGTAGATGAGAACTCTAATTCTTCCAGCACAAATAAAAAGTCAGGGCAAATCAGTGTAGGAATGCCACAAGGATAATCATGACAGTTATATATCTCAATCTGTCATGTTGTTTAAATATTCTGGGAAGCCATGCGCATGGAGGTGACTATCCCAGGAGTCCTTTGCTATGTTTCTGAGCAGAGGCAGGGCCCATTTGGACGGTGCCCAAGGGAAAAAAAACAGCATGGACATGTAGGCATAGCCTTCCAGGAAAAATGCCATTGTGAAGGGACAAATTTGGTAGAGAAATATAAAGAGATGTGGTGCTTGAATATCTTGCTTTTTTAAAAAATTATAAAATAAATAATTAGATATTAAGTGGTCACTGATCAACTTTATTTAATTGTATTTAATGAGCAATACAGAATTCAGATAAATATAATATAAGCTAGAGAAAATCAATGATATGTGAAAGCTTTGTTCAGTGTGTGATAATGTTCTTTATTTTATAGAATAAAATATAAATTAGAGGATCTATGAAAAATGTGAGCATACTAAAGTCATGCCAATTATATGTAGAGTAGAAAATTTACAGGGATGAGTATGTATGTACATATGGAGACTATCTAGAAATTTGGAGAAGTTTTGGTTTAAAAAATCAATGTTATATAATTTGGATCAAGAAAATAGAGCCAATACAATTTATATCAATGATAACCTGATAAAATTATTAAAATATAAAGACAATTTACTAATAAACATTTAATAAGCCACTCCTCTCTCAGCTCTTTTATAAAAATGGCATTGACAGTAGCAAAATGACATAAGAATAAAGAGGGAAAAATTCTATACAGTCTATAAACTGGATACCTATCTTATTCATTAAAATAATTTGCCATGGCTTACAATAACAGCTACTGAGGTTTTATTTAACAATCACTTAAAAATTCAGTGGAGAAAAGATAATATTTTAACATATGAACCTGAAATAATTGGCCATCTATGTCATTGGCTATGCTTACCCAGAACCTTTGCTGGTTTCACCATATCTACTTGATTTTTAACCTTGGAGGGCCATGGAGCTTGGTCTTCAGACCTTCTTTCTCTATTTGTATTCTTTCTCTTTTTTAATCCAGTCTTATGGCTTCAAATCCTACCCACCCATCCATGATGATTACTCTCAAATGTATGCATATATATCTGAATTGTGCCCCTTATCTCCTGACCCAAATATCTACTCAACAGCCCCAGTTTGATAACTGATAGGCATTACAAATGTAACAAATCCAAAATCAAATGCTTGATCATTCTGCTAAAACTGTACTTCCCAGAGTCAACTCTTACAACTCTTGTTAATATTCCAAATTTATATACATTAAAATATACAATTCATGGGGCACATATTATTATTATTATGCTATTGCTATATCCTCATCATTTAGAAAAGAACATGGCAACAATATTCATCGAATAAGTAATCCAGTTTGATAGAAGTTTTCTTCAGTCCAAGGTTTGTCCTATTCTTGCTAATCCAAAAAAAAATTTATTTGTGAGATAATTCAGAAGTAATATAAGGATAGAATAGCTCTGTTTTGTCTCTGTAGTAAATCTGCATTATAGCATAGTGGTTCTATAAGCAATATCTCACATATTTTTTAATGGTGTAATGATTATTGGAGGTGTTATTTTATTTAACAAAAAAATTGTTATTACTTTTAACCTTTGCATAAAAATTTTAATAAAATGCCTTTTTACTATTGAATAAGAATTGATCAGACCAGTCAATTGGGAAAGAGTAGTCTTTTCAACAAATGTTGCTGGGAAAGCTGAATATCCATGTGCAGAAGAAAGAAGGAGGAACCCTACCTCATGCCTAATACAAAAATCAACTCAAAATGGATCAAAGACCAAAATATAGGGGCCAGAACCATCAAACTCCTAGAAGAAAATGTAGGGAAGCATCCTGAGGACCTTGTGTCAGGCAATGGTTTCTTAGACTTCACACCCAAAGCACAAGCAATAAAAGAAAAAATAGATAAATTAGACCTCATCAAAGTTAAAAACTTTTGTGCCACAAAGTACTTTATCATGAAAACAAAATGACAACTCACACAATGGAGGAAATATTTAGAAACTATATATCCAATAAAGGTTTAATATCTGGAATAGATAATGAAATCCTACAACTCAACCAAAAAAAAAAAGAGAGACATACCTCCCAATTTAAAAATGGCCAAAAAACTGGAATAGACATCTGTGCCAGTTTGAAGGTATTGCGTCCCCCAAACACCATTATCTTTGATGTAGTCTTGTGGGGCAGATGTTTCGGTGCTGATTAGATTTGCTTGGAATGTGCCCCACCCAGCTGTGGGTGATAACTCTGATGAGCTATTCCCATGGAGGCATGGCCCCACCCATTCAGGGTGGGCCTTGATCAGTGGAGCCATATAAATTAGCTGACTCAAAGAGAAGGAACTCAGTGCAGCTGTGAGTGACATTTTGAAGAGGAGCAAGCTTGCTAGAGAGGAACGTCCTGGGAGAAAGCCATTTTGAAACCAGAACTTTGGAGCAGACGCCAGCCACATTCCTTCCCAGATAACAGAGGTTTTCCTGACGCCATTGACCATCCTCCAGTGAAAGTACCCAATTACTGATGTGTTACCTTGGACACTTTATGGCCTTAAGATTCTAACTGTGTAGCCAAATAAAGCCCCTTTTTATAAAAGCCAATCCATCTCTGGTGTTTTGCATTCTGCAGCATTAGCAAACTAGGACAACATCTCTCCAAATAAGACAGACAGATTGCCAAAATGCACATGAAAAGATGATGAGCATCTATAGCCATTAAAGTAATGCAAACCAAACCACAGTTAGATCCCTTTTCATGCACACTAGAGTGACTACTACTAACAAAAACATAAACATAGCATATCTCTTTATTTAAGTCTTCTTTAAGTTTTTTTCTTAGTAATGAAAGTAAATATCACTGTACAGGTGCTACACAACATACGTATGATGTACCCCAAAGTACTGAATATTTTTTATTCAATTTGAAATGTTTTTATTTTAATTTCAGCATCTGATTGTACATTGCTTGTGCATAGACATATATCTTAATGTGCCAGGGTCCAAATACAATAGTGAGACTGGCATAGTATAGATGTCCCCACACAGAAGAAAGAAGTTGGAAAGAAAAAATGGCCATGGATCCCAAGCAATTCTGAAATGCAGCAGGGAAAATTCTATTAGATTTCAAGTTCTGAGAGTAATTTGTGTCTCTATTGTTTGTCCTCTGGGCTGGCTGGAGTGGCACGTAGCCTCACCTTCTCCAAGCCCAAGGTTGGAGATCCCACCCCCCTAAACATGGGGTTAGGACTTGAACATGTCACGTGGGCACATAATTCAATTTACAACAATATGTAAATGCTTTTTGTTCAGTGATCTTAACATCCTGCAATGTTGCTAAACTCACTTATTAGTTCCAGTACATTTTTAATACAGCCCATAAGATTTCCTACATAAATGAACATGTTGATTCAAGTAATGAGAGATTTTCTTCCTTCCCTATCAATATAGGGCTCTTTTTAATTTTTTCTTTAAACAACCAGCATTTGGTTTTATTGCTTTCCTCTGTTGATTTTTTCCTTCAGTATCTCACTGATCTGCACTTTATTTCTTTCCCTCTTTCTCTTCTTTTGGGTTTAATTTGATTTTCATTTTCCAGCTCTGTAATGTAGAAGCTGAGGAGTTTAATGTTATAAAATTCCTTCAAAGTACTGCATTTGATGTATCCCATGTATTTGATTAATTTTATTTTTATATGCATTTATTTTGAAATTCTTACTAATTGCAGTGGCTTGAAGTAATTCAGGCCAGGAGTAGTTAATTTTGTTTCCTTCTTCTGCAGACCCATAATTAGGCTTTCCTTTTGAAGATAATAAATGTTGTCTCCCATACCCTCCACATCATCCCTATTTCCACAAGATTTCTGCAAAGCTTTTCAGCCTTCCACTTTTTCTTCTAGAAGCATATAAATGATACATAGTGAACAAGGGCAGAGCTATCTACATAATTTACCATGGTCCCTCTAGGCAATACTCCATATCACCCAGTATATACAGTGACTGCTTTTAAGCTACTTTTGACTGTGCTAGAAATAATTACTTCACTAGGATTCTTCTATACCTCTTTCCTTATCTGAAACACCAAAACTTGGCAGTTTGACAAGAAAAGAGCATATCCCACTCCCAACTCTGGCAGTGACAACTTTCTAGCTGTTCAAACAAATCAAGCAAGCCCTTGCATTTCACTTCAGGCTATGAACATCAAGTGCAACAAATATTGGGCTAATCACCAATTTGGCATTTAATTCACATACAACTTTTGCTGTTGCTTAGCATTTTTGTCTGAGGTATGATACCTCAAGAACAATAAGTATGTCTGTTACCTCTTTGTTATGTCTTTATACCCCCTAACACAGAGATAAGCTTCTCAGTAAGTGTCAAGAGTTGAGCTAAGAGAGAGCGAGCCAAGCAGCCAGGGGTAGAACGTAACCAATTAAAACAACAGTCAAGCCAAAATGGAGATGCAGTGAAGCCTTTAATAGCTTTCTGCAAAGCAAGAGGCATACCCAGAGAAAAAGTTCCAACTCCTCCTGTTCCATTTTCTCCCATAAAGTGGTGCTACAGGGCAAGTCAGCTGGATCGACATACACCTGGGGGAGCTCTTTCTGTTTATGGAGTCCAGAACAAAAGGCTCCTGACATTTGTTTTTATAGACTTGAGGCAGGTTGCAGGGGAGGCCTAGGATTAGAGAAGTACTGAATATTGAGTCAGGGTGGAGAAAAGTGTCTTCAAGTTCCCCCACTCCTCTCCCCAGTAGGGAGGTCTCAGCAGAGGCCTAGGAGGAAGGCCTCGGGTTGGGCATGCAGATATGGGTGAGAGCAAGACTGACCAAGGCACCTGAGTCTTTGATTGCAACTCCCTCCAGAGAGTGCTGTGCACTAACTGTGCACCAAGCCTGGTGTGGGGAGGGCAGCTTTCTTCCTTTGTAATTGCCTGTGTCTGGGCCTGAAAAATCACACAAAGGATTTTGGCCAGGAGCCTCAGTATTTGTTATGGATTGCTTGATGAATTGTTTAATAAAATAAAAGGCCCACAAATCCTGATGCACAAAATACATTATGCCTCAGTAATGTGCCCTTGAGTATAGTTAATGCCTTCCATCAGAAAATATTTCCCACTGCATTTTTGCTTATCTGCAGCTACATTACTTCAATATATTCTTTGAAGAGTAATAGCCATGTATCTTCATGGAAATATTTCCCTAATATATTGCAGAAAGATTGCTAACATATGTTAAGTCCTGATCATTTGCCAGACCCTCTTCGAAGTGTTACATGCGTATTTGTTCCTTAATTCTCACAACGGCATTGTGGAATAAGGGTTATTATTCTTATTTTATAGATGGTTTTTAAGTAACTTTCCAAATATCACTCAATAATATCACGTGGCAAACCCAGAGGTCTGATGTCTGAGCCTGTGATCTTGACTACCTGGGATGCTGTTTCCTGATTTAATGTACTTGAATACATCAAATATATGCTCCTTTTGAAAAGCTTGTATGCTCCTTTTGAAAGGAAATCTTTTCCCCAGTGGTCACAAGAATTATTTACTAATAATCCTAAGGATTAAATTTTAGCATAAATTATTAATATTTGTATATGCATCAATAAATTAGATGCAAGTATGATTTTAATAATATATTTTATGCATTATAACCTATACATCAAATAGAAATTTAAAAGGTTGAAATAAATATGAAATAAACATTTTCTAATTTTAATGGTATAAAATGAGTGTTTTCACTAAATTTATTGGTAAAGTATCATTAATAACATAATATGCATCTTATATATTTATATTTCTTATGTGATAACATTAGTGAGGGCAATTTTTTGAATAACCAATACTTTTAATTTTTTTTAATTTACTATCATTATACAGAAATTTGAAGGTACATGTTTCAGTTTGCTAAAGCTGCCTGAATGCAATATACCCATAAATGGATTGGCTTTTACAGTAAGGATTTATTAACTTAAAAATCACAATTCTTAGGTCATGAAAATGTCCCGATTAAGGCATCAACAGGATGATAACTGGACTGTGCAGACAGCTGCCGGCATCTGGGACACCTCTGTCACCTGGGAAGGCACACGGCTGGTGTCTGCTTGTTCTTCACTCCCAGATTTTGTTGCCTTCAGCTCTTACTCCAACAACTTCCTCTGTGAATCCTCTCTCAGCTCCTCTGGGGCTTTTCTTTCTCTCTCCTTCAGGGGCTTTTTCTCTAAGCTCCTTCCAAAATTCTCTGGGCATTTCTCTCTCTGCTTTCTGGGCTTCTTCTATCTTTTATCCTCTCACAAAGGACCCCAGTAAAAGGATTAAGACCCATCTTGGATGGGGTGGTCACATCTCAATTGAAATAACCTAACCGAAAGGTCCCACCCACAATATATCTGTACCCACAGGAATGGATTAAAAGAACAAGGCCTTTTCTGGGGTACATACAGCTTCAAACCAGCACAGTTTGGTTTATTTCTACATTTACTTTAAATGGTTGTAATAGCTATTAAATGGAGAAATGTGCATACATTGTTATATATTTTAATGCACTGATAAAGGGCAATTTATATGGTATACAATCCATACTTACGATGAGGGACATTGTTAATATTAGAGAATATAAATCCCTATCTTAAATGGTCTCAATAATTTAACTTGGGTGTAAAGTTCATATCAGATGTAATTAGATTATTATTATTGTTTTTCTCTTATAATACTGCTGGTAAGAACTTTACAAAGAAAATGAGAAGTGTAAAATATTTCCTTTTCTTATTGCATTATTACTTTTATTCACAATGTGTAGCTTTTTTGTAGGAAAATTGTAATTCACTGCTTATTCTGTGAGGATTTATATTAGATAATATAGTCTGTAAATCCGCCTAATGAGGCAGTGATATAATTGCAATATATTGAAATCAAGTGAAGGAGAGTGCCTCTGAGAGCTTCTCCAAGTTATGATGGTCCTACTCTTCTGTTCAGTTACCTCATGTAGAGTGTGACAAATGACTGAAATGCATACCCCATGGGCTGATGAAGTGTTGTTCCATAGATTTACAATATGTGAGATTTAACCTGTCATTTCTTTTCCTTAAAATACATAATGTGAAAATTCAGACTTTCTTTTCTGGCACCCTAATAGACATACACCTTTTTGAAGGTCACTGATGTACACTAATATGAGCAGAGATGCTGACTCAGAGGAGTAGAAAAGATTCATAAACAAGTCAGGAAGTTCTGTCCTATTCCAACTGGAGAGAAAGGAAAACTCATAAAAGTGCAGTGAAAAAGAAATGAAAAACGAGATACTGCTCCACACCTATTTGAATGGCTATAAAAACAAACAAACAAACAAACAAAAACAACTACAATAGCAAGAGTTGAGAAAGATATGGACAAATGTGCACTCTCATTGATTGTCAGTAGGAATGCAATATGGGTCAGATTCCTTGGAAGGCAGTTTGACAGTTTCTTGCAACGCTAAACATACTCTTAAAATATGATCTAGTGATTGTGGTTCTAGGAGCTTACCTGTGCCAGTCTGAATATATTGTGTCCCCCAAATGCCATTATCTTTGATGTAATCTTGTGTGGGCAGATGTTATCAGTGTTGATTAGATTGCAATTCTTTGAGTCTTCCTTTGGAATGTGTCCCACCCAGCTAGGCCTAATGCGGCTTCACAAGCTGCGAACACCATAAGAGACTCTAACTGGGTAATTTCCATGGAGTGTTCTCCAGCCCATTGGGTGGGCCTTGATCACTGGAGCCATATAAATGAGCTGACAAACAGAAGGAACTCAGTGCAGCTGTGAGTGATGTTTTGAAGAGGAGCTACAGCCAAGAGGGACACTTTGAAGAAAGCAAAGGAGCTGCAGATGAGAGGCAGTTTGAAAACAGCTGTTGAAAGCAGACTCTTGCTCCAGAGAAGCTGAGAGAGGACAAATATCCCAAATACAACTAAGAGTGACATTTTTGAAGAACCGCAGCCTAGAGAGGAATGTCCTGGGAGAAAGCCATTTTGAAACCAGAGCTTTGGAGCAGATGCCAGCCACGTGCCTTCCCAGCTAAGAGGTTTTCTGGGCACCACTGGCCATCCTCCAATGAAGGTACCCGATTGCTGATGTGTTACCTTGGACACTTTATGGCCTTAAGACTGTAACTGTGTAACCAAATAAACCCCCTTTTATAAAAGCCAATCCATCTCTGGTGTTTTGCATTCTGGCAGCATTAGCAAACTAAAACAGATTTTGGTACCAGAGAAGTGGGGTGCTTTTGCTACTGAGTTTGCAAATACCAAACATGTTGGAACAGCTTTTTAAATGGGTAATGGAGAGATTCTGGAAGAATTGTGAGAAGGCTGATAGAAAAGGCCTAAACTGTTTTGAAGAGGCTGTTTGTGGAAATATGGACTCTAAAGATACTTCTGATGAGGCCTTGAAAAGAAATGATGAATGTGTTGTTGCAAACTGGAAGAAAGGCGATCCTTGTTTTAAAGTGGCAGAGAATTTGGCAAAATTGAGTCCTGGTGTCAGATGGAAGGAAGAATATGAAAGTGACAACCTGGAATACTTAGCTGAGGAGAGCTCCAGACCACGTGTGGAGGATGCACCCTGGCTTCTCCTTGCAGCTTATAGTAAAATGTGAGTGGAGAGAGATAAACTTAGAACTGAACTCTTGGGTTCAAAGAAACCAGAAGCTGATGGCTTGGAAAATTACGGGCTTCCAGGGGGTGGAATCCCAGAAGCTATAGCTCAACATGAGAATGTAACCAAACATGAAACCCAGCCACCACTTCAGTACAAGCCAAGATTGGAGAAGGAGTTAAGCAGAAAGGATTTGTGGAAAGTCCTATTGTCTGACTGCTTTGACCCCTGTGTGCTTCATGTGAAGCCAAGAGAATTTTTGCGAGATCTTTATAGACAGAGCCATTGCCGGTCTGGACTGAAGGAGATAGATAAGGAAGAAATTGAAGGAAAAATTTCTTCAAAGACAGAGCCATGGAAATTGAGGTCTGGAGTCAAGAGGTCTCGGGCTGAGAGAGTGGAGCAGCCCACATGCATGGAAAGGGTGAGTTTGCCCTGGAGGTCAAGGGTGGGCCTTCCACCTCGATTCTCAGGAAATGTCCTGCCACCCCAAGCCGCAAAAAGGGTGGAGCACATTCCCAGGAAACTGGAGAGAGCCTGGCTACCACCACACTGTTCTGAAGGGTTGCATGTGTGCCCCAGAGATGGAAGGGAATCTGGGAGCTGCCCCGATGTTTGAGGAGGGTGGGGCTGAGAAGGTGGTCTCCCCAATGTGCGGATATGTTGGAGCACTCACCCAAGCGTTTGGAGAAGAAAGGGCTGTCACAAAGGCCCTTAGGAAGGGTTAAGCTCCCGCTCTCTCAAGCCCCAAGGATGCAACATCATTCTGTAAATGACTCTCAGACTTTGAAATCTAACGGAGTTTGTCCTGCAGGTTTTAAGAACTGTTTTGGTCCTGTGAACCCTGTTTTCCTTACTCTCTCTCCTTATGGCAATGGGAATGTTTATCCGATGAATGTCCTTCCTTTGCATATTGGAAGCACATAACTTGTTCTAAGTTCACTGATCCACAGCTAAAGGAGAATTATGCCTTAGGACTGACCACACCTATAATTATGATGGAATCTTGTACTTAACTATTGTTACTGAAATGATTTAAGTTTCTGTGATATTGTTGTGGGATGAATGTGTTTTGCATATGGAAAGATCATGTCATTTTGGGGTCCAGGGGGTGGAATGTGCCAATTTGAATATATTGTGTCTCCCAAATGCCATTATCTTTGATGTAATCTTGTGTGGGCAGACATTGTCAGTGTTGATTAATTGTAATTCTTTGAGTGTTTCTTTGGAATGTGTCCCACCCAGCTGTGGGTGAAACTCTAATTGGATAATTTCCATGGAGTGTTTGCCCACCCATTGGGTGGGCCTTGATCACTGGAGCCATATAAATGAGCTGACGGGCAGAGGGAAGTCAGTGCAGCTGTGAGTGACATTTTGAAGTGCAGCTGAGAGTAACACTTTGAAGAGGAGCTACAGCCAAGAGGGACACTTTGAAGAAAGCACAGGAGCTGCAGATGAGAGAGAGTTTGAAAACGGTTGTTGAAAGCAGACTTTTGCTCCGGAGAAGCTGAGAGAGGACAAATATCCCAAGTGCAACTAAGAGTGACATTTTTGAGGAACCGCAGCCTAGAGAGGAATGTCCTGGGAGAAAGCCATTTTGAAACCAGAACTTTGGAGCAGATGCCAGCCACGTGCCTTCCCAGCTAAGAGGTTTTCCAGACACCATTGGCCATCCTCCAGTGAAGGTACCCGATTGCCGATGTGTTACCTTGGACACTTTATGGCCTTAAGACTGTAACTGTGTAACCAAATAAACCCCTTTTTATAAGAGCCAATCCATCTCTGGTGTTTTGCATTCTGGCAGCATTAGCAAACTAGAACATTACCCAAGTGATTTGAAAAATTATGTCCACACAACAACTGGACAGGAATGTTAATAGCAGCCTTATTCCTAATTGACAAAACCTGGAAGCAACCAAGAAATCCTTCAATAGGTAAATGGATAAACAAGTTGCAGTACATCCATACAAAGAAATACTATTCAGCATTAAAAAGAAATCAATTTTGGGCATTGCTCAGGCTTACAACCAAAGCATGAGCACTAAAAGAAAATTAGATAAATGGGACCTCATCAAAATTGAAAATTTTTGTGTATCAAAAGACTCTATCATGGAAGTAAAAAACAACAACCTACAGAATGGGAGAAAATATTTGGAAACAACATATCTGACAAGAGTTTAATATCCAGAAGAGATAAAGAACAACAAAAAGTCAAACAACCCACTTTAAAAATGGGCAAAATAGTTGGATAAATTTTTCTCCAAAAAAGACATACAAATGGCCATAAAAAGATGCTGAAGATCAGTAGCCTTTAGGGAAATGCAAATCAAAACTGCAATCAGATACCATTTTAGCTAGAATGACTACTACTATAAAAAAATAAAACAACAGAAAATTACAAGTGTTGGAGAGGATGTGGGGAATAGGGACACTCATTCATTGTTGGTGGGAATATAAAATGGTGTAGCTACTAAGGAAGACAACTTAGCAGTTCCTCAAAACGTTAGGTATAAAATTACCATATGACAAAGCAATCTCACTTCTAGGTATATACCCAAAAGAATTGAAGGCAAGGACTTGATCAGATATTTTCACACAGAGGATCCTAGCAGAATTATTCACGATTGCAAAAGATGGAAGATGAATGGGTAAACAAAATATGAAAAGGAATGAACATATGACAACATGGATGAAACCTGGAGACATCATGTTGCATGAAATAAGCCAGAGGCAAAAGGACAAATATTTTATGATCTCACTGATAGGGCCAGAAAATAGAATCCAGGTTATGAGAGGATAAGGTAGAGGTAGGGAAGGGAGGGTTAAAGCAAAAATTGTAGAGTTTCCATTTGGAGAGACAAAATATTTTGGTAATGGTACATGGTGATAGTACTGCAACATTGTGAATGTAATCAACAATACTGAGTTATATATTTGAATGTGGCTAAAAGGGAAATTTTAGGTTGTATATATATATTGCTAGAATAAAAAATTAAAAAAGGACTATGCAACACAAACAATGAACTCTAGTGTAAATCATGGACTACAGTTAATTGGGCAATCATAATGATATTCTTTCATCAATTATAACAAATGTACCAAATAAATGTAAGGTGTTAATAATAAGGATATTGTATGGGAAATCTGTATTTCTTGCATGATTTTTCTTTATACTTACAACTTCTCTTATGAAAATAATAATAAATAAACAAGTTGTGAAGCCACAAAAAGAAATAGATGAAGCTTAAGTGCATATTGCTAAGTGAATGAAGTCAGTCTCAGAGTCTGTGTATCATTCCAATTATACGAAATTCTGAAAGGGGTAACTATACAGAATGTAAACAGATTAGTGGTTGACATTTGAGAGGGAAGAAAAGAGATGAGTAGGTGAGGCACAGGTGAAATTTTAAGATGGTGAAGCTATTCAGTATGATACTGTAATGGTGAATACGTGACACTATGCATTTGTCAATATCCATAGACTTTATAGTATGAGGTGTGTACTATAATGATGGAGATTAAAAAAATGAACAATCATAGGTCATGTATCCCAGGATGGAATGCAGAATCTTATGAAAAATATCTAACTGTATTAAAAATGTATGAGGTAATGCCATCAATATGGTGATGTAAACAGTAACTGAAAACTTCTCTCCAGAGATTCAATGAATAAAAAGGATAATTCTGAATTGTTTGAAACTCTGGAGGAGGACATAGACTGGAGAAAGGCCCTGAAAATGATGAAATGAAGAAAGGGAAGAAATATCAGGTAGGAATCTTCCATTCCAGACCAGCCAGTCCTCTCCCCTCCCCCTCACTCAGTCTAAGTGTGGGAAAGGCACAGAATCAGCAGAAGGGACCCCTCCCCTCAGGGACACCTACTATAAAATCTATCACAGCAGTGAGACATAACTCCACCATTTGAAGACCCAGAGGACAGTAGAGGTCACTTAAAGGCCTCTTTGAGGGACAAAGAGACTGAAAATATGTGGACAGTTACTCTGTTTCCAGTCCTGGGTCCAAAATCCCTTCCCCTACCCTTGAAGGGAGCAGCAGCAGGTGGCTGTTTCCTTGTTTGGGGGATGGCTGAAGTACTGGGTCAGCTGAAGGAGTCCTCTGCCACAGGTGGAGCCCCACATCAAGCCAGATTTTGGCCTGCAAAGTGAGGGCATAGGAATCCCATAGTTATAGCTAACCTGTGTAGATGCAGACTGTGCACAAAGCAGCTTCTGAGGACAATTAAGTTACTGAAGATCACCATCTGCTGGACAGTTCAGAAGGTGCAAAGGAATTAAAATATTTTTAGAAAGATGCTCCAGCCCCTTCCTTAAGGCCATAGGAGATGGTCTGCATGCCCTGCATGGAAACCCGGCCTTGTTTTGGCTGAGAAATATGGACAACCCAACTGTTAAAGCAGGGCTCTAAAACAAACCCAGGTCTTGCTGGCTGGCAAAAAACAGAGCACCACTGGAAGTCAGGTGATTTGTGTTACCATACAGAGTGAGCTTGCTGGGGTGCCCAGCACCTGCCTCCAATCCCTGTGGTAGGTCATTGTGGGTGCCTGATTTTTGGGGGAAGACTGGGGGGCAGAGCCAATCTGACAACAGACCAGGAAGAGAAACAAACAACAAATAGAGATCAAAGACAACCAACAAGAAAACCCTAGGTAAAAGAGAGAAAACAACCTCCAAAGTTAACTAATCAAGAAAATTAGATGCACAGTCAGCAAAAAATCATGAGTCACACCAGGAAACATGAAAATATGGCCCAGTCAAAGGAACAAATGAAAACCTCAATTGATATTCAGGGGTTGAAAGAACTAAGTAAAGATGTCCAAACAAACTTGCTAAAATTCAAAAATCAAATCAGTGAATTGAGGGAAGATATGGCAAAAGAAATGAAGGATGTAAAGAAGACATTGGGGGAACATAAGGAAGAACTTGAAAGTTTGAAGAAACAAATGACTGAACTTATGAGAATGGAAGGCACAATGCAAGAGATGAAAAACACAGTGGAAACATACAACAACAGACTTAAAAAAGCAGAAGAAAAGATTAATGAAGTAGAAGACAGGACATCTGAAATCCTACACAAAAAAGAATGGATAGGGAAAAGAATGGAAAAATATAAGCAGGGTCTCTTGCAACTGAATGACAACCTGAAGCACACAAATATACATATTATAGGTGTCCCAGAAGGAGAAGAGAAGAAAAAAGGGACAGAAACAATAATAGAGGAAATAATCAATGAAAATTTCCCATCTCTGATGAAAGACATAAAATTACAGGTCCAAGAAGCACATCATACCCCAAATAAAATTGATCCAAATAGACCTACTCCAAGACACTTACTAATCAGACTGTCAAATGTCAAAGACAAAGGGAGAATTCTGAGAGCAGCAAGAGAAAAGCGATGCATCACACACAACGGAAGCTCAATAAGACTAAATGAGACTCTGTCAGCAGAAAACATGGAAGTGAGAAGACTGTGGTATGATATATTAAAAATATTGAAAGAGAAAAACTGCCAACCAAGAATCCTATATCTGGCAAACTGTCCTCCAGAAATGAGGGAGAGTTTAAAATATTTACAGATAAATAGACACTGAGAGAGTTTGTGAACAGGAGACCTCCTCTACAAGAAATACTAAAGGGAGTGCTACAGACAGATAGGAAAAGACAGGAGGGAGAGGATTGGAAAAGAGTGTAGAAATGAATATTGGCAATAATTGTAACTAAAATGTACACAGGTTGTTGGGGGATGGAGTGAGGGTGGAGATCGACCATTTGGTGCTGAAGGAGTATGGAGTGTTCAGTGGGATTGACTGTTTAGATCCAGGGGTGGATGGCACAGTGTTGTGTGATGGTGGCACAGTGTTGTGTGATGGTAGCACAGTGTTGTGGGTGCACTGAGTGGAGATGACTGTGGGTGCAGTTGGGGGAGGAGGGCTGGGGGCATGTGTGATGACACAGGAGAAGGTACAGGATGGGGGGCTGGGACTGTGTGGCTTGGTGAGGTCTGGGGTGATCAGTGATGATGACTGAATGTACAAATTTAGGAGGTTTTTTGCATGAGGGGGAACAAATGAATGTCAGCTTTGTGGGGTGTTGAACATGGGATGGTGTCAGGGAAGGATGTGGTCAGTGCAGGCTGGAGTCTGTGGTTGACAGTGACATTGTAGTATGCTTCCATTCATTGTGGTAAGGGCAGTATACCAAAGCTAAATGTCTATAGGAAAGAGATATAATGGAGGGGTGTAGGATTCTTGGCAGAGGTGTTGTTGTCTGAACTGTTTATTTTATTTTATTTCTATTTTTTCTTTTATTTTTTGTCATCTTTTTTTCTTTTTCTTTTTTTCTTTTCCTCCTCTTGCTCTTTCTTTGTGGAAGAAATAGAAATGTCCTCATATAGATTATGAGGTGTCTAATTCAAAATGGTGTCCTCCAAAATGTCAGTGTCACCTTCCAACAGCCATCTTCAAAATATGTCTCTCAGCTGCAGCTACTCTCTCACAATGCTTAGTTATGTGATAATACCAGGAACATAGATTGTTTACTTAAGAGGAAATATATGGTGTGTGAATAAAACCATTTAAAAAATAAACAGAGGGATACAAGTTCTGGAGAAGATGTGGAGAGAGGGATGTACCTATTCACTGTTGGTGGGAAAATAGACTGGTGTAGCCCATCTGGAAGGCAGTGTGGTGGTTTCACAGGAAGCTGGGTATGGGGTTGCCATATAGTCCTGCAACCCTGTTATTGGGTATATACATGGAGGAGCTGGGAGCAGGAACACAAATAAACATTTGCGCACTGGTGTTTATGGTGGCGGTGTCCATGATTTGCAGTGGATCGACTGATGAATGGAATGGAAAATGGTGGTGTACACATACAATGGACTATTGAGTGGCTGCAAGAGGAAGTGAGTTTGTGAAGTATATGGCTGGATGAGTGGACCTTGAGGACAGTATGTTGGGTGAAATGAACAAAAATGAAATGACAAACATTATAATGCCATATTAATATGGTCTAACTGGTGTGCAAGTTCTGAGGGTTGAGTCTGAGAGCACAGATTATCAGGGGAAGGTTTATTGTAGGTGTTCTGGTTTGCTAATGCTGCCTGTTATGCAAAATACCAGAAATGGATTGGCTTTTATAAAGGGGGTTTATTTGGTTACAAAGTTATAGTCTTAAGGCTATGAAGTGTCCAAGGTAAAGCATCAACAATGGGATACCTTCACTGAAGGATGGCCATTGGCATCTGGAAAACCTCTGTTAGCTGGGAAGGTATGTGGCTGGCATCTGCTTGCTCCCAGGTTGTGATTCAAAATGGTGTCCTCCAAAATGTCAGTGTCAGCTTCCAAAAGCCATCTTCAAAATGTGTCTCTCAGCTGCAGCTACTCTCTCAGCTCCTGTGCATTCTTCAAAGTGTCCCTCTTGGCTGTAACAAGCTCGCTCCTTCTGTCTGAGCTTATATAAGTGCTCTAGTAAAGTAATCAAGGCCCACACTGAATTGGTGGGGCCACAGCTCCATGGAAATTATCTAATCAGAGTTATCACCTACAGTTGGGTAGGTTGCATCTGCATGGAAACACTCAGAATTACAGTATAATCAACACTAATAATGTCTGCCCACACAAGATTACATCAAAGAACATGGAATTTTGGGGGACATAATACATCCAAATCAGCACAGCAGGGGTTCCTGGATTGTGAGCTCTTGCGGCAGTTGCATAAATTCCTGAGTTGTAATGATTATATCTAAATTCTGAGATGCTGAGCTCTTTGTGTATAACCTGGTCGGTCCCTGAAACTTCAGGTATATGTGTGGCACCTGAGACTCAGAGCAGGAGTTCAGCAGCTATGAATGTCACCATTACCCCATACAGCAAATGTTAAAGAGGCTGAAAAAGAAATCAGACTTCAATTAAAGATATGAACAAAAAAAACTTGGTTAGGACTAAGGTAAACCAGACTAAAGAGTAAAGGACAATATTGACAGTGTTTTAAAACTTCAACTTCTGTGTGAGATCAAGGGAAGAGATGTTTATTTGGTGCAAAATCTATATTTTCTGTAGCACACTATATAATTTAATGTGTATGGTCAGTTTGTTCAAACACCTTGAATAGGGAGTGAGAGCTCGTTGCTTTGTGCAGGTTAGTGTGAAGCCCAATATATCCCGCAGTAATTTGGGCAGAAAAAAAATGTACTTGCAACATGAATCATGGAACATGATTCCCAGGGATGAGCCTGGTCCTATCATCATGGGATTGAGAAAGGCTTCTTGACCAAAAAGGGGAAGAGAAATGAAACAAAATGAAGTTTCATTGGTGGAGAAATTTCAAATGGAGTTGAGAGGTTATTCTGGAGGTTATTCTCATGCATTATACAACTATCCCTTTTTAGTTTTTAGGGTATTGGAATAGCTAGAAGGAAATACCTGAAACTGTTGAACTGCATCAGTAGCCTTTATTCTTGAAGAGGATTGCATAATTATCTAGTTTACATGGTATGAATGTGTTATTGTGAAAACCTTGTGGCTCACACTCCCTTTATCCAGTGTACGGACAGATGAGTAGAATATGGGGACAAAAATTAAATGAATAATAGGGGGAATGGGGGAATTGGATATTTTGGGTGTTCTTTTTTAACTTTAATTTTTATCCTTATTTTAATTTTTTTTGGTGTAATGAAAACATTCAAACACTGATTGTGGTGATGAATGCACAACTATATGATGGTACTGTGAAACTGATTGTACACTTTGGATGATTTTGGGTATGTGACTATATCTCAATTAAAAAAAAAGTGGAAGAAAAAAATGTATGAAAACAACCTCACTGAAGACAGTGATAGACAAAGGTACTGAACTTTGGAAACGAGTGGAGTCCGTAAGAGTTAAGGCAAAAGTACCTGTACATTAAGTACTATATTCTAGTTGATAAAATTATTTCCCAAGGTGGTATGGATTCACAATTCTGATACCACTATATGTGTATACTGGAATAGGATGATTAATAAATGGATAGCAAAAGTGGAAGCCAAATTTGTCACTATTTAAGTGGGACTTTAAGTGGGATAAATTTGTGACTATTTAAGTGGGACTATTTAAGTGGGATAAGGAAGGAGGTTAGAATTTTCTATGTGGGTAATGGATCAGATTTGTAGTTATCAGTATGTACTCATGTTTAGCTTAACATGGATCCAAGATATTTGCCTATAGAACTATTTATAGATATGTGTATATACATATGTATGCATGTATGCATGTCTTTGCTTTCCCACATGGGAGGGTCTGGAAGTAACAGCACCTCAATACCAAAAAGCACGTCTTTATAAGGAAATGTGAGTGTCCATTGCTTAGTAAGAAGAAACACTTCTAATATATGTACAAAGCCTACTCAGAACACTATTCTGATCTTGCTATCAGTGGGACACACAGATGAGGTTTTGAACAGCCAGAAGCCAATGGCCAATTTTGGATTAACTGTGAACTCCTGAATTCAATGTCTCTTACTTCCTTTACTTCCCAATATGATCAAGGATAAAGTTAAATGAACTAAAACTAATGCTGGCATAAATTCCCAGCAGCTACTCAACTATATGCTAATTGCTTATATCACTAGATTTTCCCACCTCAGTTCTCTCTCAGATTCTCAACCACAGTCTTTATGCTTCATCATGAGAGAAACACAGTAAACAGGAACAAATTCATGGAGCTCTCCTCTGCGCTCCAGATGGCTGAGATTTGAAATTCCAGTGACTTAATAGATGCACGCTGCTCTCTGCTTCATCCCTGCAGAATGATCTCGGGAGAGTGATCTAAAAAGTTGTACATAATTTACACATCATTCAATCAGATTTTAAGAAGTTTTTATCCTACCAATCATAGTTTATGTTCTTGGATGCCCATAAAAAAACAATACTAAATTAAGAGAGCAATATCTACACAATGAGAAAGCAAAGCATGGTGCATAGTTTGTACTTTGTGGAGTATTGGCCTTAGTGCTTTAGCTCAATAGTATCTCCCAGTTAGCTTTTACAAAACTAGCTTTAATTGTTCTGTTTACAAAGATATATCTGAAGGTAGTTCAGATATGCAGATTACTGTCCTGTTTAAACCCCACATATTTTACTAAGTGAAAGTGCCATACAGGAAGTCAAAAAGGTATCTTGGAAGTGTGCACCTTTTGTGTTAGGCCTTCATTCCCCTGTCTGCAAAGGGCACAACTGCTCTATTCAGAGGTCTCTTCCTCTATGAAGGCTTTCTTGACATCAGCCTCAATTATGAGCATCAGAAGTCCCCTTCATTCAGCTTCCATAGGAACTCTAAATGTATTCCCAGCATAGCATTGATTATATTGGCTAATGAGTCTTGATATGACTGTTCACTACTTTTCAGGAGTAGAGATTTTTAACATCCACTTCTCTATTTACAATCTGATACAAGCTTTGGTTATTGGATATGTGATGGATGGAAGAATGGATAATAGTATATGAGAGGAGATTTGCACTCAGTCGCTCTCAGACAATAGGTAGAATTTATAAGCACAACAAAAGAAAGAAGTGGCTTCCCTAACTGTCAAGCATGGCACAATCTGCTTTTGAAGGCAATACAGTAACAGAACTTGGTGTTTGGGCACAGGGTGGATGTCAGAAGAGCTCTGGATGAAATCTTTGCATTTGGAAGAATTTAGATAGATAGCTTCTAAAATATCTTCCAGTTCCTTTTTGCTTTCCTTTTCATTAAGCAAGACATTTGATACAAGTCTGTATCAGATATGCCTAGGCATTTTGAGTAAATATATTCACATTCAAATTCTAGTCCATATTCAAGTAGTTCTTCTAAGTATAAAAAAAGATTGTTCTCTATTGAGCATATACTTACTAACTTCTTTTTTAAAGATCAGTTTAAAACAGTATGTAAAGTGACATTGATATATATATATATATCTTTTAAGTTTAGGTATAAGTTAACCAAAAGTACTTCTTAATTCTAATTCCACCTCTTTCTTGATTTAACTTGTCCTTGGATAAATCATTTAACTGTGTGTCATAACTGTGAAACATTACTATCTGCCTCACCAGGGTACCCTGTGTATTGATGGCATAAATTTTCTAAGTTTATTGAAGACATATCGTTTTAGGTAAAATGCATAGTTATCAGAGTTATTACAATACTATTGGGACCCCACTGGTAAAATGCTTCTCTCCTTTTATTGAGTTTTGTTTTTAACCAAATATGCTTTCAGAATTGATTAATAAGTTCTAAGTGATTTAACCAAAATTACGTTAAAAAAAAAATCTATTACCAGTTAAAGAACTGACCATGAAAGGTTTATAATAATGAAATTGTAACACCACATAAAATGACAGGGGTACATTAGAATTCTAATTAGTTACTAAACAACAGTTTATTTTATTTTTAAAGTATAACAGAAATACAGATGGCAAACCGTTAAAATTACATTCTGCTTCAGAATTCTAATGTATATATGATAAGCTTAGAAAATAAACAGGTAGAAAATGCCCTTAAGGGCATTAGTTTGTACCATATGAAACTGCTAATAGTCAATCATTTTCACCTTAAAAAATGTTAATTTCAATTCCATAAATTTTGACATAAATATGTTCCTATCTCATGAATTTTTATAAAAGGTGTGCCCAATTTTTATTTTTTAAAGCATTTCTTCTTGATGAAACTTTAGTTTTTTATCTAAATTCAGAATGAGGAAGATTTCAAGTATAATGGTCATTTAAAGTGTTCTGAAAATTCAGAGGTTAATAGTGCAATGCCTGTCACATAATACCAAATAAATGAGTATTAGCCTATAAAAAGAGAAAGAAGAAAAATTAAGATTTTAACTTACTGGTATAGACTTATTGAATATAAGATACTGTCACATCTCCACATTCCACTAGCTAGTGTTTTTGAAACACTCACCATGTGACAGGATTCCAAGTGCATTAGCCTATTCAATGCTGAAACAACTTTATTATTATTCTATTTACAGAAGTGGAAACTGAAATCAAAGGCATAAGTAATTTTATCAAAGTAAAAAAAAAAAAAAAAAAGGTGGGAAATGGAACATGAGAAATTCAGTGAGTTCAGTCGCCAGGGAAATCCCTTTTACTCACTATGCTACTTGTATAGAAGGCAAAATCCCATTATTATTGACCCCAACAAATACGCTTGAGTCTTTCTATAACTTGAATTTTAGTTAAAATTAATGACAAATCGATGGACTTCTAGCTTCCCATCAGGATATAAAAAGCAGAAATGAGTTTGACTCCTACCTAATCAAAGGTGAATAGTACACAAAATCCTAATTATTTCTGAACTCCTCAGAGAGCTGAGGTCACAAGCTTAACCAAGTAAATTGAAATCTAATGAATGAAGGGTATTGCCTCCCAAGAGAGGCAGGATGTGGTCACTGGCTTATTTGTTGTATGAGACTGCCATAAATGTAGGAAAGAAGAGTTCATCTAAAAATTCCTGGAATGGCTAAATCACAAATGTGGACTACTGTGAGGGTACAGAACTATTGAGAAGGAAAATCAAGAAAGGAGTTTTTTCTCCCCCTTTCAGGAACTTCTCCAGGGATCTACACTTTGCAGTCAGAAAAAACAATACAGACCTGGAGATGGGGAGTGGCTGTAGGAATGAAAAAGCAGGAAGCCTTCTAGAATTTTCTCCACATAGAACAAAAGCCTTAACCCACTGGGGAAAGAGTTCGTTACCTTATTTTCCCAAGCCAAAAAGAAGATCCACTTTGGGTCTTGGAAGGAGAAAAATACTAATAAACAAACAAAATAGCCCTGTATTCCTAAAGAAGGGACAGGAAAATGTCCAACCTATTAGAAGCTTCCTATGGATGGAAAGGAAAAGGGGAGTTGATCCTGTGTAAGCTCAACCAAAGGATCAAGGTGATATCTGGCCAAATGTGAAGCAGAAGCAGTCATTGAAAAAGCCTCATCCCAGACACCGAGAGGAGCGGGCCCTGCCTAACACTGGTGTACAACCAGGACAACAGAAAAGCCCCCATCCCCACCTCCAGATATCAGAGCGTCAATAAAATCATGTGCTCCACCAAATTGTATAACAAAGGCTTTTTATCATTAATGTCCTTTATTCATATACAAAATAAAGAATCATTATTTATTGAAATATATGTGGAAGACAAGACACCATTATGGATCAATCCAGATGTTACAACTTAATTAAATCCTAGAAGTATTCTTGTCCTTTGGCTACAAATTTCTTTTTAATTTTCATTTAAGTTACACTGAGGGAAATGTTACTTTTACTCAATTAATCCTGATGAAATTTTACACTCCTACCCTAAATTCTGATAATAGAAATTAAATAACCTTTATGCTACATTCCAAATTACTCTTTACTTTCCAACAATACACCAAATTCAATTTTGCATCTTATTTCTTACAAAAATTCTTTTCAAACAAATATGAATAATCCCTGCTTTTTTTGATGATCCACTCAGTGAAATGGTAAGGGCACTCTTGTTCATATCTGTTCTTAATTTCTCTTTAGGCAAAGCCTTTCTAAATCAACTATTGCAAGCTGAATGCTATGCTGTGCGTTTTATTTAAGACATTCTAGGTACTTGTCCATAAGAATGATTAAGGAGTTTCTCCTGAAGTAAGAAACAAACAAATAGAATACATATCCAGTCAGTCAAAAGTCCTCAATTATTTCCTCTTCACTGCTCTAATTTTTGAAAAGTTTCCATTTCTCCTTTCTTAATCTTTAATAATGACCTCCATGTCACTATACTTTTATCTCAAGCTGAACATTGTATCATTCCAAAAATATATAAATATTGTCTAAAGGTGATTTTTTTATACTTTTCTTATTATGGAATATGATATTGTTTTTTATTTTAGATTTGGCAATGATTATTAAAATGATGTATAGAAAAAGAATCTATGATTTCTATATTTGAAAACAAGCTTATTTGTGTTAAAAATAGACACAAAAGCTCAGTAATTATGGTGCAGACATATATTTATGTCTTGTCTTCAAATAATTATTTCCCTTATTTTATGATTTCCAGGCCCTTATAGGCCCAAGCAGTTTTGACTACAAAAACCTTCAAAAGTAGAAATTTTTTATAACTGGAAAACACCAAAAATAAAAGGAAGAGAAAGAGGAAAAATTGCTGAAGTCATGAGCTCTTCCTCATGGTTAAATTCTCAGTGCTAGAACTTTTTTTCCAATTTAGCATTTGCATAGCATTTGTGTAGTAATTTTTAACAGGTATCATATTCTACTATTTAAAAATAATTTTAGAGCATTTTACCAAAAGTAAATGTTTTGTTTTACTATGGGTATTGGTTTTTGACAAAGTGAAAATGTTAAAGAGTTTACAATAAAATACAAAATATACAACTTTCATTAAATAGTCTAAGCAACTCCTATAGGATTCATGACTTTAAAAAAAAATTTCTAAGGTAGAAATGAGGGAATAGAGTCAATAGGAAGGATCTATTCAGGCCTGCAGGGACAATAATTAATATATTATTTACCTAGCATGTATACCACAAATGCTTGTAGAATAAATAAATGAATGTAAGTATCAAATTTGTTTTATAAATGCAAAAATTATTCTGGGTTTACTCCACCCTGAATCTCCACAACACACACTGACAACCCCTGCAAATGCTATAGTCTCTTGAGCTTAGAATATACCTCCTGAGATTTAATTTAATATTATTCCCCAAGGTCACCTGATGGCCAATGATATAACCTCTTATGGTCATCCCTTAATAACAGTGCTACTTAATGGGTGGATTCTTAAATGTATTCCCTCCAATTATGGACTCCTCATCCACATCTTTGAATCAAGTAGGGATGTGAGATAGAACTCTCCTTCCTGAACCAATTGGCATGTCTGAACACATGAAAATACTGTGAAATATGTGCTCTGTGTATTCTCCTGATCTTGTGGAAAGAGCCCTGTGTCTCTGTTTCATGGTCAACACTTGATTTAATAGCTGCTCCTTTAATCTCCATGATATACAGTATTATAATTCAGTCTCGCCAGACTTTTCTTGAAACAGTACAAAACATCAGAATTGATTAATTCAAGGGTTCAGTTTTGAAATCTTTAGTGTAAAATCTAACTACAAAGCAATCCAGAAAACTTTCATTTAAGAAATGATCAAAACTTTAATGTTGATATTTTTATGCAATATGAGCAACAGCTATTTATTTAATTTTTTAAACTTAAACCTCTGAATAATGGCTAATCCTATATTATAGCCCCACAGAGCTAATAATTCATTTTTTTTTTCCAAGATGAAGACCAATGAAAGATGCCCTTACAGCATAACTTTGTTCTTTTCTAAATGTAACGACCCCACCATGCATCCAGTCAGGATTCCTTCTTATGCTAGTTTTAAGATAAAACTGAGGCCTCTAAATCTATGATAAATATGAAGTGTGAGAGGCACATTCACTGGCATGAGAATTTTCATTATATTCTCAGGCTTGTGGGTCAATAGATTCAATTAATTATTACTAATACTTAAGAGGAAAGTTATAAATTATAACATAAATAAATATATACATTTAAAAATTATATAATTAAATATTTTAGGATTTCAAAAGTATAAAATCACTGACAGTCACCCAGAGATGAGTAAGAAAATTAAGTTATTCCTTGTCCTCAATGAATTTGCAGTCAGATAAAGTAAAATGCCCTTGCTCAAGTATTATAGTGGTGTAAGAAGACAATGGACCTAAAGAAAACATAATCAGAGTAAAATATACAAGATAATTCAAACAATTTAATAAATGGAGTTCTCTTTTTTCTGGAACTTAATGCAAATACCATACATTATATTCTTTCAAAAGTCAAAACAATTTCTCTCTTTGTACTAGATTCTACCCCATCTGTTACTTATATTCATGGGGTTAGTAATTCATTCAGACAATATTTATTGAACTTTTAATATATTTGAAAAAAAATAAAACTTGTGACTCAGTCTTTCCTGCATCTACTGATTAGTGAAGTTGCCTATTACTAAGGGCACTGACTTTTCACATTTTCATATAGGAAAAGTTTCCTGGGTTTTTCAAGCTAATATGATTTCTGGTCCAAAGAACTGTCCACCTATCCCTGAAATATATATCTCTGTTATATTTTATGATACACAGGCTTAAATTATTACCTTAAATGCCATCTCAAAATGGAAACCGCCTACTCTCACAGAGTTCCACAGCAAATTTCAGACGAAAAAAATACAAAGAATTCTCAGAAACAAGTAGAAGGCAATATACAAAACTCTAATATAGAGTATTAGTTTGGTTGGGAGGCTGTAACCAGAATCCTGGTCATCCTAAATGTCATTGTGAAGGCCACTATAAGAATCATTGTGTAAAAGGAACTTGTTATAGTGATAGGAGGTTATCCACAAAACCTAAAGCCCAGTCTCAGAAGGGACAGGAGTCTGAACCAGAAAACCAAACGGCGTTAAGAACCGAAGTGGCTATTTCTTTCTCTTTTACCTTCTCTCCCTTCCATGTTTCTTCAGGATTCCTGCTTCATTCATTTTACTTGTAAATGCATTTGGAAGAAGACAAGAAAAAAGTACAGTCCCTGCTTTCGTCAGCGTGTGAGATCATGTGGTATAAACATGGCTGACAAGCGCCATGAGTGTGGAAAGTGGGAGGAGGCAGTACCATTTTGAGAGAGTAGATGGTCATCGTAGAAGTGAGGTTGATTTTATGGGTCTCCTTGTCTAGGTAATACTTATTCAATCAAACTTTAATCTGGGTATTGCTGTGAAGGTATTTTGTAGTTGTGATTAACATCCACAATCAGCTGACTTTAATAAATTACTCTCTATAATGTGGGTAGATCTCATCGAAACAGTTGAAAGACCTTAAGAGCAAAACAGGTTTTCCTGAAGAAGAAGAAATTCTTCCTAAAACCTGCAGCATCAACTACTACTGAGACCTTTAAGGCTGCCAGCCTGCCCCATGGATTTCAGACATGCCAACCCCCACAGTCATATAAACCAATTCCTTGAAATAAATGGTGTTCAGATTTCATAAAGTATTATGGTAAGTTATTAATTAATTCATTGATAAATAAGAAGAAAAATAGCATATTAAATTAACATAAAAGCAGAAATGCACATCAATAGCAAAATGTTTTGGGTATATATTACATTATTTAAGCTAGTAAGAAAAACTGATATAATAGTTAAAGGAGTAAATTACATGAAAAATAATTTATGCAAAAACAAATATAATTAATAAATTTGAAGATTTTTCATTCACCACAATTTATCAAATTGTCAGGGATAGAGTGTCACTGCTGCCTGATTCTTAGGTCAATGTCTCCACTGACATTCTCCCTAAAATGAGTCATGAGAACTTGTTATTTGCTAAGAAAAAATAGAATTTCTGAAATGCAAAGTGAATATATATATTCATTTTTTTTTTTTTTTTTTGATTTTCTCTCTTTTTTATTTCTTCTCTTTCTTGGAAGGGGATGAATTTATACAATCATTTGTCTTTAGCTTTTTGACAAAAGAAGCAACCTGTACTTTCTGCAGTTCTAACCCATTCTAACCCTTGGTAAGGTACTACCAAGAACTAAACTACCACATTTTCCCCCCACATGAGATAAATTGGATGACTATATAAACTATGTGTTCTGGTTTGCTAATTCTGCCATTTGTAAAATACCAGAAATGGATTGGCTTTTATAAAGGGGGCTTATTAGGTTACAAATCTATAGTCCTAAGGTGATAAAAGTGCCCAAAGACATTAATAATAGGGTACTCTTCTGGTTTGCTAATGGTGCCATTTTGCAAAATACCAGAAATAGATTGGCTTTTATAAAGGGGGCTTATTTGGTTACACAGTTACAGTCTTAAGGCCATGCAGTGTCCAAGGTAAGGCATCGTCAGTTGGGTACCTTCACTGAAGGATGGCTGTTTGCATCCAGAAAACCTCTGTTAGCTTGGAAAGCATGTGGCTGGCATCCGCTTGCTCCCAGGTTGTGTTTCAAAATGGTGTCTCCAAAATGTTGTGCTTGGAGCATTTTGTCCTCTGTTAGCTGCACCTGTTCTTCAAAATATCAGTCACAGCTGCTCTCATGACCGTCTTCAAGTTGTCTCTCTAAGTTGCAGCTCTGAGGTTCTTCTGTTTGTGAGCCCCTTTATAAGACTCCAGTGAAGTAATCAAGGTCCATGCTGAATGGGTGGGGCCACACCTCCATGGAAACATTCTGTCAGAGGTCACACCCTGAGCAAAGGTGTCACTCACAGTTGGGTGGGTCACATCTCCAGAAAGTTCCAACCTAATCAACACTAATACCTCTTCCCCCACAAGATTACATCAAAGAATATGGCTTTTTCTGGGAGATGTAATATATACAAACTGGCACAGGTACCTTCGCTGAAGGCTGGCCGATAACATCCCGAAAACCTCTATTAGCTCGGAAGGAACTATATTCATTTTAAAAAGATAATAGAATTTAGAATTCATCTAAAATGCAATTTCTTTACATTTTCTTCTTTCTATAATAATAAAATATCTGTCTTTACATTTATCTTGCAATATGAGACAAATTATTGGACTGACAATTCTAATAACTAAGCAAAAAGTAAAAAATAAAAAATTGCAAGGTTATCTTTGTTTTTAATAATGATTGCGCTTTTGTTCATGTTCTACTTCATATTATATGTATTACATATAGAAGTGTATTAATAGTAAATATAGAAAGAAAACAAATGGATATCATTTTCTATGAGTTTTGAAGGGCACACTTTATCTTAATTGTTACCTATGAAATCTACATCCTCTACATATATATACTATACTTTTCCTGTATGTGGATTTTTTTATCTTTCTCTACTAGGAGCTTATCGAGTGTCAGAATAAAGACTTGCCAAAACATGAAATATATGCATATATATTTCAGATATATGATCATCTGAAGTTTCATGCAGAAAAAACATATATCTTTACTGGTAATTAATTATAAGATAGTCATGAGGCCAGTTGATAGAAATACAAAGGTGATTATGACTCTGCCTTCAGCTGTCTTAAAATATAGTAGGGAGAAGACAGTCAAGTAAAAATAAAATGCAGTAAGAGAAAGACAACACAGTAAAAGTATAATGTGGATAAACACCAAAGTGGGAGCCATGGGAACATGAGAAAGGTACTCACTTAATGAAATGGAGAAAAAGCCTATTAGAGGAGATGATGCCTGAAGTGAATATTGCCAGGGACCTCATCTGGATGAGCAAATGATGATGGCAAATATTTTTTCATCTTTTAGATTTTGATTTGGGAATTATCGTTATTATACATAAACATCAGCTATCATTAAGAGAGAATTATCTGTCAATGACAGTCTAAACTCAAAATCCAAGTGCAGTATATTTATCCTGGTTATGTGAGATCTAATGCACAGCTTGATAAATGAATCAGGTTAATCAATAGTACCATTTAGAGACCATAAATATCATTAAAAAAAATTTTTGAATACACGAACTAGCTGCAACAGCCATAGCAACCAAGTGTCCAAGGATCAGTCAGCTTTAAATACTGGCAGGATAATAAAATGAATGATAAATCTACCAAATGAGATTTCTTTCAAAAGTGCTATAATTCAGATGCCAGGAAAATGCTGCATAAGTTGCAGATATTCTTATAAAAATTTTAATTTCCAAAAATATTTGGAATTACTGATTTTCTTGCAAAAAGAAAAAAGGAACTCAGCCCAAATCTTCTAGTTTACCGATGATTGAAATACTGGTCAAAACCTCCACCACCTTTATCACTTAAAGATTGAAAACCAATTTGCAAGATGCCATTCATGGTTCTCACAGGGAATACCCAGAATGCCTTGCTTTCTCTGTTTCTCAGGGTTATATCTTTTTCAGATTAGCTACCTGGAACACAGCCTCCAAATTGATCTGATGAAAGCTGAAGTGCATACTTTTGACAATTATGTGTAAAATGAAACAGCAGATTTAAGCAGCAAAAATTCAAAAACCAGCACAAGGTATGAGAGGAGAAAGAATAGGAAAAAAGTGATAAAGACATAAATATTAAAAAGGTAAAACCTATTATTGATGGGCACAGTGTCTTAGGGGTTGCCATGAGCTAATTATTTCACAGCTCTGGTTAGCAATTAATGTTTATAATGGAGGGACTAAGTTGTCAATAAAATGCCCTATATACTATGTTTAAGGAGACAGAGAGGTACATAATTCACTTTAGTTATATTTCAAGTGTAATAGTAAAATGCACAAAAATGTCTTAAATATAAAGGTGAAAATTATATTTATATGGAAAATTTACTTCTGTGTATCTTCACATCACAATAGCAGAAAAATTTCTCTAAAATTTTTTCATTTTAATTTTAAGTTTAATTTATACTTTAGCATGCTACCCTTGAGCAAAATTTATGTAGTTAAATATAAAGACCTTTTCAGAATCTTTTGATCAAGCTAGCCAAAATTTATAGTTGTAGCAAATCTTTTCCACCTATTCGCTGTCATTGATACATTATGAAGCTTTTAGGAAAATATTTTTATTAGACAAGCTACAAAAATTATTGACTGGCTCCATAAGACTTAATATATTCATTCTGTTCTTGAAATGAGCTTCCTGGGCCTAAATTGCCATATGTTTTTAAGAAAGCATTCTTTAGTTTACTTCAAAGAAAAACTTGGTCACTGGAGTCATTTGCATTTTTTGTCATATAAGCTATTCTTCTTTAAATAAAGATCTCTTCTGGCAATATTACATTTCATTTAATAAACATTTTAATAAAGAGCATAACCATTCAATTAAATATACATCCTGAAAAAATTTCCTGTCCCCTATATCCAGATTTCTTCCTGAAATGCAACGTGTCTTTGTTATTTATATGATGCTTTAGCATTACATTATATATTCATCAATTTCACTCAAATAACATCCATTTGTGCCTTCATTTTGGGTAATACCCATTGACTCTACAAAGGTTTAATATTTATTATATTTCCTGAATACCATTATGGATTATTATTTCCTAGAGTAAATGATAAAAGAAATAATAGTTTGAAGGTTTGGGTGCATGATGTAGGTAAAATATCCCAATTATTTCTACATTATTTCTCTCACTAATATTTCTATATGACATAGCTACCATGATTTCAAGTTTTTTTCCTAGCATCATAACTTCTATCTGTCCTAGAAATATATTGCTTGAAAATCATGGGAACTTCCCATTTCATTGTATCATTTTAAAAAAATATGTTCATAATGGACACCCAGGTGTACATAGGTATTCATCCAACTGATTTGAAAATTTGTTGCCACACAGAACCTGCCCACAAATGTTTACAGCAGCTTAATGTATAATCACCCAAAACTGAAAGCAATCAAAATGTCCTTCAGTAGGTGAATGGATAAACAAATTGTGATACATACATACAATGAAGTATTATTTAGGGATAAGAAGTAATGAACTATCAAGCTATGAAAAGGTTTCTATGAAGGAACCTTAAATGCATATTTCTAAGTTAAAGAAGCCAGTCTGAAAAAGCTACATACTGTATCATTCCAACTATATGACTTTCTGGAAAAGGCAAATATGTAAAGAGAATAGAAAGATATATGTGGTTGTCAGGGTTTGGGGGAGTGGAGGGTGAAGAATGAATGGAGGTGGAGCATAGGGTATCTTTAGGGCAGTGAAACTCTCCTGTGTGATACTGTAATAGTGGATACATGACATAATACATTTGTCAAAATGCAAAGAACTATATAAGACAAAGAATACACTCTAATGCAAATATGAACTTTTATTAATAATGTCATCGATAGTAAAAAAGATATTTCACAGGCAATTTTTTTTTTTAGTTTTTTAATTAGAGAAGTTGTGCATTTACAAAATAATTATGCATAAAATACAGGATTCCCATACACCACCCCACAAACAACGACTTGCATTGGTGTGGAACATTTGTTACAATTGATGACAGCACTTTTTTATAATCATACTATTCTTTTAACAGTAGTTACCTTTATTACAATTGGTGAAAGATTATTAAAATCAGGAAAAGACAACCTATTCAATGGGAGAAAATGTTGGAAACCCTGTATCCAATACGGGTTTATTATCCAGAATGCATAAAGAAATCCTACAACTCAACAATATAAAGACAAATAATCCAATTTAAAAATGGGTAAAAGACTTAAATAGACATTTCTCCAAAGAGGAAATACAATGGTTTAAAAGCACATGAAAAGATGGTTAACATCACTAGCTATTAGGAAAATGCAAATCAAAACTACAATGAGATATAATTTCACACACACTGGAATACCCAAAATTAAAAAAAAAAAAAGAAAACTACAAGTATTGCAGAGGTTGTGGAGAAATAGGAACACTCATTCATTGCTGGTGGGAATGTAAAATGATGCAGACACTGTGGAATATAGTTCACCCATCCCTCAGGAAGCTAAATGTAGAATTGCCGTATTATTGGCAAGTTTGTTACTAGATATATACTCCGAAGAACTGAAAACAGAGACTCAAACTAATATTTGCACATCAAAGTTCATTGTGGTATTATTCACAACTGCCAAAAGAGGGAAACACCTCAAGTGTCCATCAACCAATGAATGGATAAACAAAATATGGTATATATGTACAATGGAATATTATTCAGCTGTAAGAAGGAATAAGTTCTAATACGTGCAACAACATGGATGAACCTTGAGGACATTATGTTGAGTGGAATAAGCCAGACACAAAAGGACAAATAGTGTATGATCTCACTGATATGAACTAATTGCAGTATGCAAACTCATAGAGTTAGAAACTAGAATATAGGTTACCAGGAGATAAAGTGGGGTTGACACTCAATTTGTACAGAATTTCTATTTTGGTTGATGGTAAAGTTTGGAAATGGATGGTGATGATGGTAGTACATTACTGTGAGTGTAATCAATAGCACTGAACTATAGAAGTGGATGCGGTTAAAAGGGGAAACTTTAGGATGTATATGTTACTAGAATAAAAATTAAAAGATAAACATAGACCTGTACAACATAGTGAATCCTATTTAGATGATGGACTATAGTTCATAGTACAAGTGTAAGAATGCTATTTCATAAATTAAAACAAATGTACGATACAAATACAAGGTGTTAATAATAGGGTGGTATATGGGAAAAATACACCTCATGTAAATTATAGTGGTAATTTTTGATTGTGATATAAAAGCATGTGGCCCTCTGGTGCTGCAAGTTCCCTCTGTTGCAAGACTATCTCGCCCTGTATATGAAGCGTGGACAGCTGAAGATTGTCTCAGCAAAACAAATGACAAAAAGCAAGCGGAACAAAAGAAGAAGCAAGAACATGACCAAAAGGCTGCTGACAAAGCTGCTTTAATATACACCTGCCCTGCCTGAAGGACACAGATGCCAGACCCAAACACCTGCAAGCAGCACTTTGAGAACAAGCATCCTAAGACTCTATTTCCTCCAGAATTGGCTGATGTTCAGGCATAAAATTGTTTCATGACACCATTTTGACCCTTCTACTGTCTCAGACCTTAGGTAACAAAGCAGCAACTGCTTTTCTAAAAAACTGTAGACCAGCAAAAATAAAGGGCCTACAGAAATGTACATCTTTATGCCATTACCTTCTGTGCTTCATACAAAGATAATTCTGTCTAAATGTACAGTTGACTCTGATTTGGAAATTTGAAAACTAGGCTATCATTGTTATATATATAGATATATATATATTTTACAAATGAAAATTATTGATATTCATCTTGTGTAAAATAACTCATTTAATAAGGTAGTACTTTGATTTTACAAAATTGATGAACTGTTTCTCAAAGGAGCATTGGCATTTTCTAAGAAATGAAAGTCCTTATGTATAGAAAACTTGCCTAGGATTATACTAAAAAGCTAGTACATTTATTTCTCTGTTGGACTTAACTGTGCTTGACTACATTTAGAAAGTAAAAAGTGAATTATGAAAGCAACTTTGAAATTCTCTGGAGTTCAAAGTTGGTTTGAAAAAATATGTAAAACAATCATATATTATTTGATTACTTAGTTGTGTGACATGAAAATGATAATATAAAAGTACTACATATAATGAAATTCATTAATTCAGATTTCTCATTTGAGATTTGTACTCAGTTAGCCATGGCTGAATTCTAATTTACTTCTGATTGCCAAATTATTTTTAAATAAATAGTATATATTTACAGTGCATACCTGGCCATTTTGTGAATGTTGAACATATGTGAAGTAGTAGTTTTCAAGCATCCTCAAAGAACATAGATTATCTGCATATAAATAATTAATAAGATTATATCCATCCACTCAGATAAGCAAGCATGTTAAGAACATCTACCAGGAAATACTGATTATTTTTGTTTAACTTGAAAATTTAACCAATATTTATGGAGAAACAGCTAAATAAGTGGTACTATATTCCTTTCTGGTGGTAAAAAACTGTCCATACTGTCAAGAATATAATTAAAATTTCAAGTCCATTTTTCACCACTTTAAATATTATTCTAGAATTCCTATTAATTCCAAAGGAATTTTCCCTTTTATTATTCCAGACTATGAGTTTTAATGTATTTATGAAGAAATGGATTATAAAATTAAATATTCTTATAATCTTTATTTTAGCTTTTGTCTAAATGGTAATCCACAGTTTCTCTTTTACCATAATTGTATTACTTTGTCCATATCTTATACTTAACACCAGGAGGCAAGATAGTGCTCTTTACACAGACAATAACAACAACAAAGTGGAGCAAACTCAAAGAAGCCATCCCAGGAGAAGAAATGTGAATTTATACTAGGTACAAAGTACTCTAGACAAAGTCTAAAAACAGTATGTATTTTTCCTAGCAAATATTGAACTGTAAGGAAATCAAAACATGCATGCGATTTGGGAGTCTTGTATGTTGTGATCAAGTCTCTGAAAAACTGAACATCAGCAATGATGAGATGTGTGTGTATATGTTTGTGTGTGTGTATGTGTGTTTCTGAAAACATACACATGTATTGGGGCAATGATAAGAAAAGGAAGAAAATATTTATCAAATTTGGACAAATCCAGTTTTTTTTTTTCTATAATGAAAGTGCATATATAACACTTTGATAATCACCCTCACATCCCAGGTATAGCTTTGATAGCAGAGCCAAAGAAAATATTTTCAAAAGGAGACAAGAAAAGAAAGAAAAACTACAAGTGTGGTAAATATTTTACCCTCGAGTTTTAGGGAAAAGCTAAAATTAAAGATATGTGCTTTTAAAACATTAGCATACATTTTACATTTTTTTTCTCCAGCTTCCAATTAGGATGCAGAAAACTGAAAAGCAAATCACTCCAATCATTATATTGAGAAAAAAAGCCATATAATCTATGTAACCGTGGCTTTTCTTATCCCATCAGACAGGAGAGGTCACAGGGCAACTAACTAACCTGAAATCTAAGAAAAGTTTGGCATCACCAAGGACAGACACAATATGACCTGTTAACTGAGGGAGATGCTGGGTGCCATAAAATGTGCTAGAATAATTCAGCTAAAATGTTAATGAATTGCTAAAGGCTGTGTGTGGGATAGCCTGAGAGTATAGAGACCCTGGGAGCATCAGAAACCAGAGGAACTCACACTCATTAACAGTGGATCTCACAGATGCTCAGGACAGGAGACTAGGAAGTTTCCCACACAGTGCTGACTTGGAGGAACAGTGCAGAAAAGGCTGGACAGCCACCTAGATCCTTCTCTCCAATCTCTCCTTAAGGACAAATGCCCTAAGCCATTAGGGTGGGGTGCTAAGCCCCATCATGTGCCAGGTATAGATGAAACCCCATTACAACTGAAGTTGAGGAACAGAAAGTAAAACTTCTATCTCTGGGGCCCAGAACATCAGAAACCACTGAGTTGTCCTCATCCCCAAAACACAGTATGACTACGTGACTGAAACTGAAGCTGAAGCTGAACTAGAACAACAGAATAACAAGTAACAAAATACTGCAGTCTGTTAACATGGAGAGAAAAGTTGCAAGATTATGCCTTGTGAAGTTCAGGATTACACAGAAAACCTAAAGGTGGAAGGAGAATATTGAGAAAAACCCACATTCAATCCAGTTGCCTTTCAAAATACAGGACACTAGAGGAATTTTCAGCATGTGATGGCCTAGAGGAATATTAAAACCCAAAACAAACAGCAACTGAAACAGTCATACCTTACTAGTAGGCATGCAAAATGTTATAACCACTTCGGAAGACAGTTTGCCGGCCCCTTACGAATTTAAACGTATACTTATCACATAACATGCCAATTCAACTCCTAGCTATTTGCCCAAGTAAAATAAAAACTTTGGTTCACACAATATCCTGTACATGAATGTTTATAGTGACTTTAACTGTAAAATTGCCAACAACTAGAAACAATCCAAACTTCCTTCAGGGGTTGAATGAATGAACAAATGGAGGTACATCTATACAATTGAATACTACTTAGCAATTAAAATGAATGAATTACTGATACATGAAGCAGCATGAATGAATTTCAGATGCATTATGCTAAGTGAAATAAGCTAAACTCAAAAAAGCTATACAATGTTCAATTCCATTTTTATGACATTCTAGAAAAGACCAATTTATATGGATACAAAACCCACCAGTGGTTTCCAGGGGATTGGATGATTGGAAGGGTTCACTACATTAGGGAAATGGAGAATTTGGAGGTATGATAGAGCTATGTATATTGTGATTTTAGTGATGGTTATATAATTGTTTGCATTCATGAAAATTCACAGAACTATACATTAAAAGCGTGAATTTTAATCTCTATAAATTATACGTTAATACATAAAAACCCTTCAGGAGCGAAAACAAAAAAGATACTAGCATGATTTATACTTCTTTTTCTCCATTACAGAACAATTCTGGGTGACATTTTCTTTTCTACTACATCCCATCCCTGGTTCAAATAACTACTTTATTACAAAGTATCTCTTGAATATCAAAGATTTATATGTATTGGATAATCATATTTAAATATTAATCCAGGTGTATGTGTCCTCCATATTCCTGTGGCTACAAATAAAGAAGACCAGAAATACTGGTTGAATGAACATGAAAGTATTTCCAAAAGTAGAGTATAGGATGATGGATAAACTGCCTGTTCCGAGACTCTTCCCAGATCTCCATCATGTCATATCAGACAGGGAGATACTGTTGTGGTATTTTACTTTGTTTGTTCATTTGCTTTCCTCAAAATAGATTAGTTGAGATCAAACCCTGCTCTTCAATGCCACTATTACCTGCAAAACCGAGGTTACAGAGAAAATTGAAGGCTGGGGAAGTGTTGGAGAAATATCTGATCTATTGTAGATACTGTATTCCTATTGAAAACAGACCCACAATCCTGAGCAGCTTCACCTGTGAGGAGTACCCAATGGCGTCCCGAGACCACTGGGGTACACAGAATAGAATGTCTGTACTAATATCATCCAATAGAACTTCCTGTGATGACAGATATGATATAGAGTTATATATTTCAGAAGCAATGTATTCTGAATCTTAATCCTCATTCCTGTGGGTGTGAACCCATTGTAAATAGGGCCTTTTGAAGATGTTATATTTTAGCAAGCTATGGTGAACAAGGGTGAGGCTTAATCTGGATTTCTGGAGGCCTTATAAAAGAACCTGGAAATCACGGAAGTGAAGAAAGGAGAGGACATCGCCATGTGACATGAGGCAGAAATAAAAGCCAAGGGTCCCTAAGGCCTGTGGCAAGCCAAAACTAGAATGCCACAGACTCCAGGAGAAACACAGCCTGGATGATATCTTGATTTTGAACTTCTACCCTCAAAACCATGAACCAGTAAATTCCTGTTGTTTAAGCCAACCCACTGTGTGGCATTTATGATAACAGCTCGGCAAACCACAACAATGGAACTGTTCTATAAATCTGCTGTTTCCAATATGGTGACCACTGGGCATGTGTGACTATTGAGTGCTTTTAATATGGCTAGTACTACTTTGTGACTGAACTCCTAATGTCACTTAATTTTAGTTAATTTAAATGTAAATAGTCACATAAGGCTAGTATCTCCAATATTACACAGTTCAAGATAACCATTTTCCTTGGAAAAATCACTACTGCCCAAATTAAACAATTCCTGTTAAAAAGGCTTACTAATCAATTGTGTCTAATTAGATTTTTCTCAGAAGTTAAGGGCAAAAACTGAAAATTGACCTTCATTACAGTGACTACAGAATGCATTTATCCTTTCTACTTTTCTGGAGAGTCATTCCCCTGTTCCATGTGAATTTAAGTAAGAGTTTTCAGAATAAACTGAGGAACATATTGAATATTTACAAGTTCTTAAAAGAAATAGAAACATACTTCACCAAAAAAACATGATTATTTACTTTTCTACCCCCAGGGGATAAAAGTAATCACAAACCCAAGGATGTATCTGCTTTGCATTCTGAGGATTATCTGTATTAAATATTATATTTCTAAATTAGTTTAGAAATTGTCATAGTTTTACTCTTTTGCTGCCTCTGTTCTCACTTTTTTTAACAAGGTTAGGAATAGGTAAACATTTTTATAAAAATTACCTGTGTTTTCCTTTACTTTTTGAATACAAGTTATATAAATATTTAGGGAAAAGCAAGAAGAAACGTAATTAATTCTTCTTATAGGGAATCATGTCTATTTCTTCTAGACATTAATCATTTATTTTATACTTAAATCATATATAATTTATTAGGTAGAAAAGCAAGAGGGGAATGGCTTTAATAAAAAGATTATATCTTCAGCAATAAGTAATAACCAAACATTATTGGGAAAAATATGTTTTTCTAAGAGCAGGAAACATTAGCTTTTTTTTTTTTGCCTCCTTTACCAGAAGTGTGTGTGTGTGTTTGTGTGTGTGTATGCACATACATTTGTGTAGTGTGGGCCAGGTGTGTGTACATAATGATTACTGAACTTAGGTATTCTTCCCTGACACTACCTTTGGATGATATTTATAATTCAATAAAGATTGGTGTTACATTTTCAATTATACACAACTCATCTTTTTAATTAGACCTTAAATACTCGGTACATGGAATGTCTCGTTCATAGTGCACTTTCATTTAGCTACCTGGAACGCTACCTCAGTCTTCCAATCTAATGATGCCTATTGAGTAGTCAGTGTGGAAACAGGAGTCTGAATAATTTTAATCTCAGGAAAGACTTGGGACAATCTTGTTCATATGCCTGCTTTCAACATAAATCATACTTTTTTAAAAACATAGATAAGTACATGAACTTATACATACATTTACCAAAAAAAAAAGATGAGAATTTTCACTGCCTTGCCTTCACACCTATTCCCAATATATGACTCTCAATGACAAGTTTATCACCTGTCATGAATTGATCAAATAAATATAGAAGGGTGATATTTAAGATATCTAAAAACAATAATGGCAGGGGCACAATCTTGTCAAAGTAGGCCACTGAATGATCAAATAGGTACATCCACAAGTATATTGTACATATATATATTGGTGCATGGCATCTAAATATCACACCTGAAAATATGCAAACTAATAGACAACAAAGGGAAATAGAGATAAATACTTTGTGAAGACTTGTGTCAGGTATTTTGAAATAACCTATCAAGAAAATATTAATTTATCTCTTTTATCCAGATTATGACACTAAGGCTTGGTGAAACTAAGTTTATCTTCATGGCAGTAACTTCAGAAGTTGAATTAAAACATGTCTTGAGTTAAAGTTCTTCAGTAAGTGAAAATATAAACAAATTGTGACACATCCATACAATGGGAATATTGTATGGCATTAAAAGGAAATGAACTATCAATCCCCAGAAAGGCATGCATGAATCATAGATGAATATTCATAAGTGAAAGAACCTAATCTAGAAGTCTCCAATTATATAGCATTCTGGAAAAAGCAAAATTGTAGCGTGTAAACAGATCAGTGCTTGTCAAGGGTTTGGTGCAGAAAGGGTTGATTGCATAGGGGAAATATATCCTGAAATCAGGGAAATATTTTGGGCAGTGAAACTATTCCATATGATACTGATTTGGCAGACAAGAGACACTGTGAAAAAGTGACTCTTGATGTAAACCAATCAAAACAAAGTCATCGAGGTGTTTAGAGGATCCTAGAATGGAATGCATAATATGACAAAAGAATCTAACTGTATTGCAAATGTATGAAGGAATCACACTAAATAGGGTGGAGGAAAAAGTTGCTGATCTATGTAACTGAAAATGAGGGTTGTCTGTAAGAGTAAAGCCAAAAGGTACTGCACATAAGCTTTGTACCCTAGTTGATAAAGTGTTTCCTTTGGCAATATGGGTTAACAATTTTAATACTGCTTCACATGTGTACCAGAATTGAGCAATTAAGTAAATGGGGAGGGTGCATGGTGGAAGTCCACCATCTCTTTTGTAATGAGAGGCTGCAGTAAAGCAAGGTAAGCTTAGAATAATCCGTGGGTTAGAGTTGGGTAGGTCAGTAAGAACTTTGATTTAGTTTAATATAGATGCAGATGGATACATATAAATATATTCATAAATATGCATATATAATAAAGCTGGTATATGTGCAAGTATTTACTTGTTCCATCAACTGAGTGGGCATAGAAGCAAAGTCACCCCAGTAGCAAGGAACATACCCAGCACTCAGATCTTGGTTTCCAATGCTATTCTCTGAAAAAAGGAGCCAGCACTCCACAGAGAAATTGCCAATTCTAGGGCTGGCCCAGGAAAAATAAAGATAATCCCAGTGCATCTTGTAATGCCAGAAATTAAAGAAGTGCAAAAAACTTTTAAAGCACAATGATGGTGTTATGTCAAAGAGATAAAGGAACCAAGTGGAAGAGCTCCTTAAGTAAGGGCTGTGTACAGTGATTTCCTTCCAAAGAGTACAATATAGACATTGGGGGAAAAAAGAATAAATTTACAGTGAAGGAACATGACCAACACTACTTCAGTCAAGCGATCATTATTAACACCAACATTGATAGGTCACACAGATAATATATACTCTTGATATGATATAATGAGAATGGTATTTTACGTCTTTTATCTTCCTCCCCAAAACTTATGGTATCAAACTAAACATGAGGAAAACATCAGACAAATTCCAATTGATTGACAGTCTACAAAATAATTGACCAGTACACCTCAAAACTGTCAAGATCATCAAAAACAAAGACTGAAAAACTGTCACAGCCAAGAGGAGCCAAGCACTGTTTTATTTTAACTAGTAACTATAGAGCAACTCTCACTTGAGCTGTCGTAATGAATAAATGCAATTTGGTGTCCTAAATGAGACCCTAAAACAGTATAAAATACAGGTAAAACTAAAGAAATATGAATAAAACACAGGCTTTAGTTAATAATATCAATATTGCATCATGAATGTAACATAGTAGTGCAAGAGTTAATAATATGAGATACTTGGTGTGGGGTGTATGGGATCTTTCTATATTATTTTTTCACTATTTTTCTGTTACTCTAAAACTAATCAAAATAAAAAGTTTACTAAACTAATTATTTAAAAAGTACACACACACAAATATACCTAAAATTCTAAAGTAATCTACAGCATGCTATATATACCATTTCATGACAGAAATCTAACAGTAATTAAAATTACAGGCCTTTAAGGTAATCTTATTTAAGACTCATTTATTCTTTATTTAGAGAACTTTACCACTATATCTTTTACCAGGATTTTTAAAATGCATTTTTCTGCCCAAAAGAAGTGATGAGTAGAACAACCCATGTTGTACACCATGACTAAATTACTACACTATTCATCTGCATATTTCTAATTAGATTTGGTCATGAGCTTGTGTATAAAACCCCAGTAGTTGAGGTAGATGTCATATACCTAATTATGTCCTTGATTTACCCAATGTCCTTGGATTTCAGTTGATGATTCTTGAATAGCTAGCTTGTTTCAAATCAATATCTTACTATAAGGTCAATATTGAAGATTAATTGCAATGACTGTTTTATTAATTCAGTAGATATACTATATTAAACAGTGCCAACAATTTACATTGGAATACTCATTTTTACTTAAGTTAAGACAACCTGTAAGACATACTAAAAACATTATATTTGAAGTGTCTTCAAAGACAATTTCATATTTTCAGTCCAGGTAACTATGAAAGTGAGTCTATTTTTGGAGCCAAATATAAAAGAAATATGTCATTAGGTTTATAGTGATTAAAAATTTACATTCCTTAAAAAAAAATCACTTCTTAGAAGAAGTTAGAAAACTTTGCAATCACTTATGTTAATTGTAAAAATATTCCCAGGGGAGACATGAACCCAACATTAGTTCCATCCATGGAAGCCAAAGTATGGAGCCAAAGGAGTATGCAAAGTCCCTGTAGAGGAAGGATTTTCCAGTTCTCCTTTCCAAAAACCCCCGTAGAAATAAATGCCCTAACTCCCTTAACATGCCTTCTGCCAGCCTTAGTTCGTCTATACCCCAGAGAACTGTTTTATTTTAACTAGTAACTATAGAGCAACTCTCAATTGGGCTGCCATGCAAACTTCTCTGCTATCCAGTGGGCTACAATTATGACTTCTTTAACAAGGTTTGAACCTCCCTCCTAAGTTTTCCTCCCTTGGGTACTTAACCTCAGAACTAGGAAATCCCTATAGTTCCTGCTGCATCTTTATGGTTACTTCCTGTAACAGCCTAATGACTCTTTCTATTCAGCTTTCTCTGTTTAAATCACCATGTGGTTTCTGTCTCCTGATTGGACCATGATTGATATACCCTAGAAAACTTTCTTGCACAATTTTCACACATGGATGGATAGACAGATGGATAGATAAATAGATAAATGGGTGAATAGATAATTAGATATAAAGATAATAGAGAGTGAGCTAGATAGGCACATATATATTTTTGTTATTTTGTGTTGTGCAAATAAAATGAAATTATATTTCTGACTGAACTAACAATACACCCAAATTCATTTTGATTTCTCACTTAATTCCTTAAGCAGCTTCATAAAAATCCATACAATTCAGTTCTACATCTAGATGTAGATATAGAGAACATTTAATTATCACAGTTTAAAAATCTGCCTAAAATGCAAGACCTGAAAATATGCAGGTTATTGCTTTTTAATTAGTAAGGGAAAATTCTAATTATTGAATCTTGTGGACTAAAAATTCCTTTCTCTCAGTGATCCAAAAAATAAGAACTGGTGCATTTTTATGACCAAGTCTATAGAGAATATAAAAATATAAGAATATGAACCTTTTCCTCACTTCCTTGACATCCAAGAAATGAATGCACCACTACAGTGTTCACTGTATTATATGTAAATACAGGTATTTAATGACAACCTCTAAAATGTACATATTTTCTACTAAAATACATTATATTTTAATAGATTCAATCTTAGTTCATTATTAAATGCAGTTAATTTTGAGATTTAGTCACGTTGAAGGAGGAAACATTCTACTTGGAGTATTTATTTGGAAAGTAAATAAAATGAATCCATATGATTAAAATCTAATTACAAGTATACCAAAACCTCCATTACTACATCACCCATTTTAGCATAATCAATTTTTTTAAAAAAAGAAAAAGCACTTTATGTTTTAAAATTTTTTCAACACACTTATATATTAATTCAAGCAAACCCAAACCTTGATTAAGAATTGTAAAGTGTCTTAAACTTTCCCAGAAATGTATGATGTTTAAAACTATAAATGGCACTATAACATTGTAAAGTATTAACTGTCAATTTTATTAGTAAATTAGAAAGAAGGAATTACATCATTTATTCTTAAATATATGAATCAGATCTCCAGTCAGCAAAACATTTCAACATTGTTTAAAACAAATATTTTAAATTGCCTACCTCCTCTAAAGAGTATATTACTAGTCAAGAAACCCCTTATAAAGAATAATCTTTGAAAAATTTCTGATAACAACTATGCATGAAAAGATTATTGACCAATTTCTGGTTATTGTTCATAACAGAATTTTCTCTGTTTTTTCTTTTTCTTTTTATTAATTTGATTATACACCCTTCATATTCACCAGATATTCATAGTATACATGCATAATGTACATTGTAGAAAAATTTTTAAAATCATGGTGTGTTTCCATGGACATTTTCATAATCAAAGTTTACTCAAGTAAGACTTTTATAAAGATTGCTAAATGAAAGTATTTACATATTTGACTGTGAAATACAAAATTTGGGGGAGTCAAATATCCTTAAGAATAGAAATTACCAAATTAACATCCATTGACTTGACCAGTAATCAAGACAGCACCTATTTCTAAAATGTAAATATAATCAATGGAGTATTGACAATGGAATATGATACCTGGGGATGAGCCTAGACCTGGCATTGTGGGATTGAGAAAGACTTCTTAACCAAAAGAGGGAAGAGAAATTAAACAAAATAAAGTTTGGCTGAGAGATTCCAAATGGAGTAGAGACGTCATTCTGGAAGTTATTCTTATGTGTTATATAGATAACCATTTGTAGTTTTTAATATATTAGAATAGTTAGAACGAAATACCTGAAACTGTTGAACTGCAACCCAGTAGCCTTGATTCTTGAAGAGGATGTGTAACTATATAATTTACACAGTGTGATTGTGTGATTGTGAAAATCTTGTGGCTCACACTCCGTTTATCTAGTGTATGGATAGATGAGTAGAAAAATGTGGACAAAAATTAAATGAATAATAGGGTGAATGGGGAGGATGGAATGTTTTGGATTTTCTCTTTTACTTTTATTTTTATTCATATTTTACTTTTTTTTTGGAGTAATGAAAATGTTCAAAAATTGATTGTGGTGATGAATTCACAACTATATAATCATATGGTGAACAATTGATTGTACACATAGACTGTGGGTGATTGTACGGTATGTGAATATGTCTCAATAAAACTGAATAAAAAAAAAGAAACCAAAATTCATGGATTAGCCAATTTTATTTTTCCTGCTGTGCATATAAGCTATGATTAGGTATATACACTATAAGTAAATGTTTACAAGCCATATTTAACAAATATTTTAGTATGTTGATGTGATTCAAACTATCTTTTGGAAAAAGGTTAAGAGACAAGTGCTTGAAGTTCCTTTAAATTTTATTACCCAAAGTCAAATTTAGTGGGTTAAACAGGTCCATTGCATTAAATTTAAATTTTAAAAAAAGAAGAATCAAACACCTAAAGAGACAGATGACAAATAGAAATCCCTGTTCCTAATAAGTAGCAAAGAGATTGAATGACGTCAGGTTTTGAGATGAAGTCCTGTGTAACTTTCCTTCTTTGGGAAAGTGCAGTCTTGAGATAGAATGTAAAAGTATGGTCTATGGGATTTTCTAGGATTGTGTCTCAAGATTAGTTGTGTTGAGGCTAGTGTAGTTTGGACTTTCCTCACTCAGTTATAATTGGAGCCATCACTTTAAATTATAGCTAAGGAAACAGAAAGATTTGTATTTCTAATTAAGAGCCTTTAAAACAACCACAGAGTGCTTTCTATCAAAAGAGCTATATAAGAAAACTACATAAGATTTAAAGTTAATATTTATTCAGTGCGTGTGATAAGCCCCACAAGCTGTTAAAGCAAATTTATCACAACAGTCAGACTAAATACATTGTTAAGCCCATTTTAGATGAAGAAATTAAAATTTAGAGAATTTATCATATTAAAACTTCCTGTAAGTAGCAGAAGAAATGATTAACTTCAAAACCAATTTCCTGAGAATTTACAGGTTTTTTATTTTTATTTCAAATTTGTTGAGATATTGTTTATATACTATAAGATTTAGTCTATTTTTAAGGATGAAATAACATGAATTTTGATGAATACGCTGTCATTTAACCCCACCATAAACAAGGTGTAGTGTATTTCATCACCCCCAAAAGTTCCTTTGTGCCACTCTGCAGTTAACTAGTCTTCTCACTCCCCAACCATGGGAAGCATAGATCTTTTCAAGAACTCAAATCATACACTATGGAGCCATTGTGGAAGTCTTCTTTTACTTAGCATACCATTGTTGAGATTCATCTGTGTCCTGGCATATATCAGTATTTCTTTCCTTTGTATTTATATATGATAATCAAATTTAGTTTATCCATAAGTTGATTGATATTTGGGTTGTCTGCAGGCTTTGGCTGTTGATTAATGCTAATATAAACATTCACATTTAGGATTTTTCCTGGACAAATGTTTTTGTTTCTCTTGGGTTAATACCTGGAATGGAATTTTTGGGTCACATATAAGTGTATTTTTTCACCATATAAGAAACAATCAAACCAATTTCCAAAGTAACGCTATCATTTTGCATTCCCAGAAGGTATGTTTGAGAGTTCTAAATGTCCCCATCTTCATCAGTCTTTTTAATTTTAGCAACACTATTAGGTGTGTATTGGGCTATCAATATATACCTAATGTGGTTTGATTTTGGAGTTTACTTATGATTAATGATAAACAAAGCCAAACAAAGCCAAATACCCCACTTTTTGGATCAGTGGACATTAATAGACTCTTTTATGAGTCCCTTTGAACTGCAATGAAAAGCAGGAGAAGCAGCATTAAATTAGGAATCACAAGGAAACATCACAGTTAAGAACAAATCTTCAGAAGAGTGAAGTTGGATGGCAGACAACTCATTTTCAACAGCACTGCAACTGACATTCACTGATAGTTTGGGAAAAGTAAAGGCACAGACTGGCTGTCTGGCTCACACAAACTTATTGTAAATAGGTAATTCAACATATTAAACTATTAGTAATAAGCAAAAGGAAACTAATATGATATTAGTCCAAGTGTTATAAAAAATAATAATGGGAAACTGGAATAGAGGAAAAAAATCATAAAACAAACATTTTTATAGAGGCAGAAGAGTAATCTTCATATCAGGATACTTAAATGAAGCTTTTAAATGAATAAAAAATTAAACAAGAACCAATAATTTTTTTTTTTTTGTGGTACAAGAACAACATGCAAAACCAGTTTATTCTTACACACTAGCAAGAAACAATCCAAAGAGGAGATTAAAGAGAAAAAAATCCTGTTACAATAGCATCTAAAAGAACAAAATATCTAGGAATAAATCTATGAAAATATGCAAATGACTTTATGCTGATAACTACAAAACATTGCTGAGAGAAGAACAAAATATATAGCAAGTCATAGGCTCATGGACAATATGTCAGTATTATGCAAAGTAAATTACAAATTCAATGCAATCCCTATCAAATTTCCAGCAGTGTTTTTTTTTTATCTTCATTTTATTGAGATATATTCACATACCACGCAGTCATACAAAACAAATCGTACTTTCGATTGTTTACAGTACCATTACATAGTGGTACATTCATCACCCAAATCAATCCCTGACACCTTCATTAGCACACACACAAAAATAACAAGAATAATAATTAGAGTGAAAAAGAGCAATTGAAGTAAAAAAGAACACTGGGTACCTTTGTCTGTTTGTTTCCTTCCCCTATTTTTCTACTCATCCATCCATAAACTAGACAAAGTGGAGTGTGGTCCTTATGGCTTTCCCAATCCCATTGTCACCCCTCATAAGCTACATTTTTATACAACTGTCTTCGAGATTCATGGGTTCTGGGTTGTAGTTTGATAGTTTCAGGTATCCACCACCAGCTACCCCAATTCTTTAGAACCTAAAAAGGGTTGTCTAAAGTGTGCATAAGAGTGCCCACCAGAGTGACCTCTCGGCTCCTTTTGGAATCTCTCTGCCACTGAAGCTTATTTCATTTCCTTTCACATCCCCCTTTTGGTCAAGAAGATGTTCTCCGTCCCACGATGCCAGGTCTACATTCCTCCCCGGGAGTCATATTCCACGTTGCCAGGGAGATTCACTCCCCTGGGTGTCTGATCCCACGTAGGGGGGAGGGCAGTGATTTCACCTTTCAAGTTGGCTTAGCCAGAGAGAGAGGGCCACATCTGAGCAACAAAGAGGCATTCGGGAGGAGGCTCTTAGGCACAACCATAGGGAGGCCTAGCCTCTCCTTTGTAGCAACCGTCTTCCCAAGGGTAAAACCTATGGTAGAGGGCTCAACCCATCAAACCACCAGTCCCCTATGTCTGTGGTCATGTTAGCAACCATGGAGGTGGGGTAGGCCAATACCCCTGCATTCTCCACAGGCTCCTCAAGGGGGCACTACATCTTTTTATTTCCTTGTTTTTCTTTTTCTTTTTTTTTTTTTAACTTTCCCTTCTTTTTGAAATCAACTATATGAAAAAAAAGTTAAAAAGAAAACAAACATACAATAAAAGAACATTTCAAAGAGACCACAACATGGGAGTAAGAAAAAGACAACTAACCTAAGATAACTGCTTAACTTCCAACATGTTCTTACTTTACCCCAAGAAAGTTACATAATATAGCAACATTTCTGTGAACTTGTTCCTACTATATCCATCAGAAATTAACAGACCATAGTCATTCCTGGGCATCCCCAGAATGTTAAATAGCTTATCTGTTCTTCTTGGATTATTGTTCCCCCTTCCTTAATTGCTCTCTATTGCTAGTTCCCCTACATTCTACATTATAAACCATTTGTTTTACATTTCTCAAAGTTCACATTAGTGGTAGCATATAATATTTCTCTTTTTGTGCCTGGCTTATTTCGCTCAGCATTATGTCTTCAAGGTTCATCCATGTTGTCATATGTTTCACAAGATCGTTCCTTCTTACTGCCGCGTAGTATTCCATCGTGTGTATATACCACATTTTATTTATCCACTCATCTGTTGAAGGACATTTGGGTTGTTTCCATCACTTGGCAATTGTGAATAATGCTGCTATGAACATTGGCGTGCAGATATCTGTTCGTGTCACTGCTTTCCGATCTTCCGGGTATATACCGAGAAGTGCAATCGCTGGATCGAAGGGTAACTCTATATCTAGTTTTCTAAGAAACTGCCAGACTGACTTCCAGAGTGGCTGAACCATTATACAGTCCCACCAACAATGAATAAGAGTTCCAATTTCTCCACATCCCCTCCAGCATTTGTAGTTTCCTGTTTGTTTAATGGCAGCCATTCTAATCGGTGTTAGATGGTATCTCATTGTGGTCTTAATTTGCATCTCTCTAATAGCTAGTGAAGCTGAACATTTTTTCATGTGTTTCTTGGCCATTTGTATTTCCTCTTCAGAGAACTGTCTTTTCATATCTTTTGCCCATTTTATAATTGGGCTGTCTGTACTATTGTCATTGAGTTGTAGGATTTCTTTATATATGCAAGATATCAGTCTTTTATCAGATACATGCTTTCCAAAAATTTTTTCCCATTGAGTTGGCTGCCTCTTTACCTTTTTGAGAAATTCCTTTGAGGTGCAAAAACTTCTAAACTTGAGGAGTTCCCATTTATCTATTTTCTCTTTTGTTGCTTGTGCTTTGGGTGTAAAGTCTAGGAAGTGGCCGCCTAATACAAGGTCTTGAAGATGTTTTCCTACATTATCTTCTAGGAGTTTTATGGTACATTCTTTTATATTGAGATCTTTGGTCCATTTTGAGTTAATTTTTGTGTAGGGGGTGAGGTAGGGGTCCTCTTTCATTCTTTTGGATATGGATATCCAACTCTCCCAGCCCCATTTGTTGAAAAGACCATTATGACTCAGTTCAGTGACTTTGGGGGCCTTATCAAAGATCAGTCGACCATAGATCTGAGGGTCTATCTCTGAATTCTCAATTTGATTCCATTGATCTATATGTCTATCTTTGTGCCAGTACCATGCTGTTTTGGCAACTGTGGCTTTATAATAAGCTTCAAAGTCAGGTAGTGTAAGTCCTCCCACTTCGTTTTTCTTTTTTAGAGTGTCTTTAGCAATTCGAGGCATCTTCCCTTTCCAAATAAATTTGATAACTAGCTTTTCCAAGTCTGCAAAGTAGGTTGGTGGAATTTTGATTGGGATTGCATTGAATCTGTAGATGAGTTTGGGTAGAATTGACATCTTAATGACATTTAGTCTTCCTATCCATGAACATGGAATATTTTTCCATCTTTTAAGGTCCCCTTCTATTTCTTTTAGTAGAATTATGTAGTTTTCTTTGTATAGGTCTTTTACATCTTTGGTTAAGTTTATTCCTAGGTACTTGATTTTTTTAGTTGCTATTGAAAATGGTATCTTTTTCTTGAGTGTCTCTTCAGTTTGTTCATTTCTAGCATATAGAAACATTACTGACTTATGGGCATTAATCTTGTATCCCGCTACTTTGCTAAATTTGTTTATTAGCTCTAGTAGCTGTATCATCGATTTCTCAGGGTTTTCTAGATATAAGATCATATCATCTGCAAACAATGACAGTTTTACTTCTTCTTTTCCAGTTTGGATGCCTTTTATTTCTTTGTCTTGCCGGATTGCCCTGGCTAGCACTTCCAGCACAATGCTGAATAACAGTGGTGACAGTGGGCATCCTTGTCTTGTTCCTGATCTTAGAGGGAAGGCTTTCAGTCTCTCACCATTGAGTACTATGCTGGCTGTGGGTTTTTCATATATGCTCTTTATCATGTTGAGGAAGTTTCCTTCAATTCCTACCTTTTGAAGTGTTTTTATCAAAAACGGATGTTGGATTGTGTCAAATGCTTTTTCAGCATCTATTGAGATGATCAATTGATTTTTCCCTTTTGACTTGTTAATGTGTTGTAATACATTGATTGATTTTCTTATGTTGAACCATCCTTGCATGCCTGGAATGGACCCCACTTGGTCATGGTGTATGATTTTTTTAATGTGTCTTTGGATTCGATTTGCAAGTATTTTGTTGAGGATTTTTGCATCTATATTCATTAGGGAGATTGGCCGATAGTTTTCCTTTTTTGTAGCATCTTTGCCTGGTTTTGGTATTAGATTGATGTTAGCTTCATAAAATGAGTTAGGTAGTGTTCCATTTTCTTCAATGTTTTGAAAGAGTTTCAGTAAGATTGGTGTCAGTTCTTTCTGGAAAGTTTGGTAGAATTCCCCTGTGAAGCCATCTGGCCCTGGGCATTTATTTGTGGGAAGATTTTTGATGACTGATTGGATCTCTTTGCTTGTGATGGGTTGGTTGAGGTCTTCTATTTCTTCTCTGGTCAGTCTGGGTTGTTCATATGTTTCCAGAAAATTGTCCATTTCCTCTACATTATCCAGTTTGTTGCCATACAGTTGTTCATAGTATCCTCTTATAATTTTTTTAATTTCTTCAGGATCTGCAGTTATGTCACCTTTTTCATTCATTATTTTGTTTATATGGGTCTTCTCTCTTTTTGATTTTGTCAGTCTAGCTAGGGGCTTGTCAATCTTGTTGATCTCAAAGAACCAACTTTTGGTGATATTTATCCTCTCTATTGTTTTTTTGTTCTCTATGTCATTTATTTCTGCTTTAATCCTTGTTATTTCTTTTCTTCTATTTGGTTTAGGATTGGTTTGCTGTTCATTTTCTAGCTTCTTCAGTTGATCCATTAGTTCTTTGATTTTGGCTCATTCTTCCTTTTTAATATATGCGTTTAGTGCTATAAATTTCCCCCTTAGCACTGCTTTTGCTGCATCCCATAGGTTTTGGTATGTTGTGTTCTCATTTTCATTCGTCTCTATATAGTTAGCAATTTCTCTTGCTATTTCTTCTTTAACCCACTGATTGTTTAGGAGTGTGTTGTTTAACCTCCAGGTATTTGTGAATTTTCCAAGTCTCTGATGGTTATTGACTTCTAATTGTATTCCATTGTGGTCAGAGAATGTGCTTTGAATAATTTCAATCTTTTTAAATTTATTGAGGCTTGTTTTATGTCCCAGCATATGATCTATTCTGGGGAAAGTTCCATGAGCACTAGAAAAGTATGTGTATCCTGGTGATTTGGGATGTAATGTCCTGTATATGTCTGTTAAATCTAATTCATTTATCAGATTGTTTAGGTTTTCAATTTCCTTATTGGTCTTCTGTCTGGTTGATCTATCTATAGGAGAGAGTGATGTGTTGAAGTCTCCCACAATTATTGTGGAAACATCAATTGCTTCCTTTAGTTTTGCCAGTGTTTCTCTCATGTATTTTGTGGCACCTTGACTGGGTGCATAGACATTTATGATTGTTATTTCTTCTTGTTGAATTGCCCCTTTTATTAGTATGTAGTGGCCTTCTTTGTCTCTCAAAACATCCCTGCATTTAAAGTCTATTTTATCTGAGATTAATATTGCTACACCTGCTTTCTTTTGGCTGTAGCTTGCATGAAATATTTTTTTCCATACTTTCACTTTCAGTTTCTTTGTGTCCCTGTATCTAAGATGAGTCTCTTGTATGCACCATATTGATGGTTCATTTTTTTTGATCCATTCTGCGAATCTATATCTTTTAATTGGGGAGTTTAATCCATTTACATTCAACGTTATAACCGTGAAGGCATTTCTTGAATCAGCCATCTTATCCTTTGGTTTATGTTTGTCATAGTTTTCCCCTCTGTCTATTAATATCCTTTATTGTACCCATACCGAATGTCTTTAGTACTGAACCTTTCTCCTAGTCTCTCTGTCCTTTCTTTGTTTCTCTGTCTGTAGGGCTCCCTTTAGTATCTCCAGTAGGGCAGGTCTCTTGTTAGCAAATTCTCTCAGCATTTGTTTGTCTGTGAAAAATTTAAGCTCTCCCTCAAATTTGAAGGAGAGCTTTGCTGGATAAAGTATTCTTGGCTGGAAATTTTTCTCACTCAGAATTTTAAATATATCGTGCCACTGCCTTCTCGCCTCCATGGTGACTGCTGAGTAGTCACTACTTAGTCTTATGCTGTTTACTTTGTATGTGGTGAATTGCTTTTCTCTTGCTGCTTGCAGAACTTGCTCCTTCTCTTCTGTGTTTGACAGTGTGATCAGTATATGCCTCGGAGTGGGTTTATTTGGATTTATTCTATTTGGAGTTCGCTGAGCATTTATGATTTGTGTATTTATGTTGTTTAGAAGATTTGGGAAGTTTTCCCCAACAATTTCTTTGAATACTCTTCCTAGACCTTTACCCTTTTCTTCCCCTTCTGGGACACCAATGAGTCTTATATTCGGACGTTTCATATTATCTATCATATCCCTGAGGTCCATTTCGATTTTTTCAATTTTTTTCCCCATTCTTTCTTTTATGCTTTCATTTTCCATTCTGTCATCTTCCAGGTCACTGATTCATTGTTCAACTTCCTCTAGTCTTGTACTATGAGTGTCCAGAATCTTTTTAATTTGGTCAACAGTTTCTTTAATTTCCATAAGATCATCTATTTTTTTATTTAGTCTTGCAATGTCTTCTTTATGCTCTTCTAGGGTCTTCTTGATTTCCTTTGTATCCCATACTATGGTCTCATTGTTCACCTTTAGTTCTTTGAGTAGCTGCTCTAGGTGCTGTGTCTCTTCTGATCTTTTGATTTGGGTGCTTGGGCTTGGGTTATCCATATTGTCTGGTTTTTTCATATGCTTTATAATTTTCTGTTGTTTTTGGCCTCGTGGCATTTGCTGAATTTGATAGGGTTCTTTTAGTATTTGTAGACCAATTGAAGCCCTTATCTCTAATTTATCAGATCTACAACTTCGTGGAGTACACTTTTTCTAACTAACCAGCAGGTGGCGTCCACGAGCCACCTGTTCTCCACAAGCCAGTTCTCCCCTGCTTAGCCTTTTTGGTGAGTGGGGGAGTGAGTCTTGTGGGGTCCAATTGGTGTACCAAGCTTGCGTGTGTAGTTGGTGTTGCCTGCCCTGTATATGGGGCGTGTTTCTGGGCAGTCAGGGAGGGGGGGTGGCCCTAACAATCAAATCTCCCTGGTGATCCTAGAGTTTTAAAGCTGCTGCAATAGTCTAATCCTTCAGTTCAGTCCTGCCACAGTTTGTCTCTGCCACTGACCCACAAGTCCTTGGTATTGGCATATGGCTCCTGAGACTTGCAAGTGGGCCCCTCTTCCAGGCTGTGTACCCCGGGTCCTCTGTTGAGGGATGACTGTGCTATGTCACAGGTGAGTGCCGTCCCCCCAGGGCAGTTCTGGGCTGCTGGGCTGTGTAGGGAGACTCCCAGTCTGCTGAAATGATGGCTGAATGGGGCTTTGTTAATTCACACTGCTCCACCTTCCCAACTCTGGGACATTCAGCTGAGGTTGCAGGGAAGGCTAATGTCCACGCCCAGTTTTGTGGTGTGTGCCTGTTATTTGAAGCACTTCCGTCACACTGGGTTGTCTGGGGCAGCTCTGGGCTATGGGGCTGGCGATGGGCAGGAGTGTTTCCTGTCCACCAGGATGATGGCTGTGAGCGGACACCCCCCTTTTCTTGGGAAGTTGTGGTGTTTAGTGAATTTTCTCAGCCACTGGATTATTGCGTTTTGTCTCAGAGCTCTCTTAGTTCTGCTCTTGACTTGACCTGCCCAAATTGCAAGTCTTTGAAGCTTTCTGTATTGGGCTTCTTAGAGTAATTGTTTTAGAAAAAGAAAAAAGGATTAAAAAACAAAAAAAAGGGGGCCCTCCTCAGAGATCTAATGGGTTATTGAAATGCTAAGAGACAAAGCAACCAGGGCCATTAAGGAAAGGTCCACAGGGCAGAGAGATCAGCTTTTCTTCGGGATTTGCATATGCCCCTCAGGGCCTGAGCTCTGCCCTTCCCCTTTCTATGTTCACCAGAACTCCAAAAATCCTCCGCTTTTATTTTGGAGTTTTTCGTGTTGTTTTTTTTCTATGCCTGTCTCCTCTCTGCTGGGCTGGCTGCTCTCAGATTCTCTGGTGTCTGGTCTCAGTCTATCTATGGTTGGAGTTTGGATCAGTAGAATGAGTTTCCGATAAGGGCTGCCACTGCAGTTCTCCCTTCTCCTTCCCGGAGCTGACAGCCCCTCCTCCCACAGGACTGAGCCTGGCAGGGAGGGGCGCGGGTCCCCTGGCTGCAAAAACTTATAGATTTTGCTGATCTCAGCAGTTCCATGTTTTCATGAGTGTTGTATGAAGTATGCCCAAAGTCAGATTGCTCTGTGGTGTCCAGTCCACGCAGTTCCTGGCTTTCTACCTACTTTCCTGGAGGAGTAACTAAAACATAGAGCTCACCAGTCCGCCATCTTGCCCTGCCCCCCTCAAGAACCAATAAATTTTAAAACCTAACCACAATGTAACAAATTTAGCAATATATGAAAAAAATACTGTAAAATCCTCTAATACCAGAAAATGAAGCAATATATTATTGAAGAAATTCATGGGTTAAAGGAGAAATCACAAGGATATTGAACAGTATTGTTACTGAATCAAAATGAAAGCACATTTCAAAATTTCTAGAAGAAAATAGCTTTGCATGCTTATATTGGTAAATAAAATACCTAAAACCAATATCAGTTTCTACCTGAAAAAGCTAGAAAAAAAGTAAATTCTAACCAAAATTAGTATATTGAAAGATATTATAAAATCAATTAAACATAGATTAATTAAATAAAAATAATTTTCAGAAATTAGAGAATTTTGCATGGTGTTCACTACACTCTCTTACCAAAGCTATAGAAATAAATTAGAATAAAAGAAATTAAAAATGTGAATATCAGTAGATTAAATTCTCCTACTAAAGGATTAGCAAAGGGAAAACGCATCCTAACTAAGTGGGGTTTTACTAGGAAATGCAAGATTGGTTTAATTTTTTAAAAAATCAATAAATGTAATAGCCAAAGAACAAGTACACAAATGCCGATCAAAATTAAAATAGATGAATGCACTTTAACAGAGTCACAAATTGGAACACTGTATTAGAATGGATGAATACATTTTAGTATATTCACAGAGTGAATTTCTCTACAGGAACCATATGGATGAATCTCACCAACATGATATTCAATTAAAGAAGCCTGATAAAAAGTGCGCATACATGAAACCATTTATATAAAATTCAAAATTGGTGAACATAAGTGGTGCAAGTTGCTAAATGGTGCATGATGGGAACACAGGCTCAGGCACAAGAGAAACTTACAGCTTTATTACTTACATGGGGAAAATGTCCAAAAGAGCAAGAGAAGGAATCCCATTGTGACCAGTCTCCTGGGAGGCCAACTGTTCAGGTGAGGGTCAGTGGATGGCAGCACCACAGACAACACTTTGCTTTGGAGAGGAGAGGCAAATCTGTGCTGCCCAGGGCAGGGTATTTATACAACCCAAGGGGAGGGGGCCCTGCCACTGAGGGATACCGCCCTGAGAAGCAGCTGGGGCTGCTTATTGCTGGTTTTGAGTTCAAGGTACGGTCAGGCAATACAATTAGATCTAAGACTAGTGGGGCTGCAAAATGGAAACATATTGAAACATCTGCACACAATAGAAAAGAGGGTTAGGAGGGGCTGGGAATGGGAGATGACCACTAGGTGTGTCCATGACTTCCTCAGCTGCAGAGTTTGTGCTCTTGGGATTCTCAGGGTTATGTTACCTTTGGGTTGAGGTTAGTGGCGAGTGGGGAAAAGCATGGATGCTCCTTTATTAATTTTGTGAGTTTTAACTTTTCAGTGTTTTCTCAGCTCCGGTTGGAAGACCCTCAACTTCTGTTTCGTAATCCCCATTATTCAGCAACCCTTCTCTAATTTTTGAAGCTGAAGGAATATCTAAATTTCTGAAGACACATTATACAGTAGTTTATCTCTGTCAATAAAACCTGATGTAATATTTAGTATATGTCGTCTTCAACTCAAGTGTCCGTTTGGACTTTCCTACCATTTGAGAATTTAAGACAATATAATTTTAAACCTTAATTTCATCATCTGTGCAAGTATGGCATCCTTCCCAGTAAGTCTATGAATCTCCAAACTGATTTGTTTTCCTCTCTCTGTTCCAGTGTCTATAGCGACATCTTGATTTAGCTTCAAGCAAGTCCATAAACATACTTTGGCCCTTTTTCTGGTTTACCATAAAAGAAGTGGCCAAATAAACAGTATGGAAACATTACCAAAGATATGAGGGATTTCAGACAGATATTAAGTCACAAACTACAAAGACCTCCACCATCTTAAATGTTCCGCATTTGAATTTTCTGTTCTTTTAGTCTACACCATCTGAGAAGCAATGGCAGATGGAATGAGTAGTGTAAGAATTTTATTTATTAGGGGAAATGCTTGTAAGAAAAAATGAGGTGGGTGCTCATATAGGCTTGCAGAGATATCAGACTGTAATGCAATTCTGATCACTAAAGGAGAGAGGGAGGGCAGAAAACATTGGGTGGAAGAGTCATAGACCACACTGCAGCACTAAGAAAGTTAGGCAAGGCTGACAGGGAGTCATTTAGCCAAAATCGCCCATCAGAACAACGCTGCCTCTCCTAGGAACAGGTCTCGCTTAGTTTCCCTGTTGCATTCAGTCATTTGCTTGCAGTAGTTTATGGAAAACATGGAATGTGGTGGTGGGTTTCAGAGCACAGCAGCTCAGGTCCTCAAGACAGTTGTGTCCCCTAGAGTAAGAGATCTGGGCACATTTTTGTTGCTAATAGAGCCCATCTCTTACACCACACAGATTTATCCACACAGGTATGGGGCACAGCTTCTCCATTGATCCCCTGGGATGCTCTTCCTAAAAAGAAAATTGAAAAATGGCAGTTAGTGAGGTTATATCCCCCATCACTGCAGTTTATATCAGAACCGCACCTGTACTCACCCTCTTCTTCCTCTGCTGCACACTCTAAATCCTGCTGCTCCCCAGGTAGCCCCCAAGTAGGTCTTGGAGGTTACTTGGTGGTTGAACAAAATCTTAATTCCTGGAGTGTCTGAACATTTGGTTATCATAAAATTCTCAGGGAGAAGCTGTTACATGTGCTCACTAACAGTTAAAGGAGGGCAACAGACTACCAGAAGGAACCCCAAAATTGTTGGGTTTTCACATGTACTCCTCCCTTTACCTATTGAGTAAAAGGATCCTGACTCTTCCTGCTGACCAGGGTCAGCTGCCTGCCAATATTGCCACTACTGTGTTCACCTGCTAGTTCCTGGGCACAAGAAGTCCAAAGTATCTGGCAGCACTCATAATATTTATGTCAATGGGGAGCTGGCTAAAGGTAACTGCTTAAGAGTAGGACTCTCAACCCTGCAAAACATAGAGGTGGGATAGTGTGAGAGAGAGAGTTACCTCACCAAACATCCCAAGTGCTTTCGGACTTTTAGCAGTTAGATGGGCCCATGTCACTACTCCTGACTAATGGCCATGTGTCTCTTCCAGAACAAACCAGAGCATCACCCTCTGACTGCAGTGATGGAGAAGGTGCTGTTTTCCAGATGGTTCAAATACAAAGTGCTGGAATCTCCTTCCACATCACCCACTAAATTCTTTTGGATATCTTTCTTGAATGAAGCAGAAAAGGACTTTGAGAGTTAAGTTTCAGAGATATGAGGTTTAATTTGTCACATCAGCATGATATAATCTATCCTGAATAATACATATATAAAGCTTTTTTAAAACAGTTTATTTTCAGTAGCCACTATTTCAAAATTTCCTATATATATATATATGTAAAACACGTATATGCTATATATATAAAACAATGTCAGAAATGCATTGGAATGCTATTTTTCCTCAGAAAAATATGCCTTTTACATGCTGCTAACGTGTGGTTGTTTATATCATGTGTACTTCAAATATAAATAGGGTGAATTTTTTTATATGTAGAGAATAGGTCTGGGTTCTCAAAACTACAAGATCTCTTCCCAAAATGGGTGGGTGGATTATCATCTCCATCTGGAAACACAGCTTAAAAAACAATCAGTCACACATTACAGGTATTATATTTACCATAATATATGAACACTGTAGTGGTAATCAACAGTAGAAATATTATCTAGAAAGAATATTTACACATATTCACATATGTACACACTCATATTTTATCATGTTGAATAACTACACATACACTTACATTCAGACACACACCATAGGCATTCCATATTCTATGAGATTTTAAATAAAGAAGCTGAAGATCAATATATATCATATTTTCAAGACTCCCTTAGTGAATGAAAATCTTAGTCACTAAAGCCAGACTGTCATGAGCAGACCTATCTTCAGCATCATTTAAAAAATATGAATGATTAAGAGATATCTGAATCTATTATTAAACTCAGATTATATAGGTAAAAGTCCATATAAAATCTTCTAGATAGAATGTGGAGGTTCTAAAATAAACTATTAGTGTTGAGCATCCTCTACTCCTGATTATAAATGCATTCTTTCTTTTGTATCCGTTGTTCTGTCAATTAAAGGACGCTATGTCTATCAATTCTTTTTGTAGATGCGTTTTTTTTCCATGCAGACGTGATTTACAATGAGAAGCCTGACAGTAAATAGTTTAAAAATCTGTAACTTTTGGAGGGTTTTATGTTCCTAACCCATACATCAGAAAATAAATTGACGACCATAGAAACTAAGGAATGTTTTATCAGTTCATCTAAAATAAAAATCCTCATGCTGATACATAATGTAAACTTTATATAATGTTAATGGAAACCTTCTTAATAAAAGCTGCTCAGATAATAACCTTGTTCTTATGCCAATATTATCTTTCCAAAATGAACCCTTTCTTTGGGCGAGAAGTGAGTGAAATAACTTTCTATTCCTCTCTGTTATGTCACAACTGGTTTTACTCAGGGTACTTGTAAGATGACAACACATAATAATGGAGAAAGTTATGTTCCCTTTAAAATATACAATCAGAATAAGTATTTACAACTTTTATTGAAAAAACATTTTCTTGTAACAGCTTCCAAAGCAAACCTCACCTTTACAGCAAAACACAAAGTTCAACACCCCAGACACTTAATGTTGGCAGGCTGTCTATTGATGCGATCTCCTCAAGATAACCACAGATGCTCCAGAATAGGTAAGAGAATGAACTTGCCTAAGTAATATTGTAAAATATAAAGATATCTTGCCATCTGTTCTAGACATGTGTCTGAATAGTGAGTAAACTAGTTTTTATAAATAAATTATTTTACCTATCAACTTATATTTCATGTTCATCGATACTTTATCTTTATAGCTCACTAATTTTTCTGTCAGCAGCAGCTGCTAAGAATTTATTATTGAGTCTCTTCATTCCCATGCCAATCTACCAAAAAAAGTTAATTATCTGTTTTAAATACTCTCATAAGTCTAATGAGGACAACTTATTTTAAGAATCTCTATTGTAAATATGTTGAGAAAAAATTCTAACATACTCATATTTTATTACGATGTGTCTTTTGTAAACCACATTTCTTTAACTGAAGTTCTCTGTCATTCTAATTCTTTATGTGAATAATAAATATTTTCTCAGAATATTAATCAAACTTGAACTTCTAGTACATTTCCAGTGTTAAGTTCATGCTTTTACAGGGAATGATCTAAGCAAATTTAAAAGAGTAATAGCAAATATGACCTGGAATGTTAGCAGGAATCACATTTATTTATTCTTTCTGCAAGTCTTATTGAGTTCTTCAATATGTGTGACATTATGTGATTAGTGCCATGGAAAAAAGATGAACAAAAATAAAACAATGACTTTTGTTCTTGTGAGACTTGCACTGCAATGGATTGGGAGAGGGGGAGTAAAATCAGGTAAATTAATTAATAAAAAATATTTTATTGTGCCACCGCATAAATTTAGACAGTCATCCTAGGGAACAATTTTCAATATTTAGACAAATAGCATGCATGTAATCATTCTGGTAGCAGGAAGTGAGACTAGTCGGGGTGTCCATTACCAGTATATTTCATCACTAAAATATAGTGGGACCTACAGGGGACTACAACACAAAAGTCAGATGTAACAAACTAAAGGCACATACAACAACATACAGCTTCTCTAAGGTATGTTGGCTCAAAAAAGTAAGAAACAATGAGAGCTGTACCTCAATAACATTAATTAAATTTGAATATGTATATAATCAAAACTGCATTACACGTGTTAAGCCAGGAAATGAGAACAGTGGCATAGGGAGAAAAATAAATTATAAAATAAAAATATATAAAAATATCCTTTAAATGTAGGTGAAATAAAGTAATATTTTTATAAAAAAGAAAATTAAGGGAATTTGTTGCTCATACATGTGAAATAGGAAATTTGCAAAAGAAGGGTCTTCATATTCAGGAATAAATAAAAGCATTGGAAATGATACATATCAGAAAGGAAATAGAAGGTTAGTTTTTATTTTAATGTATTGAAAAGATATGAATGTTTAAGCAATATGTATATATGTTTATGGCAACTATAATGTTAAAGATAGCAGGAGAAATAGAATATAAAGATCCTATAAGTTTGCACGTTTTCTTTGTTTTAAAGAAATGGCACAAGACTAGCTCTAAGTAGACTGTAAAAATTTAGGGGGTATATAATGTAATCCTTAGAACAACAATTTAAAAAACACAATAGATAACTGCATATGAATATGTAGTAAACATTAGGATAATCTAAAGTAAAAACAAAATAAGCAGGGGCAAACAGTAAACAAAGATTGAAAAGCTGAACAAATGGAAAACCAATGACTTTTCTTAAGCCTGTCAGAGAATTGAATTTTCAGGGCAAACACTCACTCTGAGGCAAATCCAAAAAGTCACAACTATATCAGCATATATGGAACAGAAGCTGCTAGAGCCATAATCTGGTAGGAACACTTACGTTGTAATTTTTAAAACTCTATGGAGGCTTAGTGAGGACAAGCACACAAGTAAGAAATTCTTTGGGACTGATGGGGTTGAGGGGGAACATCTCACACATCTATGATTCCCACCAGGTTCAAAGAGTGAAGAACCAAAAAAGATCACTTCATGGCTTTGGCAGGAGGGGGATAAGAGTAATCATTGTGAAATATGCCCTGAGTGTCTTCCATAATGAAGGTCTACTCTTCAAGGAACAAAAGTAATTCAGGTTCAAGCTGCTTTTTCTGCCAACCCTGCCAATCTTCTGCTCCCACGGCTCAAGATGGAAGTCTTTATCCTAAACTGTATGTGGAGTTCTCCCAATATGTGGGCCTAAGTCTAAATGAAGAAGAAATACGTGCAAATATGGCCATGGTCCCTGGAGAACCAGCACAGGGGTTGCTGGTAAGACCTTCCTGTGCAAACTATGTAGTGGCTCCTGTAACTGTTAATGATATTGGAATTCGAAGAGCAGAAATTAAGCAAGGGATTCCTGAAATTATTTTGTGTAAGGATCAAAATGGAAAAATTGGCCTCAGGCTTAAATCAGTAGATAATGGTGTATTTATCCAGCGAGTCCAAGTTAATTCTCCAGCATTGTTCATTTGTCTGAGATTTGGGGATCAAGTATTCCAGATTAATGGTGAGAACTGTATAGGCTGGAGCTCTGGTAAAACATACAAAGTGCTCAAACAGGTTTTTGGAGAAAAGATTACTATGACTATTTGTGACAGGCCTTTAAACGGACTATTACCCTACGTAAGAATAGCACCAGACATGTTTGCTTTATCTTCAAAAATGGAAAAATAACGTCCACAGTGAAAGATAGCTCTGCAGCCAGAAATGGTCTTCTCACAGAGCACAATATCTGTACAATCAATGGACAGAATGTCATTGGATTGAAGGACTCTCAAAGTGCAGACATACTGTCGACATCTGGGACTGTAGTTACTGTTACAATCAAGCTTGCTTTTATCTTTGAACATATTATTAAATGGATGGCACCAAACATTATGAAAAGCTTGATGGATCACACCATTCCTGAGGTTTAAAGGTCAAGCCAAAATGGGAACTTAGCTGAACTACTCCACTGCAGTTCACTTCTTCAGCAACTTCTTTGTTATGCACATGAAGCTTTCCAGGAGCCAAGGAACATATGATGCATGGAGAGCTTTCTATCTGAATCTAACTGTGAGAACTGATATCTTGTCCAAATTCAAGATAGTTGTAGCCTTATTCTGGTTTTACAGATGTAAAATTTTCAAGAGATACACAAACTTTCACAGAATAGTTTACCTACTGGAAACTCGATGCTTTCTACAAGCCATTTAAGATGACTGATACAGGCTTTTAGCTTTGTGTTGGAACCAGTCACCTTTATATAGTGAGTCCTGATCCTATTACTTATTTCTGTTTTGCCATATTACATTTAGAATGATTACTTTTGATTTTTTTTTCCTAGTTCTGTTTATGCAGGTATGTGTGTGTGTAAGACACTAATTAACACTGGTTTCATTCCATTTAAGCATGATACAGTGTGTGTAGATTGCAAAAGATTGTGATGATTATCACTGACAACCTTCACTTAATATGCTTGAACTGTTGCTTTAACCATGTTAAGTAACCATCTAGAATAAAAGCCAAAATATAATTAATTGCTGCCTTTATAAAATACAAAGTGTAGTTCTATACTAAATTGAAACGTACACTAACCCATAAAAATTTTACAGTATTTATTGAGCTATAGCATAGCTATTCAGTTGTATTTGAGATTTTCTAGCCATTGTGTAAAAGAAACTTCTTTCCTCTTCTAAAAGTTACTTATCTCACTTTGAGAAATAATCACTATTACATTAATCTTAACATTGCATAAACTAGCTACTTTCGAATTGTCTTAGAATGTTGTTATGGTTCCGTTTCCTGACTCCTCCCTGCAAACAAAATGGCAGTGACACTTTATCCTGAGATTCTTGTTTTTATGCTTATTCTAATTACATATGTGTAAATAAACATTGAATTTCAAAAAAAAAAATAACATAGCAATATTGGTTCCCTAATTTTAACTAATTTACTGTGCTAATATAAAATGTTAATAGGAGAAATAAGGTGTGGAGTATATATGAACTTTCTGTGCTAATATCATGTTTTTTTGTACAAATCAAAACTTTTTTTCATATAAATCAAAAACAAATAGTTTTGAATTTAAAAAATTGAAACCTCTGCTCCTTGAAAGACAATTGTTATGAAAATGAAAAGGAAAGTCATAGAGAGAAAATATTTGCAAATCTTGTATCTGCAAATCTGTTAACTGACTTGGTTCCAGAATATATAAAGAACACTCACAACTCAATAAGAAAACAATCTACCAGGAAAAAATGGTCAATATTTTGAACAAACATACCACTGAAGAATATTTATGAAAAACAAATATACATAGTCAAAAGTATTCAACAGTGTTAATTATTATAAAAACACAAATTAAAACAAATATTTAATACTACTTTGCACCTATCAGAATAGCTATAATTAAAAAGGGTAAACTTACCAAGTGACAGTAAATGTGTGGAGAAACTAGAAATCTCCCACACTGCTGGCGGAAAGGATAATTGTATAATAAATTTTGAAAACAGTTTTCATTTTCTTAAAAAGTTTTAGATACACTTGCATTTGTCCAGTAATTTCAGTCCTAGATTTTTACTCAAATGATAATCTACCTTCATTCAAAGTATTTTCAACAAATGGATATGGAACAATTGGATATGTCTCTAGACAAAAGGCATATAAACTATCATCATACACCCTGCACAAAGACATTAGAAAACAGAAACTGAAATGTTCTTAAAAGAAGACTATTTTGTGAGTAAAATAGTCAAACCTCCCTGGCTAAACAACTTGACAATCTAATCTGTACTGTTTGGTTTAACATATTAATAGTCATAGTGTTACAATGTAAAAACACAAGTAAATTCTTTGGGCACTTGTCATGTTTTTACTGAAGACACAAAGGATGAGTTTCCATGGGAGTCATGCCAATATTTCAATCATAAGTGGCATATATGGAAATCATTAAAATTCATCTGCATTCATAATTTAAAATAACAAAAATTATATCCAACCTGGCAGGAATCATTGGTAGAATAAAAGGGCCCATTTCAACATTTCTTATTCTTAAATAAGAAAATCATAGGAATCATGATAATAGAAATGTAAATGAAAACATGCAAAGATATTTAAACTGTGCATGTTATTTAGTTGTAAATTTGAAAATTATTTAATGAGTACTTTGTCTACAAAATGACTAATGTGTAGCAGGAAATATTAAGTCAATATTTTATTCACTAAAGATCATTTCCTATTTAAAGTATGAGGGTATTTTCCTGTTATCCTTTAAGTTTATGCTACTTTACTTCAAACAAAAATTACCATATAATGCAAAAGATTTAATTACAAAACTTAAAAGCTGAACCAAAAATGAACTTAATGGAAATTTATATTAAATAAATAGATTGACCTCCAACCGCTATGCTAAGTATAGAAAGAAACAAGCCAGTGTTCCTGACTATACAGCACAAAGTAAAGAGAGAAAAAGGTGACACAAAATACAGAAAATTAAGTGAGGGTCATCAAACTGATCTGATTTTCAGTGAGTTTCAATTTGAAATATTATCTTCCTTATAAATTTTGCCAAATTTGAGAATGATATTGCTGAATTTTAGCAAATTATGTCCTAGCAGTGAATAACGAATGAAATAAAATACACTGCTTACGTGGCTTTTAAGGTAGGTGTTTGTTACTATTTATAATATGCATAATTGCTGTAATTAAATATTTGCTTAAAATGCCTATCAAATTAATTGAACTGAATTTCAAGTAGCCAATGATAATTATTACAGTGAAATTATTCTATAAAGGATGCATGTCCCAATTTAAAGTTGGAAAAAGGATCCTGGAAATTCTGTTCTTTAGAGAGCAGGATCTATGGTTGAGCAGGCCCATATGAAAGCACATCTAGAGGTGCACTCAGCCAAGGCAATTAAGTGGTTGGAACACAAATTTTATGATCAGTAAAACCTAGATTTTAATTCCATTACCACCACTTAGGAGCTCTACCCTCAAGCAACCGCAGTCTCCACGTTTGTAAAGAAGGGACAATAAGCTTACCCTCACAGTGTTTTTCTGAGGATTAAAATAGACAACAACGAGGACACAAGAATAGGCATGCCATGCATGTTGGCAATTGTCTTTAGCAAAAGGACTGGTTTAATAGGTCTTCAATATAAATAAATGCAGAGTGGGGCCAGATTTCTGGAGTTCATACAAGTAGGTCTTTAGAAAGAAAAATTATAGTTTTCAAACAATATGTGTATCACCACCTCTTAAGGATATTTAAAGTTTAGGAGAAATTCTAAGTCAAAACTATTACATTCTCAGTGCTTTTTTTAAAAAAAATATGTAGCACTGGAGCTATTCTAACCTAGAATATATACCAATATATTTAGGATATATATGTATATATTTAAAGCATAAATTCAAGGACTGAAATGATTACTCTAACTCAAATGATGCTTTATCTGGGATATGATGTGTGTTTGTATTTTTCAGACGTGCTTTATAATTTTGCTTTGCCTAGGTGGAAGCAATCAATATTTCACATGCCCCTTAGTTTCTTCATGTGATTGTTTTCTCCCAAAGTACGTAATCTTTAAAGTATTCAATGCAAAGCAAGCTTTGAATAAAATTGAAATTATTGAATAAAATTGAAATTATTGGATTGTAATTTTAGGACAGCACTAGCTAGAAACATTTTTAAATACATAGACTTGCAGAGTTACAAGGGAACATGGCAAAGCCCCTTTAGCTATCATTTATAGAGTTTCCATGTACCAGAAAGTGTAAAAATGGCAGATTTTTTTGAAGGTTCAACTTTATTTCATGAAATATTACAATCAATATTTCCATATCACTTTCAGTAATAATTTGAAAAATTCTATTATACTTCTTTAATAGATGTGAGTTAACGTCAAGTACTTTTTCACTGTATTGCCTGACACTATTCAAAATATAAGAAAATGTACTGATTTACATAAATATGATATCTAGGAAAATAGATACTATGGTCATTTCTCAAAGAAAATAAAATAACAGAGTAGATATTGCCTTTCTGTTGTCAGGACAGTTTCTTTCTTTGACATGTTACCTTAATTCATTTCTTCCATATAAAGCAGAATTGGTTTTAGACATTTCTGTACATGGGTCAGTGCAATTGTCTGTGCCTGTGGATTCCTCTGTTATTTTTACAATATCATCATTATAAAATGATTAATTCCTCAAGAAAGAAGCATTCAGAGGGATGGATTTTTAACAGAGTATTCTGAACTTGTTTGAAATATATTTCAAGCTGTAGCAGTCTCTTTCAATACATATAAAAAATGATGCAATGTAGCCAATGCTAAGCACTTGCTCCTTTGTTTGTAGTATACTGATTCTTTTACATAATTTCCCTAGCTAGTTTTTTCCATCTTCTAGCCAATATAGATTAAATATGGATTAAATATATATACACATTCAGATTAACCAACAAGCTTGATAAATTTCAGGAAAATATCTCAGTTCTAAATATCCCTAGCATGTTAGCTAAACATATTTGTTGGTTCAGTCATTTCTCTATAGTTCACAAGATATGTTTCAAGCAACTACTGTGAAATGGGCCATGGACTGTGAAATGTATTTAGTGTACAATATTGAATATTGCATGGCACCTGTCCTACCAAAGATTACTGTCTACTGGGGGACACAGGCAATTTCAGAACATTTTAATAAATGCCGTAAGCATCTACAGGTGCTAAGATGCTATGGGAGCACAGGGAGGAGCAATTAACATATAAATTAATTATACATCAGTGTTAATTAATATCCAAATAGCAGGAGTTCAGAATATCACACACCAAACTTATATAATATATATTTATACATATGTAAATTTACTTAAAATCACTTATGCTGCTGATAACATGCACTAAAGTAGATACAAACCACAACTTTGACATGATCAATTCTTCATTCAAGACATGTCTGGAAAGGAAATCAAACCTATAACCTTGATAAACCAGGCTCTCAGACTACAGTGTGAATTAAGATTTTAGTTCTTTGTATAATTTCAAATTTTTTAACTTTATTGAGACTTTTTTGTGGCACAACATGTGGTCCATCCTGGAGAATGATCCATGCTCACTTGAGAAGAATTTATATCCTGATGTCTGGGGGTAAAATGTTCTATGTATGTCTGTTAGGCTGGTTCATTTATCATAAATTCAAATTCTCTGTTTCCATATTGATCCCCTCTCTAGATGTTCTATCTATTGATGAGAGTGGTATATTGAAGTCTTCACCTATTGTAGAGACATCTATTTATCCCTTCAGTTTTGGCAATGTTTGCCTCATGTATTTTGGGGCACTACGGTTAGTGCATAAATGCTGATGATTGCTATTTCTTGGTGGTTTGTTCCTTTTATTAATTTATTGTGTCCTTCTTTGTCTCTTATAAGAGTTGGGCATTTAAAGTCTATTTTCTCTCATTTAAATATAGCTACACCAGTTCTTTTTTGTTTACAATTTGCATGCAATAACTTTTTCCAGTCTTTCACTTTCAACCTATTTGTGTCTTTGGATCTAAGTTGAGTCTCTTATAAACAGCATATAGTTGGATTATGCTTTCTTTAAAAATCTATTCTGCCAATCTGTACCTTTTGTTTGGGGAGTTTAATCCATTTACAATGTTATTACTCTAAAGGCAGTACTTACTTCAGCCATTTTATCCTTTGGTTTTTATGTGATATCTTTTTTTTTTTTGGTCTCTTTTTTTACGCTTTAAGTTTCCATTATAGATAATCTTTATTTCTTCACACTACTCCAAACCACTCCCTCCTGTCTTTTCCTTTCAGCCTGCAGAACCCCCTTTAGTCTTTCTTGTAGGGCAGATCTGTTGACGAACAATCTCAGTTTCTGTTTATCTGTGAATATTTTAAACTCTCCCTTAATTTTTTCTTGAAAAGCAATTTATTTTAAATTGTGGTAAAGTGTACATAACATGAAAATAATTTAACCATTTTAAGCAGAGAATTATTTGACATTGAGAACATTGATAATACAGTTATCCTTTCCACATCATGGGGGGTTTGGGGTGCAGCATCCCCATGATCTGGAAAATCTGTGTAAAAATTTTGGCCCTCTCTTTGTACCAGAGAAGTCTTTGTCATGGTTTTCTTTGCTAGTCTCTATGATCCTCCCCATTGAGTAGTGTGTGTAAGTTTTCATTAAATGTCTGCATTACCCTAGATCAAGAGGCTGAATGAGAGACATTGTGTTAGGTGGCATGTAGACAACTTCATCACTTTCAACATGAAATTCATGGGGTTGTGAATGGTCAGGGGAATTGTCCAGAAGCAATAACACCCAAAAAGGTAATCCCTTGCTGGCAAAGTGTTTTCTAACCTTCAGCACCAAACACTGATCCAACCAATCAAGGAAAAGTACTTTGGTCATCCATGCTTTCTTATTGAATATCCAGAAGACAGGCAGCTGGTATTTGCCCTTTTTCAAAGCTTGAGGGTTAGAAACTTTATATATCAAGGCCATCCTTATTATGAACCCTACAGCACTGGCACAAAAAAGCAGGGTTGCCATATTCCTTGCAGCTTTAAAACCTGGGGCTTGCTTCTCTTCTTGGCTGATGTATGTCCTCTGGATCATTTTTTCAAATGTAGGGCAGTTTCATCAGCATTGAATATCTGTTCTGGTTTGCAGCCTTTCTCTTCAATCAGTTTCTTCAGGGTTTCAGGAAACTCCCTAGCTTCCTCTTGATTGCAGACTCTGCCTCTCCTGTTTCTTTGACATTGCATAGGCTAAATCTGTTTTAAATTTTCAAACCAGCCTTTGCTGGCCTGAAAATCCATGGGGGTAGACTCTTCACCTTCATTTTCCTTTAGAAAACCATATAAAGACTTAGCCTTTCCTTGTACATTACCAGAATCTCCTGGAATGCCTTTTTTGTAACAATCCTGCACCCAATATGATGTTGCACTTTCTGTACTAGAGAGATGCAGGTCTCACGATTTGTGAAAATGCTTTGCAGTTGTTGGTGTATCTGAAGCCTTTGCATGTCATCTGTGGCTTCCACAAAACTCCCCCCAAATTCCCATTTCATTTCTTATTCCTACTTACAATATATCAAAACTGTGATGGGGAAGTCACAATGCAGAAGGGATAACTGTACTGTTTAACTTTCACCACTCTATTTCTAGACATTTTTCATCATCCTCAACCAAAACTCACACTCATTTAGCAATAACTCCCCATTTCCCTCTTCCCCCATTCCTGTAACCACTGATCTGCTTTCTGCCTCTATGAATTTGCTTATTCAAAGTATTTCATTTGAGAAATAATTCAATATTTGTTCTTTTGTGTCTGGCTTATTTCACTCAATATGACGTCTCTAAGATTGATCCATGTTGTAGCATGTGCCAGCATGTCACTTCTTTTTATGGCTGAATAATACAACATTGTACGTACAGAGCACATTTGTTTCCCCCATTCATTTGTTAATTGACACTTGAGTTGTTTCCACCTTTCCCTAGGAGTGGAATTGCTGGGTAATATGATAATTCTATGTTTAACTTTATGAGGAATGTCCAAACTTTTTACCACAGAGGCTGCACCATTTTCCATTCCCACCAACAGTATACAAGGTTTCTTATTTCTCCACATCCTCACCAACACTTGTTATTTCATTATTTTTTCACAGTAGCCATTCTAGTGGCTAGGATGTGGTATCTCAATTTTGTTTTAATTGCATTTGTTTCTCTAATAGCTAATAATGTTTATCAACTTTTCGTATACTTATTGGCCATTTGCATATCTTCTTTGGAGAAAAGCCTGTTCAAATCCTTTGCCCATTTTTTTTAGTTGGGTTGTCTTTTTTTGTTCAGTTGTAGGAGTTCTTTATACAGTCTAGGAATTAAACTTTTATCAGATTTCTGATTTCCAAATATTTTTCTCCTGTTCTGTAGGTTGTCTTCTCACTATATTGATAATGTGCTTTAATGCAGGAAAGTTTTTAATTTTTATGAAGTCTATGTTATCTTTTTTTATTACTTACACAATGCTGTACAATCTAAAAACCCATTACAATTATTCCATTGCTTTTTTTTTTTTTTTTAAATAGTGGCTTTTTTGGAATTTAACATTTTGCTCCCTTTTCTTCTTTCATTTTCTTTATAATTTTTAGTTATTTTCTTAGTGATTACCTTTTTAATTACAATTAACATCTTAAACCAAAAATAATCTATCTTGTCAAATACCAACCTTGTTTCAGGAGTATACAAACTCTCTACTCCTATATATCTCCATCACTCCCTATTTATATTGTTATTGTCTCAGATTAAATATTTATAAATTATGTTCCATTAGCATAGATTTTAAATGTTATTTTAAAGGATACCCTTTAGCATTTCTTGTAGGGTTGACTTCTGGTAATAAACTCTTTCAAATGAAATGTCTTAGTATCACTTTCATTTTTTAAAGATAATTTTGTCAAATAGAGAATTTTTGACAGGTAGATTTCTTTTTTTCTTTAAGGTTTTTAAACATGGCATCCCATGCTCTTCTGGTCTCCATGGTTTCTGATGAGAAATCTGCTGCCAATCTTACTGGGGGTTCCCTTTTATGTGACAAGTCACTGCTCTCTCCCTATTTTCAAAATCTTTTCTGTCCTTAGATTTTGGTAAGTTTGCTATAATGTGTCTATGTGTAGATTTCTTAGAATATGCCCTGCTAGGAGTTCATTGTGCTTCCTGGATGTGTATATTCATGGCTTTCATCAAATTTGGGAAGTTTTGGCCATTATTTCTTCAAATGTTTTTTCTGCCCCTTTCTCTCTTTCCAATCCTTCTGGGACTCCACTGATGCATATATTGTTATGCTTGGTGGTTTCCCACAGTTCCCTAAAGCTCTGCTTATTTTTCTTCATGATTTTTTCCTTTCTACTCCTCACACTAAGGAGTTTGCTGATTCTTTCTTCTGCCTGTTGAATCTAATGAGTCTTCCATTTTAATTGCTGTATATTGCAGCTCCAAAATTTCTGTTTGGTTCTTTTTTATAATTTCCATCCTTTATTTTGTTCAGACATTTTCCTAATTTGCTTTAGCTCTTTATATATGGACCCATTCTGCTCAATGAAAATATTTAAGACAGTTGATGTAAAGTCTTTGGCTAAAAATTCAATGGATGGGCTTCCTCAGAGACAGATTCTGGCAATTTCTTTCTTTCCTGTGAATGGGACATATTTTCTAATTTCTTTGTGTGTTTTGTTATTTTTTGTTGAGAACTGGACATTCTGAGTATTATGCATTATTATTCTGGAAATCAAGTTCTCTCAGACCTCTGGGATCAGTTTTTTTTTTTTTTTCTTTTTTTTTTCCTTGTTAAGGGTTTAGCTATCAATTGGTGACATTTCCAAACTATTTTTGATGAACTCTCTCAGTTTCTGTTTATCTATGAATATGTTGAACTCTCCTTAATGTTTGAAGGACAGTTATGCCAGATAAAGAAGTTTGGCTAGCAGTTTTTCTCTTTCAATAACTTAAATATATCATACCACTACCTTCTTGTCTCCATGATTTCTGATGAGAAATTGTCACTTAGTCTTATTGTGGATCCCTTGTACGTGATGAAAACAACTTTTCTTTTGCAGCTTTCAGAATTTTGTCTTTTTCTTTGGTATTTGACATTCTGATTAGTACGTGTCTACTAGGATTTATTCTGTTTGGAGTACAGTACATTGCACTTCTTGGACATGTATATTCATGTCTTTCATAAGAGTTGGGAAATTTGGGGCCATTGTTTCCTCAAATAGTCTTTCTGCTGCTTTTCTCTTCTCTTTCTGGAACATCCATGATGTATATTTTTGTGTGCTTTATGTGTCATTTAAAGCCCTGAGCTCCTATTCAATTTTTTTTTCCATTCTTTCTCTATGTATTGTTCTGCCTGTAACATATCAATTGTTCTTTCTTCTTGTTCACTGATTCTTTTTTCTGCCTGTTCAAATCTGTTGTTGTATGCCTCTGATGTATTTTTATGTCTGCTATTATGCCTTTCATTCCCACAATTTCTCTTTATGCTCATAAATTCTTCTTTATGCCCACACAGTGTCTTCTTAATGTTCTTTATTTAGTCATATTTTCCTTCATCTCCTTGAATTTATTTATAATACTTGTTTGAACATCTTTGATTAGTTGTTCCAAATTCTGTGTCTCCTCGGAAGTTTTAATTTTGTCTCTTAACTAGGCCATATTTTCCTGCTTCTTAATATGGCTTGTAATTTTATGGTGATATCTAGATATCTTATTATTGTAATGCCTTTACTCTAAAGGTAAGTTTCTTTCTCTTGCCTATGGTATTATTGTTGATTGGCTTTGTGTTAAGGCTCTTCTTTGACACTTGTTTCAACTTATTCAGCTTGAGAATAGCCCATGTTTAACTGATCAGAATTTTTCAGCTCTTCTTCATTTGACTCTTGCCCAGTATATGTGGTACAATTTTTAAGATTACACTATTTGTGCAATTGCTTCACCTCCAGGAGAAAACATCCTTTCTTCTGCTCCTTCTCAGGGAATCTTTTCTGTTCTCTTTGTTTCTGTTTTTACACTATAGTTCTTTACTCTACTTTCATTGTCTATAGCTGCTTTTTCCTGGAGGGAAAATTCTGGGAGGAGGGTCATTCCAGAGAAGAGTTTCCCAAGTGAGTGTTTCCCAGCCAAAACAGGGTCAAGGACCCACTTTGTGGATATACACTGGCTCCAAAGTGCCCTGGATTGGGGATCAGGAAGGATGCCAAAAGCCTCTTGATGAATCCCCAAGGCTGTGCTTTCCTGGCTTGCCCAGCAAATGGAGCCCTTCAAACCCTAGTAACCATCAAAACAAACTGGATTGCAAGAGTGCCAAGAACTATCAGATCTGAAAGCAAGGATCTTGTAAAGCGCTTTTACTTTGTATAATCCAATGTAGTGTATCATGCTACTTAAGTGATACCAAACAACATGCAGACTCCACCCAAGGCAGAATACACAAACAAATGTGTTCCAGATTATAAGCTAAATAATCATTAGGTTTTTTCAGTAGTAACCATTTTCAAGTAAGCATTGAGTACAAAACCTGGAATATATTTAAATTAATTTGCAATCTGGTTTGAAAGTAGGAGCTAGAAAAAGTAAGGAACCTTGAGAAAATAATAGCTAGTATTCAATTTGTGTTGTAAATATTCTATTTTACAAGGTCATTTTCTAAAATAAATAAAAATTATCTTAAACTAAATTGATTTGTTTGTTTGTATAAACAATTTGTCAATCATTATTTGTCAGCAAAGTACCCTCAGATATGCATTGTAGTAAAAACCCTTAACTTTTAAAATTTTATTTGGCTTTATTTTTATTTCATTCAATTGTCATATATATATATAATTGATAACAATTTTACTAATGCCAATGTACAGCAATATTATAAAATGTTTAACATGTACATTTATAATGTCAGGATAGCAATTTTACTATTAAAATTTTTTATGATAACTTTCCCCCAAATTAATGTATGTCCCTTTTTTAGCCTGTGTCAATTAATATAGCAAAAGATAAAAACCTATCATATTTATGATGTTAAACAATTGCTTAACATGAAATTAATCATGTTAGTTTCAGGGACTGTATTTTGTATTAGTTTTGTATTAAGCATTCTACTTTATTATGTAACATACCATTATTACATTATTTCCAGTGCTTTAATTGTGCTTTAAAAATAATTCTTACTGCTATATAGCTGCATCCAGGTGGTCAACACCCAGATAAGGGTAAGTGTGTTTTGCTCAATCCTCTGAGTTGCGTGGCTGGACGTGGAACTGATTGGGCATAATTAGCATTCAAAATGATATGATTAGCAGCATAGTTAAAATTCTCTATAAAAGGTCTGGCATGCCAAACAAAGGACATCTATAACCTCCAACAAAAGCATAGTGTGTGATAATTTCATTAAACAGTCTCTTCCCTCCATACCTCTTACATCCTGTTACTATTAAGAAAAGTTTTTCCATGTTTCCCTTGAATTCTTTGACTCCCAGGTCACGCTTTCTCATGGGTGTTGTTAGCCAGACCCTCACCATCTCCCCTCTGTGCTCCTTATAACAGCAATACTTGGAATTGAATGCCCGGAGGGCTTCCATAGTATAGTAGCTGAATTAAAGCCGGAGCGCTTCACTCTTTATAGTCTGAGCTCTCATACAGGGCCTGCCATTCCCACAATGGAACCCATACTTCAAAATTCATGTTTAATATATTTCAAACAAATTAATAATAAACTTTACCGTTAAAGATGTATTACACTTGCTAGTTAAAAGAGAACGATAATAATTTACCAAATGATTATGGCTCAACCATAGGTAAGTATAAAAACTCCACTAGGCTTTTATAAAATGTTAAAAACCACTTACTAGACTCCAAAGACTACATTCATTGTAGTATATGTGATGATAACAATCTTGCCTTCTTTCAGTTGGAATCTACATCCTTTTGGGGATTGCAGTCAGTTAACCACAAATAATAAATGGGCCAAGAAGTTCCCCAAATCTGTTCATATGTGTGGATATTTCGTAATATATATATATTTTTTCCATTAATGTAGATTTAACTTTAAGAGTAGTTGTCATACGTTGCCTAAATTATAGCATAAGCATTTTTTGCAAAAAAAAAAAAAAAAAAAAAAAATGCTCAGTAATTTTGACCAAACACCATTTGTAAAAATATTCCATTTAGAAACTACTTGTAACAGTTTCAAGGAAGAACAGAAAGTAAAGTCATTAAAATTCTGAAAACTCTGCAAGATCATTTGAATCCTGGTGTTCCCTTTATTGTATTCCAGTAGGAATCACTCTTTTTAATGAACAGTCATCTATCACTAGCAATAATTACTTTTTTAATTAATAATTTCTAAGCTAATTATATATTACAGGATAAAGAACAGACCAATGTTGTGGTAAATGATAGACTGTGAACCCAGCCCTCTTTGTGTTACTACACAAATCGTGTACTTGATTCTGTAAAACAAACCATACAGTAACTTTAGAGGTAAAATTTAATAAACAGAAAGCTATCTTGACCATCAGCTCCCTTCCATTTTCTTCAAGGATAAGAGCAAACTTGCAATTCTTCTAATTCATAATTTTAGAAATAGAACACATCTAAAGGGGCCATTAATAGCCCTCCCTTAAGAGAGAATCACATGGAAACCATTTCAGGCAATGAAATATCACCTGCTTTTAGAAACTTAGGAAAGGAGATGCTGCAGACCTCTTAAAAACTCTGACTTGTAGAGATTCAATCCTTCCTTATTTTGCTGTCACTTACTTTTCAGATCATTGCTAAGGGCTGTTTTCTTTCATTCTCTTTCAACACACAGAGGAATGCTTTCATTTTAAAGAGTTGAATTTGATTTTTCCAAATGATTCTAGTTAATCTGTCATTTTGCTTAAGAAAACTAAATTCTTAAACTAATTCAACGCAAGTTTATTGGGTGATTGCTAATTTTGCCAATTGTGTGGAACTGTGGAAGACACAAAAATTGAATATCACATAATAACTAACTTTGAGAAATTAATACTCTTGTCCAGAACAATAAGTATTTGAAGTAAGTAATGAGGAATTTTTAAAAGACAGGAAATGAAAGAACTGTGAAATTCAACATAATCAAGTTTCAAATATACAGCAAAGAAATAAACCTTCCACGAATAATCAGGAAGACGAGAAAGAAACATATTGGAAATCTTCAAGGCATGCTTCTTGTAGCATTTAGAACTGGAAATAATCCTTCAGTGTTCTGTAGATTGTGTTACCGAGTGAGCGGGCTTGTTGCTGGATGCGCACGGAAGTCAATGCTATGAACAAGGGTTTCGACAAAAGAAATTTATTGCAAGGCAGGCAAGCAAGGAGTAGCATGAGAGAAGAGCAGAGTTTTTACAGAAGCAGGGTAAAGTGGTGTGATGTGACGTGGGAGTCAGGGCAGGATTAGGTGGACCATGTTCCTTAGGGGGAGTCATGTTTGTTCGTATCTTGCATGCTCAGAAAATGGAGGCTTTAGCATGACACAGATTACACATCACTAGGCTACTTAGGTTAGATTTTTGCTGCTTTGTGCACGTGCAGGCAGTGGTAGCTGTCACTTTCTAGTCTTATCTGGCTTTAACTGGTTGGGAATGCAGAAGTTAAAAACAGGAACAGGGTGTCACTAAGAGCTGGGGTGATTGTTGGGGGTAGTCCTAGGGCTTAACTGGGTAAAGGGGAGTGGTCTAAAAAGACAAGAGATATGAGGCAGGGAGCAGTTTCAATTATATTTAAGTGAAGAGTGGAGAGAAAAAGAAAACACTTGATATATGATAGGGAGGCAGAGCCATACTTGACATTCTGCAGAGATGAATGGGGATTTATTCAAATTTGTGAAACCAACATATCTAGAATGTTACTAAATAATGGAAAATGCAGTAGGACAGCTTCAGTGAGGCATAAGATTAGTATGACTGGACTGAAAAGTTTGAGTTTGATCTCATGGGAAATAAAAGATGATAGCAGTTCCATAAATGAAAAAGCCACTCCTATATAGCAGTGCTTTTGGCCTTAAATTATAGATTTATATCAAATAATTTCCAAAAAATAAGATTGAACCCTAGCTTTGATTATGAAAAATACCACCAAAAGGAGAATTAATTTATTCTTCAGTAATCTTTCCAGAAATATTGATATCAAGTATACTTGAATAAATGAAAAATGTGAGGTTCTATACCAATTAATATGGTACATAATCTTGAAGAAAGTTAAAATTCAAAAATCATATAATGAGATACACGCTAATATTTAGCAGGAACAGAAGCAAAGTAAACAAAATGCATCACCAGGGCTTTCTCAATGAGGAGATCACTTTCTTTCAGAAGAGCTGTGTAAGCAATGCAGTAGATATATACCATCCTGAATTGCCTTTGGATGTTACTACTTGTGCCTCTGGGACTAAGGAATTTTTATGAGAAAACAACTTTATAGAATGCTTATCCTACAGTAATATTGACAATTCTGGGGCTTTGTATTCTTTTTTCTTGTAAAAAAACTATATTAACATATTTGTACCATAATTTCAAACTTTTAACTTATTGAGTACTGCTTTTTAAATGGTGGAAGATTTAATAACAGAAACACTTTTACACAGACATCAGAAATAAAGTTTTTACACTTTGCTAACTGGTTCCAACTGAAGCATGTCTTTAATGGCTTAGTTCCTCATTTGGGAACTTGTTAGAAATGCAAATTTTGGGGCAGAGCTACTGAATTAGAAACTTAAGGGCTGTGACCTACCAATTTGTTTCCACAAGCCTTTACAATAATTATGATGGAATAAAATTTGAAAACTAAGAATAATGGGCCATATTTATATGTTGTTTTAATAAAATATGCATAATTTTGCATCTAATGTCATTTTTTCCAGTTTCTGTGCATTTATTATAATGTTGCTGAAATCTGTTTTTCTTTTTTCATAGCAATACATTTTAACTGCCACACAGATAACTCTATTATTTTAAACTCAAATTTGCATGACACAGATGTGTTCTAAAATTTATATAGTAATGTGTATACACTAAAATTAAAGTGTACATAATATAAAAATATTAAATAACTTATTTTCTACATAGAAAATGTGTGATTCTATTTTGTAGTAGAGGGTAAACTTCAGCTTAAAACAAAATATTTTTGTTTTTTCTTTTTTGTTTTGTTCTTTTTAGAAAAACACACCTGTTCTTTTTCCTTCATTTAAAACATTTAAACAATTTGTAAGTTGTAAATTAACCATTCAAAATTTACAAGGGTTTATTTCATATTCCTCTTTGTTTTTCCCTTCAACAAGCTGTCACAAAACTATCAGGATTCTACCCTTTTGCTTATTCACTTTTCAAAAATTTTTTTTTTTTAAACAATGAACGACTGCTAAACTCTGAGAAAAAGAAAGTAAATTTTTCATTTATTCCCCTTTCTATAGTCTTTGAGAATACATGTTTTAATTTGTCTGGTGTTTTGATCAATCTGAAAAAGAAAATTTCCCATTTTCCTCCTACGATAGTAGTTTTGGCTTGTGATAGTTCACCAAATTTTCATTAATATCTCCCTTTCTTTCCCTTGCTGTTATAGTTTACCTTTTCATACTAGCAATACCTGAGAAATACTAGGCTCACCATACAGCTCGCATTACTTTAACATTTGTCACCTGCCTCAGTTATCTTTTGAAAGTTCTCACTCCCCCAACTTCTGCTATAATAATTAGCATATTTTCACATAAGGCTTAACAGAATGTTAGTGGGATGGTAAAATTTATATATTATAAACATTTCATACTCTTTTTGTGTTATATTACAATATAAACACAAAAATGTTTTCATATTATAAAAGACTTAACCCTAAACACAAAGGAATATCATAAACATTAAATGTACTGTTGTGTCTGTTTTCACTCATTAAGGATAAACTACTCAGGGAATTGCCAGCCTTCCAGAGTAATTAGAAAAGTAGACACAGTATATGAAATACCTGGGTTCAGTTATTCAATGCCAGGCAATACAGAACTGTGTTCTCTGAGAGCATGTGAGGCTCTGAGACTCAAAATTAAGTGAACCTTTTCCATGCCCCAGTTTACACCTAGAGCCAGTTTCCAGACTGCCGAGCAGGGAGGTAGAGCACAGGCAGAGCCCAGCAGCCTCCCTGATTTGAGGCTGAGGCTAGAATCTGCAGAGCAGAATACCAGAGGGAAAGCTGCACATGGAGCCAGTTCTGTAGACCTGCAAAGAGATCTTCTCAAAATTTCAGCTGAATGATTATTTATAGATGCATGGGACAAAACTCAGAATTGTACAGACCAGAAAACAGTAGGGCCATACTATGAGCTCACACTGGGCTAAAAGGCAGTTGCAGTAGCACTGTCAGAGAGGAAAGATGCTGTAATACACAAGGTAGGAGGTAGTCTTTGAAAGGATATTTGAATATTATAATATTATATAAATATATAAGGTATATTGTATGATTATATATTATGTATTATATATTATAAATATTTACTTAAGCATGACTAAATTAGCTCCATAATAAAATCTGTCCTTACCCTATCCTAATAATAACTTAATTTCATGTCAGAACAAACCTCAATCCTCCTTAAAGGAATAAATAAGTAGTTAAAAAAAAGCAGCAGACAATAATGTAAAATTCACAATATCCAGCAGCCGATAAAAAAAAAAAAAGGTAAAAAAATCCTCTCAGAAATAAATGGGGAACAATTTATTTTATCAGAAAATAATATCTATGATGCCAAAACCAAGCAGAGGGAAATTGACTTCTGGCATGGCAGCCTGAAGACATGTGATGAACAATTCCTCAGAGAAACTAGTGAAAGTTATAAAAAAGCAACTATTTAATACCTCTGGAAATGGCCCTAAAGCCAAAGAGCTTATGAAAAAAAAAAAATCTATTCAAGCAAATCTATGAAAATTCAGTAAGGTAAGAGTCTGTTGTATCTGAGTCAAATACTTGGTGGTATTTCAATCAAGACCGTTCTCTCCAACCCCCTTCCCAACTCAGCAAGGGGAAGACCCCACTCTAGACTGCTGCAGTCAAAACCTCAGAACATCTTCTCCCACCATCTCCCAGTTGGAGGGCTTTCTTCCTAGAAGGAGCAGGACTTTGGCATTTCTCATCCTGCCTCAAACTACCAGCTTCTGAGGTTAAGTACCAGATGAGTGCAACTGAGAAGTAGGGTCCCCCTTATTCTGTCTGGCCCCCACTCATGGAAAGGAGGCTCTACCTTAGACACGGTGTGCTGAGAGTACTGGGGCCAAGATTTTTCTTGCTTTGGCTCATGAGATGATGATGAATGCCCTGAGAGAGAAGCCAAGAGCACCTCCCCTTGCATGATCTACAGATTCAATGAAATCCTTATTATTCAGTTTTCATTGTAGAAATCACCACGCCTATTCTAAAATTCATATGTAATTGCAAGGATCTGCAAATAGCTAAAACAATCCTGGAAAAGAAGAATCAAGTAGGACAATTCACATGTCCTGATTTCAAAACTTTCTACAGTGCAATGGTAAGAAAGAGAATGATGTACCGGCATACATATAAATTATATATATATATATATATGATATATATGTAGGTAAATGAAATAGAATTGAGAGCCCATAACTAAATCCATACATGATATATCTATGTTTAAGTCAATTTTCAAAAGGTTGCTATTGGGGATTGAATCATGCCCCCCACAAAAGGTATGTTCAGGTACCAATCCCTGGTCCTGTGGGTATGAATCCATTTGTAAATAGGACCTTTGAAGATGTTATTAATTAAGGTGTGCCCTAATTGAATGAGGGTGAGCCTTAATCCAATTTGGCTGAATCCTTATAAGCGAAGGAAATTGGACACAGAGAGAGGCCACAAGAAGAAACTAGAAGCCAGAGGTCAAAGGAATCCAGAAGAGAAAGAAGACATTGTCATGTGTATTGCCAAGTGAAGGAAAAGGCAAGGACCTAAGGATCGGAGGCAGCCAGCCCCAGAATGCCACAATCTTCAGGAAGAAAGTGTCATCTTACTGACATCTTAATTTTGGAATTCTCCTAGCCTTAAAATCATGAGCCAATAAATTCCCATTATTTAAGCCAACCCATTGTATGGTATTTATTTTAGCAGCCAGGAAACTAATACAATTGTCAAGATCATTCAGTAGGGAAAGAATAAGTTTTTCAACAAATGGTACTTGGACAACTGGATAGCCACATGCAAAAGAATGACTTTGGACCGTTACCTCATAACATAATACAAAAATGAACTCAAAATGGATCAAATGCATAAATATGAACATTAATCCTTAACTTACATCATATTCAAAAATTAATTCAAAATGTTTAATAGACAAAACTTAAAATGATAAAAAGTTCTAGAATAAAAAAGGATAAAATTTTTGCAAACTTTAAGTTAGGCAAAGATTTAGACAGGAAACAAAAAGCATGAACATGAAAGAAAAAAAAGGACCATTTAGATTTCATCAAAATTAACACTTTTGCCCATTTGACAAATACTATTAAGAAAATGGAATGGCAAACAGACTGGGAAAAAATATTTGAATACCATATATCAGACAAAGATATTTGAATCTAAATATTAAAGAACCTTTTCAGTTAAATCACATGAAGATAAACAACTCAATAAAAACGGGTCAAAATATTTGAAAAGATACTTTATCAAAAACAGATATATATATATATATATGAATATCCAATAAGCACATGAAACGATGCTCAACATCAATAGTCATGGAAGAAATGCAAAATAATACCACAAGCAGTTACTACTGTAAAAACCAATAGAATGGTAAAATGTTTATAGAATGGCTTAAGAAATTAGATGATACCGAATACCAGCAAGGGTGCACAGCAACTGGGGCTTTCACGCATTGCTTATAGAAATGACAGATGACATGCCCACTTAGGAAAATTCTTTGGCAGCTTCTCATAAAGTCGAATATACACTTACCATAGCGACACAGAATTTCACCCTTAAGTATTCACCCAGGAGAGATGAAATGTATGTCCACATAAAGAATTTCATAAATGTTCCAAGTAGCTTTACAATTTTAGTCCAAAAATGGAAACAAAACAAATTGCCCTAAACACATCAATGGATAAACAGATCATAAATAAACAAATAGTATTCTACACAGATTAAGAAAAGAAAGAATTAGTGTTAACACAATTATGTGATGGATCTCAAAAACATTATGGTAAGCAAAAGAAGCCAGTCTTCATATTGTATGACTATACATTCTATGATTCCATTTATATTACATTTTGAATAAGGCAAAACTATAGTGACAGAAAGCAGGGCAGTGGTTGCAAGAGACATGGGTAGAAGGAGAATTTTCACTGCAAAGGGCACAAGGAAATCTTTTGAGTTATTGGAAGTGTCCTGCGTTTTCATTATGGTGGTGATTTACTTGACAGAATATGTTTGTCAAAATTACCAAATTATAGATTAAAATTGGTGAATTTTATTGCATGTAAATTATACCTCAACAAAACTGATAGAAATTTGTGGTACCACTTTACAATTCCCCATAAACTCTCTCCTACACTATCCCTGGCCCTCCCCATATGTAACCTCTATAAACTGTATGCTGAATAAACTTTTGGACTTTCATAAATCTATAAATCCTTCAAAAATGTGTAGATATATACGTATCCACAGAAATGCATTTAATCCTGGGTTAAATGCCGTTTGTAAAGAACACATAGATTTATTACCCAGATGAGCCAAACAAAGACAGTTCTGGGAACATTCCAGATTTGATAAATAATTTAGCTTTGAGTATCACAAGGCTCAAGTAAGCTAAGCTTAAAAAGTTGAATCTTAGCCATATCAGAAGATTCAGGAATCCATCTAACTCTTATCGAGACTATCAAAAATGTCTCTAGGTACAGACAGGTCAGCACTTTCCTGTGTATGAACAGAAAAGGTCTTATAACCCATAATATTTAAATATTACCATCTACTTTGTGACACTAAAGATGTTGCTTATGGGAGAATGCATAGACATCGATTTTTTTATATATTCATTTTATTGAGATATATTCACATACCACGCAGTCATACAAGACATTGAGATTTAACACTAACTCTCCCATCTTAGACAATTTACTAAACCTTTTTTATGAAAAACCTCAATATTCTTATTTGAGGGTAAGTTAAGTCTAAATGTGCTAATATGTTGCATAATACTTAGCATGATAGTGAGGATTCACTAACTAGATGCCACTGTTTTTTTTTAGCTGGAATCATGTGACTCTATATTTCCTCCAAATCTCACTAATTCTTATATAACATGATTGGCAACTGGATCCCATTCTTCTCCCAGGTTACATTTTCAAATGGGGGTAAGCTAAAAGCTTCTTAGTTATTATCTTTTAGCAAGGAGGGCTGCTAGACTTTAAGGGGAAGATAGGCGAGGCCCTCTTAGGTGAAGAGAGGTTCTCCCTCTTCAGTATTCAGTATGAGGTCAATGAAATGGATGACAACTTATATAGTGAATGGAATTACCACTGTTCTTCTGGAAGTCACTGCAAGCTGCAAGACTCAGAACAATCCTCATGGATAGAGAAAGAAATCAGATTGGAGAGCTGCTTCCAGTTAGTGCCCAACCACAGCCAGGACCTAGATGGATTTCAACTGCCCAGCCAGACCCCTGAAAACCCCAACTAGCTAGCTGGAGAAGCTCACCCTGTCCTTTCATTAACCTTATAGTAACTGCATTCTACATTTACATGATGAAGCTTTGTGGACTCTGCTTATTATATTATTACAGGGTTTTACTCTATGTAATGAAAAGTGTGATGAGATATTTAACCAGTACTTCTCAAATTTGAATGTGCAAAGAATCACATGAACATCTTTTTAAAGTGCAGATTATGAATAAGTAGGTTTGGAGCAGAGCCCAGGTTTCTGCATTTCCAACAAGTTCCCAGGTGACCCAAAGCTTCTGCTCTATGGGCCACTCTTAGTAGCAAGTAAATTAGATATACCCAATTTCAATATTCAGTTCTTTGTGCATTTGGCCCAATTACTTTACTTCTCCACAAATGATTAACTTCTCTGTAAATTGGAAATTGAACCAATATCTACCTGATAATATAATATAAAGATAAAATTAGACAATAAGTACAAAACAACAAAATTTACTAAGCTTTAACTATGTGTAAAGATGTGAAAAGTATAAATGCTATATAAATTATTTCAGAGCACATCCTATTTCCATTTCACCCTTAAATACTTTAAAAGTAGCAATTTAGAATCAAACTGCTACTTATGTATTTTCTGAATCTTTTGCAGTAAGTCTCCAAGATAACTTTTGTTTAACATTGTTAGTACTCTTTTACATTTTTATATTAAACCAAAAGCTATAAAATTAAATCCCTTGCAACATACAGATAACTTCAGCAGCCCTTAAATTCAGTAGGGCTTTCTTCAAAACTAACTGTATTTTTGAGGTTTTTGTTGCCTAGAGGACATAGTAATTCAGGAAGTATAATTTGTCCATTGAGTTCATAGGTTTGGAAAGACATTCCCCAAAAGAATATTTATAAATATGTTCTTTACACTATGGTGGTAATAAATGCAAACTTTAGTGTGAAAAACAAAAATAAAAATCTAAGAATTTTGAGAATATTTATTGAAGCACTTAAATCAAGCTTTTGCAATAAAACTGTATTTTACTAACAATCAAATAGGTGTAATTCAATTAAATGAACAAATATCAAGAGTCTATTGTGTGCAAAGCCCCACAGAGTGAAAAGGAATTGGGGGTTTGGCCAACCCTTAAAGGCTGATTATTGATATATTTATTGGGGTGACTTGGGCCACCTCCTAGGAGACAGAAGCAGCAAATGCCTTATGAGAGAAACAAATCTGGTGATGGATCCCAGGAATCCTGGTTGATGATAAGGTTAACTTCCATGAGGAGATGTGAAATTTCAAATGTGCTTTAGAGACTTTCACTTAGAGATAAAAAGGTAAGGCATTCAGAGACTGGAATCAAAATCAGCAAAAACTCAAACGTGGGAAGGTATTGGATGGGATCGGAGGAAAATGGTTACAGTTTTGTATTTTGGCTACTGTACAATGAGAGAAAAGCTAGGAAAAAGGGAGGGTGGATCCAATGTATAGAAGACCTGTGATGCCAGGTAGAGGACTTCATCCCTAGCCACAATAATATGACTCTGGAAGATTTTGAGATTGGGAATGACTTTGTCAGCAAAATGAATTATGTATAATGGCGAGTACACAGTAGATGAAATGGAGAATTGAGGCATTAAAAGGACATATGGCACATCAGGAGATAGAAAAAGTAGGGCAAAGCAGAGATGTTTAACAGAACATTTTAGAAAACATGCTTCTTTTAAAGGTTAGTAAATTTTAAAGCTGAAGAAACTGTATCAATCTCTGAAAAGGTTGCTGAGGGAGACTAAGAGTAGCAGCTGATGTGTGAGTCCTAATAGTTAAGAAATTTTAAGATAATTTTCAGAAAACAAAACACAAATGACAAACTTAGAAAATGATCAACCTTAGAAAAGCAAACTAAACAAGTAAAATACCATTTTTCCCTTAGAGAATTTTCAAATGCCAAAATATGACAAGGCTCACAATTTTTAAAGACTTAGTATGTGAGTATTATCATATTTTGCTAAGCTTTAAATACTGACAAGTTTTCTTGGAAAGCATTTTAGTGATCAGGAGGCTTAAATACATTTAAACTGATTGTACTGGTAATTCTGCATCAAAGAATAATGAAATAGTCAGAAACTCAGAAAAAAAAAGTGTGTACAAAGGTATTAATCATACTATTACTTATATTAATGAAGCAATAAAATATGTTAATGCTAAACTAAAGAAAAATAATGCTTAAACATGAATAGACTGATTCTTTGCTTTTTATTCCATTATCTACATCCCAAGAATTTACCTTCATCATCCCACCAATTCAATCATATTTTGACAAATTATAACCCACACCACCCAACCACTGGAATGGGGAGGTATTTCCTTTCCACTGGATCACATATTCTGAAGTACAAATACTCTATGGTAGAGCAGCGATCCCAAAACAAATGCATGTGTAAGAAATATGGGAGGGAGTGATGTCATCAACATGGCAATGTAAGACATCCTCTGGAAAATTTCCCCTCAAAATCCACTCATAAAAGGATAAATCCTACCTGCTTAGAACTTTGGGGGACCATAGAGACTGGAGGATTCCACAAATGCTGAATTGAAGAAAAATAAAAATAATCTCCATAAATTTCCCTAATGGATTTGCCAGTCAGGACCCCTTCCCATTACCTGGTCCTGTGCAGTTTGGGAGGCACAGAGAGTCAGCTAGGCCTGGGTCTCTCCTGCCATGGATGTAGACAACAGAGCCACTCTCAGGAGTAAGTTATTACTCCACACATATCCAGGGCCACAGAGACTCAGGGTGGAACAAAGCCACTGAGTCATGCTTGCACACTAAAATGCCAACAGGAGGAAAAAAAGAGAGAGAATGAAGCAGAACTGCTAGCAAGAGGTACAGGCACTCAATCCAGTTTCTGTTGGGTGGTGGACTACCTAAAAGCAAAACGGGTTTTTTGAATTGACCCACCTTTCTGAATTGACCACATCTGGCTCCCCAGGGTGGGATACCCTAATAGGGAAGAAACCAGAGGAAGAAAAGCCTCACAGAAAAAAGAAAAAAAGCAGGGGAGGGGGAGAGGAGGGTGGGTACAGAAGTGCCATAAACAGGTTAGGTCCCAGAACTGAGAAGTGTAAGGAAAGGAGGCACTGAGTGAAAGAGAATTTAAACAAATTGTAGGAGCTGAGGAGAATATTCTGCAAAAAAGCAAACAGAATGGATCAAGATTTCTGGACAAGGGACAGAGGAAAGGAAGCTTTCTTCTGAAGGTGAAACAATTGCAAAAAAAAAAAAAAAAAAAAAAAAAAAGTGCAATCTTAAAAATTGTACTGCAAATTTAGAAATTTAGGAGATTAAACTCCCCAATCAAAAGATGCAGATTGGCAGAATGGATTAAAATACATGGTTCAACTATATGTTATTTACCAGAGACTCACCTTACACCCAAAGACACATATGGGTTAAAAGTGAGAGGATGGAAAAATATGTTCCATGCAAATAGTAACCAAAAAAGAGCTGGGATAGCTATGCTAATACTGGACAAAATAGATTTTAACTCAAAAGCTGTCACAAAGACAATGAAGGATACTTCATATTAATAAAAAGGGAAATCCACAAAAAGAAATAACAATCATAAATACATGTGACAACCTGGATGAACCTTGAAGACCTTATGCTGAGTGAAATAAATCAGACACAAAAGGACAAATACCGTATAATCTCAATGATATAAAATAATTAGAATGAACAAACTCATAGAGTTAGAATCAAGAGTATAGGTTACCAGGGACTGGGTTGGGGAGTTAATGCTTAATTTGTATAGAATTTCTATTTAGGTTGACTGGAAATGGATGGTGGTGATGGTGGCACAATATTGTAAGTGTAATTTATAGCAATGAATTGTGTCTGTGAATGTGGTTAAAAAGTGTTACTAGAATAAATTAAAAGATAAAACACAGGATTGTGTAATACAGTAAATCCTACTGTAAATGAAGGAGTAGGGTTAATAGTACAAGTATAAAAACATTCTTTCATGAATTACAGCAAATGTACCACACTAATTCAAGGGGTAAATAATAGGGTGGTTTAGGAGAAAAAATGTAATGCTTACCTAATGTAAACTATGGACTATATTTAATACTACAATTTTAATATTATTTTGTCAATTGTACAAAGGTACCACAATAACGCAAAGTGTCAACAATAGGGGTAGGAACACTATTTTTGCATGAGTTTTCTGTAAACCTAAAACTTCTCTAATTAAAAAGAAATACAGGAGACAACTCGACTTAAAGGGAAAATAAAAAGGATGGATGGATACAAAAAGTATGATTATTAGGTAAATATCTTCGGTAAGAGCTTAAAGGGAAAAAAAGTGGCAAATAAAGATCTGTTCAGGTGACTTAGACTACTCAGCTGAAGGCAAGTGATGGGGGTGAAAGGGATTCAAAAGTAAACATTACAACCTCTAACTCAGATAATTCACAATTTATTAGAAGTATTAAAGTATCTCTGAAAATATCCTTTTGACATACATATATACATATACATATAAAACAATTGCTAGTAAATATGCCAACATCTACTGTATTTGTCCTCTTTTCTTTCCATTGAATAGATTTCCCTGTATTATCATTAAAAGGAAATAAATTTTAGAAACACCACAATTCACATATTTTGGGAACATGTATGTGTGTTTTCACAAGAAATGGCAATAAAAATAACAATATATAGCAAAAAGCATTAGTAATAGCATCTATAGCTCCCAATCTAATCTACTTAATCTACCAAGCCATAAGTGTAAAATGTCCATTTAATGATACAGGGTAAAATTATGTGCATTTTTAATTCTGGGAGACCTCATGATGTCACGGAAAAAAGACAAATACCACAGTGGGAATCTTTGATGTCCCTAGCCAATTGTTGGCTGTGTTTTGAATAAATCACTTGATTTCTCTAGGCGTGATAAAGACTTTGGACTAAGATACTGACTTACAGAATTTTTCAATTCCTAGATCTATGATTGGGGCACAGCATGTTAAAGCCCCTTTACACTATTAAATATATTCATTGAATCAGTTCAACTTTTCCATGAAAGGACAAACTAGTTTTGCAACATAAATTAGAATAATGCATGTTCAAACCATAAATTCAATAGGAAATATTACTTGGATTTTTAAAAACAAACAAAACAAATATTTTAATGTATAGGTTCAGAAACAAGAAGAGACTGAAAACTTTTCTCATTATAGAATTTTCTCTTCAAAATGTTTTTATTGAAGTGCCAATGAAATTACTTTAATTTTTATGGCTTTCCGGGTATGAGTTACTTCAACATTAAGCTATTCCAACTATAATAATTTAATTTTCCTGACTTGTTTTGTTATGAATTACAAAAGTAGCAACAACATGCTGCTATTCAAAACAATGGTAGAGTTTTTGTAACATAGAAAACTAATTAGTCTTCCTTTTCAAAGATTGTCTGTCAATCTGTTGAACCATCTTTATGAAAACACATTTCTTGAATTAGCCATATAAATTATAGGTATATTAATTGGGACACTTGATAATATAAATCATGAATAAATTCAATATTTTGTTATTTTGAAAAGAAAAATTCTTATATTTCATTAAAGTCTTTTGGGTCACTTACATTTGATTGAGTTGTATACTACATTTGGCTCTTAAAAGTCAAAAGACTTACTCTATGGCATAAGATATTATTCATTTGATATTGTTTAACACATTCCTGTTTGAATTTTGTTTTTTCTTTTTTTTTTTTTAGATACAAGGCCTAACAGAGTGAATACAATGCTCTCACCTGAAGTAAGGATGAAAGTTATTTTTGTATCTTCCTTTTCAATTCTGCTTAGAGTAATAATTTATTTATTTTCTGAGTCTGTGGGGTCTTCTGTATATTAATACTTACTCAGTACATATTGTTACAAAGGTAAGTTCACCTCTAGAAAATATAAAATATATTTCAATAAATACTAATAGCAAACACTAAAGCTTAGAGGAAGTATTTTTCAATATCTCATTAAGTGTCAAGACAGTGGATTCAAATAGTAAAAAGGCACCAGGGAAGAAATAGATCTGAAGATTTCATAACCAGCTAAATTACAGCTAACATTCATCGTTATGTTTTGCCATTAAAATTTTTGAGAAATTTTTTGAAATGATACAGCAAGAAACCAGTGAAGGAAGGTGTTAAGAGATGCTTTAGTCAATGAAATCTCCTTATTGACATCACATGAATAGGCCCCAATTCTATGTCTCTAATCCACAACTTTACCTATTTTATTAAATGTCAATAACAAACCAATTTACTTTTTGATATTCAGATTGGTATGATTTTATCATACTTTTGGAATTTTTATTGTTTGTTTTCTTATTTAGATATCTGAGTATTCATTTTCAATTCACAGCAACTAAATCTGAACATAATGTAATGGATCCTAAAATTTATCCCCTATTAATCATAATGGTCTGTGTGTGTGAGAGAGAAAGTGTGTGGAGAGAGAGAGGACGAGGGGGAGACAGAGACAGAGAACTGAGAATTTCTTGTTAAACTTTACACAAAACCTTACTATTTTTCCCAATGCTGAAGACATACAATTATAATATTCAACTAAATTTTGATGCAAAAAGCACAATTAAATATTTTAAATTACTTCAATAAGCCATGAAAAGCTAAAATATACTGTCAGATATTTTTTCAAATAATATATTTGAAAATCATTTGTTATGGGATTTGTTGTCTAGAACATAGAAAGTCTTACAATTCAATAATAAAAAGATAACTTTTTTTTAAAGGGCAAAGGATATGTTGGGGATTGCATCTTTAACCCCCCAAAAGACATGTTCAAGTCTTAAACTGCCTCCCTGTGGGTGTGAACCCATTTGTAATAGGACCATTGAAGATGCTATTATTCGTTAACTTGAGGACTCACTTGTGAATAGGACCTTCAAAGATCTTATTTTGATGAAGACAAACTAAATCAGGGTGGGTGTTCATCCATATGACTGGAATCCTTTCAAGCAAAGGAAATCAGAACCAAAGGAAATCAATCAGAAAAAGCAGAAGTCAGTAGAAGCCAGAATTTGACAGAAATCAGAGGAACAGATAGAAGTGAGACAGATCATCAGGTGATGATAGCTGGGATGCTACAGACTCCACAAGCCCTGCCAATCCTTTGCTGTTAGACTTCTAGCTCCGACAGGAGACAATAAATTTCTGTTTTTTAAGCCAACCCATTGCGGTATTTATCATAGCAGCTCTAGCAGGCTAAGACAGGATCTAAATAGACTTTCTCCAGGAAGATACACAAATGGCCAATAAGTACCTGAAAATATGCTTACCATTATTAGTCATAAGGGAATTACAAATGAAATCCACAATGAGATGCCACTCCACACCCACTAGAATGGTTAGAATAAAAAGTCAGATTATAACATGTGTGCCCTGGCAGTGTTGTAATAAACCGAAAGCAGATTGAAATTGAATGTAAATTTAGCATTTGAAAGCAGGCCCCACCCTATTCCAATTTGAATGCCCAATGACACTTACTTGCTCACTTAATTGCAGCTTCCAATATGCCTAATGCACAATAATCAAGCCAGGGCACACAATATATTTGAAGGTGTAGGAGATCAAAGTCTCTAAAATGTATTGGCCAGATTGCCACTGGACTGCAGACCTTTTAGGGACAGAACTGGGAAGGCAGGTCCTAGGAAATGTAGGTAGAGGATCTAAAGCCATGGACAGTGGGAGGCATGGGTCTGATTGCAGGTGCCAGGGAGAACAGCAGCAAATCTCACCACATGGCCATTGCAGCCAGGAGTCAGACTGGAGGTCAATCTGCCTCCACCTGACACTCCCCGGGGGCAGAATCTTTACTGGATTTTTATAAGAATTGCCGGTCTAGCTGGCACTAAGCCAGTCCATATCATTTCTTCCTGCAAATGTTGATTATCACTTATAACAAACTCATGCTTTTTACGTTCTATTTTAGGTCATCATGTTTACAATATTTCAGTATGTCTCTTAATTTCTTTACAATTATATTTTCTGGTCAAAACATGTTTACAATTTTGGGGATTCAAGATCATTACTATCATTTCAATGCAGTGTTTGTGAGGATGCAGAGAAAGCAGAATCCTTATGCACTGATAGTAGAAATGTAAAGTGATTCAGTCATGGTGGAAAAGAGTCTGGCAGTTCCTCAAATGATTAAACATAGAGTTTAATCAGTTGATTAATCAAATGATTAAACATAGAGTTATCGTATGATCCACCAATGCCACTCCTAGGTACACACCGAGAGAAATGAAAATACATGTCTACACAAAAACATATATATGAAGGCTTATATCATTATTCACAGAAGCCAAAAAGTAAATACAACCAAAATATCCAGCAGTGGACAAATGAATAAACAAAATATGGAATATAAATACATTGGGGAATTATTTAGCCTTAAGAAGAAATGAAGTAATGATATGTGATATGATCAGGATAAATCTTGAAAACACTACACTAAATGAAAGGAATCAAGTTGCAAAAATCCACATATTTTATGCTCTCATTCATATGAAAGACTGGCATAGGGAAATACATAGAGAAAGAAAATAGATAAGTTGTTGCTTAGGGCTGGGGAATAAGAGGGGACAAAGAGGGATAACAATAAAAAGTTAGGAGATTATTTTGAGTTGATGACAATGTTTTAAAATTGACTGTGGTGATGGTTGTTCATATCTGTGAATATACTAAAAATCATTGGAGTATCCTGTTTAAATGGGTGCATTTTATGGTATGCTATACCTCAGTAAAGATTTTTTTTTTAAGATCACAAGGTGTCTTGACTTGCTTACCTTATCAAGTCACCTGATTATATAGGGACCTCTACCTTTCACTGTCTTTGAGCTATTTTAAAGCATTCTTAGTTGTGGAAAAGTGATAAGTTAAATAAATTTTCTTGGCCATACAAACCCAAATGTTGTTAGTTGGTGTTCTGGTTTGCTAATGCTGCTGTTATGCAAGATACCAGAAATGGATTGACTTTTATAAAGGAGATTTATTTGGTTACAAATTTACAGTCTGAAGGCCATGAAAATGTCCTAATTAAGGCACCAACATGAGTATACCTTCACCAAAGGAAGGCCAATGGCGTCTGGAAAACCTCTGTTAGCTGGGTAGGCACGTGGCTGGCATATGCTAATCCCAGGTTGTGTTTCAGCTCCTCTCTCAGCTCCCATGCATTCTTCAAAATGTTGTTCTTGGGGCATTTTTCCTCTCTTAGCTTCTCTGGAGCAAAGTGTAGGCGAAAGTCTGCTTTCAAAGGCTATCTCCAAAATGTCTCTAAGCTGCAGCTGCTCTGAGGTCCTTCTGTTTGTGAGCTATTTTATAGGACTCCAGTGTTTAAATCAAGACCCACCCTGAATGGGTGAGGTCCATATCTCCATTTAAATAATCCAATCAAACATTTATTCACAGTTTATGGAGTCACATCTTCATGGAAACACTCAATCAATGAATTCCAACCTAACCAACACTAATATGTCTGCCCCCACAAGATTGCATTAAAGAACATGGCATTTTGGGGGGACATAAGACATCCAGACTGGCACAGTTGGAGATGCAATTTACCTTAGTCCTGTTGATATGGACAAGTCCGAGAGTGATTTTAAATTCATTTCTTTTTTCCTGATTTTCTATATATGTGTGTGTGTTTGAATTCCTTGAAATAGCTGAAATATTTTACTGGTTCCCTCATTAAAGAATGAGTTAAATAAAATCTTTGACATGTTCATTTTATTATTTATATAAAAATTTTGATTTTACATATTTTATATATGTACTCACATGCAAATAGACCACAGAAGAGACCAAGTCTTGCTCTCTTTCCTAAATCTCTGTTGAAGAAATATCCCTTTGCCCCTGAATTAGTAATTCCCAGAAATTAGTTGTCTCAAGTAGGTCTTTCTCTTATATAAATACTTGACAGTAGTGGCTGCCTTTCCTTACACAGTTATGAAAAGAAAAATTCTACTTTTGATCTCTGACGTTTCTCAAATATTAATGTGAATTGCCTAGGGGTCTTGTTAAAATGCAGATTCTAACTCAGTTGCCTGGTGTGAGGACTGAGATTCTACACGTCTTAGATGTTTCCAGGTAGTGCCAATGCTGTCACTACCCATGAATCACACTTTAGTAAGAACACTGAATCATTTCTCAGTATACTTGCCTCTAAACCTTACTCGACCTGAGTTCCAAAGGACTTGTTGAAGTGGTTCTGATATAGTTCAGATGGACTCAGAATGCATCATCCTTCCTTCAGGTGTTGTTATTTTATTTCAAATAGGATTACAATTATATTTTGGCACCATATTTCGAGAAATTATTGGTTGAATGGGCTTTGATTAACTGCCATCAAATTTATTTATAATTTAAAGCCTTTGTTGTATGGGAAGACAAATTATAATTTCAAAACAGCTATCTCAATAATGAACTTTTGGAACAATGGCCATTTATAAATTTACAGTTGTGTGTGTTTCATAAATCCAAATGAAAAATGAATACACAAATATGTCTAATGAAATGGTACAATAGAATAGGTAGAATGCTGTGGAATATGGTAAATATATTTAACACTATGCTATGAATGTTACTAAAATGCATTTTTAATATATGAAATAATTATAATGAATAATAGGCAAAAGTTATTGAAAGTGACTCACTATACAGTTGGAGTGTATAAAATATAATTGAAATGGCTGTACAAATATATAACATCTTAATGACTAATCTTGATCATTTACTTCTGCAAATACATTCAAAAATCAAAATTTTATTGAATACCTGCCATCTAGATAATGGGGATGAAATAATACATAAAACACATACCAGAATCTCTAGAGACACACAGTCTAAAAGGGAAAAGTGTAACAGACAATAACAATACAATGTATATGTGTACTCAGAAGAAATACATGGAAAGTATTATGAGAATACATACAAATGAGAGATCCTGCTTCTTGAAGTCAGAGATGCTTCTCAGTGTAGGCAGCACAGAAATAAGAACACGAAAGACAAGTTTCCTTAAGCGAAGATGGAAACAATATTTACAAGTGCACCGAGGCTGAAAGAGCCTGTTGTATTTAGGAAGAGTAAGACAGCGAGTACACATTGCCAGACACCTAGGATGGGCTGTGCTGGAAGTAGAGGCTGGGCAGGAGCATTGGACCCTGATCAGGAGGGGATCTATATCAGGCCAGAGAATATAGTCTTGATTCTTTAGATTAGGGCTGTTAATAGAAATATCTGTATCTGTGCTCTGTCCAACACATTAGCCAATGATCATATGTGGTTTGTGAGCACTTGAAATATAACTAGTTTAATAGAGAAACTCTTATTTTATTTATTTTTGTTCATTTAAATCTTACTGGCCACATATGGCTAATGGTTGCTGTTTTAAGAAGCTCTAGACCAATGATCTTTACACTAGGAAATATCTAGGAAACATATTCCTGGGGTACAGACACCTAGGCACATAGAAAAGGGAATCAATGCCATAGAAGCTCTTTCCAAAAGTCAATTAACCTGACTAAAAGTATAAAGCCCATTTGTTATGCTGGTTCTCCTTCCCTTCCTTCACTTTACAAAATAGAAAAACTCCTTTCACCTACCCAGATGTTACTATGGTATGTTTTCCTAAGGAGTAAAAATTTCCAAGCACAAAAGTTGAAATTTGCAGTATATTATTAAGAAAGTAAATGAGTCTAACGATGAATTAATGCATCTTTTTAGAAAATCAAGTATTTCTATGTATTTGTTTCCAAGAATATTGAAAGAGAATTTAAATTATTTGATTGACTATCAAAACTATTTTGTAACAATTTTATTGTGATATAATTCATATAATGAAATTTATCAAGTGAAGTGTGCAATTCAATGGATTTTAGTGTATTCCTAGAGTTGTACAATAATCAGAATCAATTTTAGAACATTTTCATCACCTCAATAAAAAACCAGGTAACCAACAAATGTTCCTTCCTATTTTCCACCAAAACTCTTAGCCTTAGACAAATACTAATTTATTTTCTGTCTCTATAAAATTGTCTATTCTGGACATTTCATATAAATGAAATCATACAGTTTGTGGTCTTTAGTGCCTGGCTTCTTTGACTCAGTCTAATGTTTTCAAGGTTCATATATCAGTATTTTGTTCCTTTTTATTGACAAATAAAATTTTGTTGTATGGATATTCCATGTTTTTATTTATTTTATTTATCCCTTCATCAGTTGAGGTACATTTGGGTTGTTTCTACTTTGAGACTACTATGAATAATGCTGAACAGAGTTCATATTTCATATTTGCTCACATTTGTGTATGCATTCATGTACAAGTTTTATGTGGACACACGTTTTCATTTCACCTAGGAGTAGAAGTGCTTGATCATTACATAACTCTATGTTTAACTTTTGAGGAAATGCTAAACTAATGCCTAATAGCACATTCTTTTAAGAAAATCACAATTTCTATGTATTTTCTTTTAACAATATTTTAAGGGGATCTAATTGAGTTTGATAGGCAATTAAAAGTAACTTCTCATGGTAGATCATGATGTAATTTTTGCCATATGATCCCAAAGAAATGAATGTTGTGAGGGGGAGGAGGGGACAAAAACAAACCTATGCCCATTCCTTCCTACTTAATGGAACAAATTTTCTCATAATTTACATCCGTAAAAATGGAAAATAGGAAAAGCATGAGGCTATATCCTATCCCATTCTAGCAATAAGCAATATTCAACAATAAAATATATGAAATAATGGAAAATATCCAACATATTTCATCAAAAGAAGTGTTCCCAATTATATTTAAATAAATTTGAGTAAAAATAATTTTAATTTACCATTAACTGTATTTTAAAATAATTTAAATAACCTTGGAGTTACCCTGATTAATGAAGAGCACTGAATATTCACATGATCAGATGTTAGTTTTGAAATGTAATCCTGTAGGCTTAGTGAAGGATTAAATAGGAAAGGGAGAAATTGGAAGCCTGGCTAGAAGTCTATTGAAACAGTCAGGTCAGTTTCTATAATACACTTTTTTTTTTAACAAAAGAATGGATAACATTTCATCAGGTTAAATAAATGGCCTGGTGATTTTTTTAACTAGTAATTTGACCTGTCTCTCTTTACCTACATGGCCAACTTTTGGTAGAACTAGATGTATAGAAACTATTTTTTACAAAGAACTAAACCCAAAAATAAACCACAACAAAATATAGTATAGAAATTATTTTTTACAAAGAATTAAAACCAAAAGCAAACAAATCACAACAGAATATAGTACAGAAAATTTAGCCCAGGAACAATTTTATTAAGGGAGATAAATTATTTGTTTAATAACAGAATACTGCTACTTAGAGAATAACAACAAAATGTCCAATTCATTTGGCCTTTCTCACTTTGACTTAGTTTGGACTGGCACCCAGATTACATAGTATTTACAATATTTAAATAAAAAGTGTGCCAAGACTTAAAAAGGTAGTTCTTTCTATAAAGAATTTCCAAGTGGTACTTTTGACCACACAAAAAAGTCAGTCTCATTAGGTTTGTCCTGGTTATTTCATAGGTGCGGCAAGATTCCTAATTATTCATTTAGTTCTTCTTGAGTTTGCTTTGCAAGGCTGGAGCCATAAACTATTGGTCAACTCCTAAGATCACAGAATGAACTTTAGTTTGGAAGTTTTCATAAAGAGTCTTGCACTGGGTTTCTAAAGCCTCTATTATTACCTCTTTTATTCAATGGGTAGGAAATTCACTCCAAAAAACACTCCACCAGATTTCAACTGCTGTACTTATAAATATGTGTGAATTATGCTCTTCATGAGGTCTCCAAATTTTGCTAAATTCCTAGACTCCTTCTTGCCTTTGGGCTAGCATCCTAAAGCTAAGCAACAGGTCAGTTTTCCCTGGAGCATTTTGTAAGATTTGACTCCATATAAAGTCAACACTTGTTCCTTTATAGTGGGCTTGGTATTTGGAATTGAATAAAAATCGTTCTCAAATATGATGCTCCAGATATGGTCTTGGTTGTACAATAACATTACCCAATTATATACTGATTTAAAAAAATTCTTACTGAAACTATGAAATAACCAGGACAAACCTATTCAGACTGGCAAGGAACCAGATTTCTTGTATCTATTTGTGAGTATCTATATCTTCATTGAGCCAAACATGAGCTCATACTGACTTCTCCAACTCAAAACCAAACCATTTCTACATGGATCATTTTAGCCTTCTTCCCCTGAATGTCTGTAACTTTTCACTCCCAAGTGAAAAATCTGACTTCCATCATCCAGCATCCACTTAATTATTTTAGTACACATATGTAGTAGTATCACAATTGTTAACCCATACCACTGTAGGAAATATATTTACCAACTAGAAAACAGTGCTTACATACATTTCTTTTTTCCTGTGTCTTATAGTCTCCCCACATTGCCAAAGTTATTTAAATCTGCACTATTCTCCCCCGACCACTTCAGTGATATTACATTTTTGAAATAGTTTGATTCTTTTATCACAGTGAAAATTTCATCCTGACATTCCTAGACCTCTTAGATGATTTTTTATATGTAAAAATATTGAATAGCTCTCCTCTCTCCCCAATCCCCATGCAACCCCTACATTGGTTATCTCTATATTTTGCCTTTTACAGAATGGCATACGAAAAGAATCATACATATACCCTTTACAGACTGGTTTCCCTCACCTAGAAATATGCCCTTAAAGTTGTCTATGGTTTTGCATGACCTGACAGTTCATTCCATTTTATTATTGAATACTATTCAATTGTATGGATGTAAGATAGTTCATTTATCTACTCACATGCTGAAGGACATTTTGATTGTGTCAAGTTTTTGACAGTTATTAGTAAAGCTGCTATAAACATTTGCTTGCAGATTTTTGCATGGACATAAGTTTCAAATGAATCAGATTCCAACATATGATTGCTGGACCCTATGGTAAGACTACATATAACTATGTAAGAAATTGCCAAAATGTCTTCCGAAGTGCCAGTATCAGTTTGTATTCCCACGAGCAATGAAAGTACCTGTTTCTCTGCATTATTGCCAACAATTGTTTTATTTTAATTTCATAAATTTTAATAGGTGTATCAGAGTGTCTTACTGTTGCTTTAATTGGCAACTCCCTAATCGAAAATACTATTGAGCATCTTTTAATATGCTAATTTATTAGCTGTGTATCTTTTTTGTGTGTTTATTCAGATATTTATCCATATTTAACTGTTTAATTTATAAGTTAAGAGCTTTCATATATTTTAGATGTGAATCCTTTATCAGGTAAGTGTTTTGCAAATATTTATCCACGTCTGTGGATTTTATTTTCATTCCCTTAAGAGTATCAGAAAGCAGAAGTTTTTAATTTTATTAAAGCCCAACTTATTTACTGTTTTTTTTTCTTTTGTGGATCATGCTCAAAGTTTTGTTTCTAAAAACTTATAACCATACTCAAGGTCACCTAGAATTTCCCCTATGTTTTCTTTTAGAAGTTTTATAATACTATGCTTTACATTCAGGTCTATTATCCATTTTGAGTAGATTTTTCTATAAAGTATAAGGTCTGGGTCTAGGTAAATTTTTTTTTTTTTTTTTTTTTTTGCGTATTAATGTCCAATTGTTTCAACACATTTGTTGAAAAGAATATCCGTTCTGCATTGAATTGCTTTGTGCGTTTGTCAAAAATCAATTGATCATACGTGTGTGTGTGTGTGTGTGTGTGTGCTTTTTAATGGGCTCTCTACTCTTCCATTGATCTATATGCCTATTCTTTCACCAATATCATGCTTCCTTGATTAATATAGCTGTGTACTATGTCTTTAAATTAGCTGGCATGAGCCCTGCAACTTTATTCTGCTTCTTCATTATTGTGTTGGCTATTCTAGGTAATTTAACTTTTCATGCATATTTTAAAATTAGCATGTCAGTATCTATAACATAGCCTGGCAGAATTTTGATTGGGATTGTGGTGAACCTATAGATCAAGTTGGGAATAACTGACTTCTTAACAATATTGAATCTTCCAATCCATGAACATGGAATATCTCTCTGGTATTCATTTCAAATGTCAAATTCCAGTTGTTTGTTGCTAGCATTTAAAAAATTAAATTGAATTTTATATATTATCCTCTGTCCTGCAACATTGATATATTACTTTATTAGTTCCAAGAATTTCTCTGTAGAATGTTTGGGGTTTTCTGTAGAGACAATCATGTCATCTGTGAACCAGGACACTTATTTCTTCCTTTCCAATTACTATACTTTCTATTTTTTCATTGTGTTATTGATTTCTCATTTAATTTAACTGTGACTTGAGAACATGTGTTGTTTGATTTCTATTCCTTGGCATTTGTTAAGGCATGCTTTTTTTTTTTTTTGGCTCAGAATATTATCTATTTTGGTGAATATTCCATTTTGAGTTATAGGAGTTGTATATTTTGCTATTGTTGGACAGTATATTCTATAAATGTCAATTAGATCAAGTTGATTGATAATGCTGTTCAGTTAAATTATATCCTGCTGTTTCCTGTCTGCTTGACCTAATAATTATTGTCAGAGGGCTGTTGAAGTCTCTGCATTTAATGGTGAGTTTGTCTATTAGCTCTGTCAGTTTTTGCCTCTTGTATTTGGGTGCATTGTTTGTTATTGGGCACATACACATTGAGGATTGTTATGTCTTTACACAAATTTGATTCTTTCATAATTTTGTAATGTTCTCCTTTATCCACGATAATTTTCCTTGTTCTGAAGTTCCCTATGTCTGAGATTAATATAGCTACTCCAGCTTTCTTTTGGTTAGTGTTAGCATGGTATAACTTTCTCCGTGCCTTCACTTTTATCCTCTTTGAGTCTATATATTTAAAGTGGCTTTCCTGTAGACAAAATATTGTTGGGTCTAGTTATTTTATTAATTCTGACATTCTCTTTGTTGTATTTAGACTATTTGCATTTAAAATAATAATTGATATTTTGGATAAATATCTACATCTGTAACTTTTATATTTGCTGCATTTTCTTAATTTTTTCCCTCTTTTTCTACATTTTAGGCTTTTTAGATGCTAAATTAGCGTATGTCCTCTCTTTGCATATAAACTATATTTTTTTATCTTTACTTATACTTAACAATTGACCTAGACTTTAAAATATATTTTAACTAATCTAAGTCCATTTCAAGTAATGTTATATGGCTTCACATGTAGTATAGTGTACCTTATAAGCAGATACCTTATAACAGAGTATTCCTAATTGCTCCTTCTCTTTAACATGAATTGTGGCCATTCATTTCATGTATCCATATGCTATAATCATCCAATACACTGATGCTATTATTGCTTTAAACAAGTATCTTTTAGATCAATCAAGAATAAGAAAAAATAAATATTGTATTTTACCTTCATTTATTTGTTCTCTAGCAATTTTTCTTTCTTTATTAGATCCAGGTTTCTGACCTATATTTTTCCCTCTGCCTAAAGAATTTGTTTACCATTGTAGGGAAGGTCTACTAGTTGTGAATTCTTTTTATATTTCATTTGTGCAGTTTCTATAGACCAGTCTTCAAGTTCACTTACTCTTTTCCAGTTGAGTCTGCTGATGAGCACATCTAAGACACTCTTTATTTCAGAAACTAAGTTTTGGATTCCTACACTTCCTTTAGATTTTTTCTTAGTGTACCCATATCTCTGCTCACATTTCTCAATCTGGTCAGGCAGGCTTTCTACTTTTTCCATTAGAACTCTTGTTTTTTAAATCCCCTGATAGTTCACAATGCTTTGGCAAGCAAATACCTGCATACAGTTGCATAATACAATATAATGCAATAAGAGAAAAATCTACAAAAGGTAAAATATCAAAAAGTTTACATAATGAATCATTGAAAAATAATTTCATACCTTATTTGATGTGAAAAGTCAAAATCTCTTCATTTGGAAATATATGCCTATTAAAGGTAACAAAATTACAGAATAGCATATTGGAATTACATTATCACAAATGTCAACTAGGTTGAATTTAATCTATACTGTTATGGTTGCAGTTTATTATTATTTATTAAACACTGTCATTTTGATACATAAATATTTTTTATTTTCTCCTTTACAGGGCTGGCTCTTCCTTGAATTTAATTGCAAAATGAAACAAGTCATTTAGTAAAATCATATATTATATGACTGAGGTAGAACACATAATACTTTTAATATAGACATAGAAAAATAATTTATAATCTCAACATGCAAAGGAAATAATTTAAGAATACATAGTGGACCAAACAAACTGTTTAATTAACACAATATTATACAATGCAATATTAAGGTCACCTTTGGCTTATAGATTTGTTATCTGAACCTTAAAACAAAGAGCTATAGTGCCATCTCCTGGAAAATATAATGAGCCAAAGAGGAGGTATAATGTCATGAGCCCCTTATTTAATAAATATTTCATATTTATCAAAACAATATGAGGAGAGAGGAGAAAGATAAGACTAGAGATTTCTCCTCCAAGGGTAATAATTATTAATTTTAACGTAGAGTAAATGTGAGATTAAATATTTCACCAATATAGCCTTATTATTTCTTTACTCTTTAGAAACTTACATCAACACAAACCATGGATTTCTTCATTGTTAATGTTAAGGACATTTGCTGAGCTTACAGAACACATAAGGTTAACCATCTTGGATTATCAGATCAGCTTCCTGACTAAAGCCAGTTAGGAATCATGTTTTGCAAAATGGGCCTTTTAAAATCTATGGCAATTATAAAAGTCATAAAAATAACAGAGTAAAAAAGAAATAGAATGTTGTAATGAGTGTCTGTCAGTTCATTGAGAACACTTTTCTATACCTCCAAACCATTCCCAAACCTAAACATTCTCTTCTTTAAAAAAAAACAAAAAACTTTTCTATTGAAAAGCTTTTAATGGTTTCTTCAGAATTTTATGTTTGTGCAACATTTGCCAGAAAAGTCATTTTTGAGCTATATAGTGTTATAAAAGGGCAATATAATAAACTTATGAAAACCATCATAGTAGTAATAATATTTATTGGCTCCTAATAATTTAATAGTTGACATTGTATAAAACTAACATATACTATAAATAATACCTGTTTTCAAGATAAATTTTCCACCAAACAGCCATAAAATATCTAAAGTTTACTATTACCATTAGTTAGTATTTTGAAATTTATGTTTCTGTGTTAAGATCCTATGGCAATGATTGTTGAAAAAGAATAAGTGGAGTTTTTGGTATTTTTTTGTTTTAAATCTTTTTTTTCAAATCTTTATCAAGTTTATTGTGGAAAAATTTATACACAATGAACAGAATCCATTTACAATAGACAGCTGAGTTTTGACAGTTGTTAATGCCATTGGAAACACCAGCAAAATCAAGGTAGAGAATGAGTCCATCACTCCTAAAATAGTCCATCACACCCCTTCTCTACCTGCCCTAGGCAACCATTGTCACTTTATGTTCTTATATAGATATAATCATGTAGTACATACTCTTGTTTCTAGGTTTTTTCACTCTAGATTTAGAGACTCATTTACGTACTCTGTGTACTTGAGTCTCCCAGCAGTTTGTTCTTTCTGCATTTATTTATTTCATTAATTCATTCCTCATTAATGGAAATTTACAAAGATTTCAGTTTGAGACAAATATAATTAAAGCTGTTGTGAACACTTGGGTATATGGTTTTGTAGGGAAGGAAAGTTTGCATTTTCTTTTGGACAGGTACCCAGGAATGGCTTTCCATGTCATAAGGTAGGTATATTTTTAATGAAACAGCAGAGTATTTTCTGTAAATATCAGCAAGGGGAAAAAAACAACAAAATAACTTGTTTCTCTGACCTCTAGTGACCCGTATTATGTATGTAACTTTGGAAATGATCACATTCATTCTTCTGTGTTAGTTATATGTGTGCATGCTTTTTTTCTTCTATTTAAACTCTACTAAAAAACCATATCAAGAGAGAGATATGTTTTCATTTTTCTGTCTTACATCAACTGTAATGCCCTGTCCATTGAAGTTGTTTAATTAACATGTGTTTAATAAATGAATAATTTATATTCTAATATGGAAGCATTTTGACTCCTTTCCCCCTCTTAGTGACATCAGGCACTTACCACTCCCCATTTTACTTTATTCAGTATCTTTTAGTACTGTTACAAAAGACAATTGAATATTGCTCTTAAACAACATGTGATTGTTAAAGAGAGGAGTCAAGTTATTTTTCTAATGAAGGAAAATTAGACCATAAAATTTAACTGGATCAATGGAGTACTCAAAGCCAAGAAGACATAGGTGCTAAAAAAAATACACAATGTTCTATACATAATGTTAGTGGGAGAAAACATTTTAAACATTTTCAAGTGGAATGGTATGTAGTTGATTTTATTCTAAGTGGGATAGAAATTAAATTAAACTGTTGACTAATGTAAGTCACTAATTTCATATCACTGAAATGTCAATATTAATTGTCCTTTTTGCCTGCTTTGAAGGTGAAGATTGCTTGCTGACTAAGAGACAGAGGCAAAAGGACAGGAAAATTTCCATGGAGTATGAGCTTAAATGTGGTTTCATGAATGTAAAATACCTTCAAAAAAGTCAATGTACTAATTAAAAGTGCTTTTGGACATGAATAAGCTAGATATCTCAGCAAAATTTATAGATGCAGCATTGGACAAGCCAAATGATACATCCAATATCCTAAGAACTTTTCTTTCGTCGTCAGACGTGAAGAATAGGAATTATCCACCAGCTTTGAAAATTATATTCCTTATTGTCAAAGGAAAGAAATTCTCATTCTCTGGGTGGTTTTAAAGATCTTTTGAGGGTAAAGATACTCCACTATGCTTTGAACAATGGCATTATAAAGACACAATCATTGTTTACAGTGATTTTTATAATAAAAATAATTTCTAAAATGGATTCATTTCTACTGTTTTAAATAGCTCTCTTTTAAATCATTTTACTGGAAGCTGAAAACTAGTTGAAAAGCATAGATAGTTTTTATCCAGTGTATTAAACTCAAAACGCAAATGAGAATTAATAAATACACACTCCAGAGAGATTATCAAAAAGTAAATAGTTGAATTAAGTTTTTGAGTCTTACAAGAGAGTTGAGAGATATCTGCTAAACCAACATTTCAGATGCATTGATTTAGAATAATTTCTAAAGGCAAATTTTTGGAGTATTTTAATCTTTATCAGTTATTTATAACTAATGTAAATTAGTTCAAACACAAATTACCATATCCTTTCTTTTTTTTTTCCAAGCAAATGACTTCATGTAGTTGTCAAAAGTATCTGTACATCCTGGCTTGAAATATATAAAATATATAAAATGTATGAAATTGTAAAACTCTCAAATTTACCTACTGGACTCTTCGACCAGAAACATCAACATCACATTGATCACCATGCACAATTTATGCTCATGCTTAAAAATGAAACAAAACAAAAACCTATACTCTTGTATTAGTTCATATTAGGTGTGTTTAGTTCTTTAGCCAAACTTATTTATGAGAGCTAGATAAAGAAGTAAGGGAGAATAACATAAAATGCAACTTCACCTATTTGCATCCTTGTTACATTTTAGCAACTGAATGTTACCCAGAAATTAATGTAATAAACAACTAACAGAAGTGGTACTAGTAAGCCCCTTTCCTCATATCAAATTTCCAAAGGAAATGTTTCAAAAATTCACCATTAAATGTCAAGTGCGCTATGAATTTTCTATAGGCACCTTTTTATCAAGTTGAGGAAGTACCCTTTACTATTTTTTTTTTTTTTTTGAGACATGAGCTTTTATTATGGGGCTTACTTACGGGGTGGGGAAGTCGAGTCATGTTGCCCTGAAATCAGGAGCTTCTCTGGTTAGATTCAGGAGTTGCTCTGAATGGTGTTGAGTTCAGAGCACAATGTGGAAATTGTCCACATTACCTATTTTTCTAAGACTTTTTATTGTGCAATTATTTTTTTGTTATCAAAACTAATGTACATCTATTGAAAAAAGCATATGACTATCTTTAATCTGTCCATGTTGCCATTTATGTTGATAGATTTTCTGATGTTATATTAAACTTTCAAGATCTGAATTAATTCAAGTTGAACGTGAAGTATTTTCATATATTTCTGAATCCAGTATGAACATATTTTGTTAGAAGCTTGGATTGCATCTAGGTTTGTGAGATTTCCCTATAACTTTCTTTCTTCTACTCAACTTGTTGATGATTTCTGCATAAAGGATATGACAGTCTTATTAAAAAAAAAAAAGAGGAAAATATGTAACTTTCCCATTTTCTGGAAAATTTTTTTTTTTCCAGAAAAGCTTATTAGGAGTTCTGCTTCTGCTTAGGATGTAGAAAGTCACAAGGGAAAAAAAAAAATCATTCCCACACTAAAAATGTGAACATCTTGGAAAATATGCAAAATTATAACTTTTCTTGTGATCCTAAGACAGCTTTGATCACAAAGGAAATGAATAAGATAAATACCAAAGAAGCATGTAAGAGCTGCCAGGCATACAAGCATATAAAATAAAATCAGATAATTTTAAAAATAAATACTTACAGGCCTAGTATAGGATAGCATTTCTGTTTGTAATAGCTAGAAAACACACATCCAAGGGGGATTGGAATTTGGTCTCAAGCTCTTTTCCAGAATATTCCAATGGGTTCTTATGAAAAAGATTGGGGCAGGCAAGACTGGAAAGAGAGCAAAATTTTATTACTTTTGTGGGACTGGTAGAAGCAAAACTATTTCTCTCTGGAGGAGGACTATGAAATAATCATGGGTCCTGGACATTAAACTTTTTACAAAGGTCAGCTACCAGTGATAGAGTGGCAGAAAACTGTTACTCAGAAAGACCAATTACAGATACAGGAAAAGTTTGGCTGCTGTTGGTAGATGGAAAAGAATGTTGAGAAAGCACAATTTCTGAGTCCCAGAGGGATAGGATCTTCCTAATTATGAGATTGGACCAGGATATCATAAACTGTTGCCTGCTCCCATCATGAGCCTAGAAGGGAGAACTGAGAAAAAACAAACTACTTTTTTGGGGAAGGAGAAGAGAGGTCTGGAGGGAGCCCCCCTGTGGTACAACTGAACACAGATTTCTCAAAACAAAAAACAAAAAACAAAAAAACCTGGTACGAAGTCTCCCTTCTAAGCACAAAGTTACAATGGCCAAATTCAATTCTAGAGAAATTTGAAACCTGTGGTGCATGGGAAAAAAAATACCAATAACAAACCCAAACCCTTATTTCCTTACTGTATTGACTCCATCCCCCTCACAGCTCTCCTTACAGTGGAAAGGGTGTACACATTTCCAGGTGGAAACATAACTGACTTCAATTCATATGCTCTTCTATACACTATGTCCAGCATTCAAGAGATAAATAAATCAACAGGTAAACAAATTGATAGAACTGGACTCTGAGATGACCCAAATGTCAGAACAGCCAGAGAGGTTTTTTTTTTAAAGCATATGTACATGGATTGGAAAACTCAATATTTTTAGGATGACAATGCTCCCCAAATTGATTTGTAGTTTCAGTGCAATCCACAAACCTCAGCCATCTTTTTTTGAAAAAATTAGCAAGCTGATCCTAAAATTCATATGGAAAGTCAAAGAACCTAAGATAGCCAAAAGAATTTTGAAAAGGAATAAAGTTGGAATACTTAGACTTTTCAATATCAAAACTACAGTAATAATGACAGTATGATATTTATATAAGGATAGAAATATCCGATGTTTATTGCAGCATTAGTCACAATTGCCAAGAGATGGAAAGAGCCCAAATGTCCATCAACAGATGAGTGGATAAACAAACCATGGTATACACATATGATGGAATATTATGCCGCTGTAAGACAGAACAAAGACATGGATCATATAATAACGTGGATGAACCTTGAGGACATTATGTTGTGTGAAGTTAGCCAGAAACAAAAGGACAGATTCTGTATGGTCTCACTAATATGAACAGACATTAATGAACAAACTTTGGGAGTTAAAAACTGACAACACAGGTGACCAGGAGATAGAAAGAGGGCAGAGACCAGCCATTTGATGCTGAAGGACTACAGAATGTTGAGGATTGAAAAAAAAAATACAAAAATAATTCATTATACCATCAATTGATTTTTTAATTCATTTTTATTGAGATATATTCACATACCATGCAGTCATACAAAAAAAGTGTACATTCAATTGTTTACAGTACCATTATATAGTTGTGCATTCATCACCAAAATTAATTTTTGACATTTGTATTACCACATACACAAAAATAATAAGAATAAAAATTAAAGTGAAAAAGAACAATTAAAGTAAAAAAGAACACTGGGTGCCTTTTTTTTGTTTTTTTTCCTTCCCCCAGTTTTCTACTCATCCATCCATAAACTAGACAAAGGGGAGTGTGGTCCATATGGCTTTCCCAATCACATTGTCACCCCTCATAAGCTACATTTTTATACAATCGTCTTCAAGAGTCATGGGCTCCGGGTTGTAGTTTGATAGCTTCAGGTATTTACTGCTAGCTATTCCATTCATTAGAACCTGAAAATGGTTGTCTATATTGCGCATAAGAGTGCCCACCAGAGCGACCTCTCAGCTCCTTTTGGAATCTCTCTGTCACTGAAGCTTATTTCATTTCATTTCACATCCTCCTTTTGGTCAAGAAGATGTTCTCCATTCTACGATACAAATGATTTTTTAAAAGTGAAAGGGGAGGAGGGGCAAGATGGTGACATAGAGAGGTGTGGTATTTAGTTAGTCCCCTGGAGCAACTAATAAACAACCAGGAAAACTAGTAAATAATCTGGAACAATTGCTGGGGGACAACCGTGACTATCCACACATTGTACACAAACCTGGAATGGGTGAAATGGCTGAGATTGCAGCATAAAAGCTGTAAGTAAAAACTGTGGTACCACACCAGGGGCCCCCTTCCCCTGAGGCAGGCTGAGTCGCAAGACCTTGCTGTGAGAGAAGGAAGCATTCCAGGAGCAAGTGAATATAGCTCAGTCTACCTCCAACTAGGGTTTTAATTAACAAACGTGGACTGCTGAATACAAGCTACAAACAGACAAACCCCTAACACACAGCAAAGTACCCTGAGGTCACTCCCAGTGGAGAGGAGGTAGGGCTGATGGAAAAAAAAATTAATTAAAAAGAAGAAGAAAAATACAGAGGCTTTTAAATATGACTGATCTTAGAGAGCCAGAAAATGCCTGTGCCCTGGGAAAGGGAGCCCAGAAGACAAGGTGCTATCTCTGGCCAATGGACAAAACTGGGGGGGTGGGGGGGGGGGTCCATGGACTGGCTCTGAAAAGGGGCTTTCTTTCCCTTTTTTCTCTCTCTCAACCTGAGTGGCTCAGTGGAGAAAGCCCCAACCATTTTCAATTTGCAGCACTCTGACCCAGACAAGGGTGGAGTCAACAGAGTCAGAGAAAAAAAGGAGTAATTCAAGAGCAGAAGATAGTTCCCTAGGCAGTGTATCTTCCTGAAGAGGAAGGAGGTGGGGCCCAGCTCTAATGCCTTCCCTCCCTTCAGAACTCAGACCCCAGGGCCTGGGGGAAAACAGTCAAAACAGAAACAACTTAAGCTGAGAATTAAAGGGGCCACACCTCTTTAACCAGTGGGGAGTGACAGGCCAACAGGCACCACCTGTTAGGGAGAGCACAGCAGCTAGAGGCCTCACAGGAAAGTCTGTCAATCTTCCAAGACACACCCTCAGGGAAACCTGATACTGAATATAGGCCCCTTCTGAGATCTGAGCCCCTTCTGATCTAGGAAAATCTGATTGGGGAAGTCAAGGCAACCAATACCAATACTATGAGTCAATAATGATGGGAGGTGGTTAGGAATATGGGAGGATTTGAGTTTTATTTTTTATTTTTATTCCTTTTCTGGAATAATGAAAATGTTCTAAAAATTGAAAAAAAAATAATTGTGGTGATGAATGCATAACTATATAATTGTACCATGAACAACTGATTGTACACTTTAGATGATTGTATGGTATGTTAAACAATCTTAATAAAATTGAATTAAAAAAAAAACCAAGTATTCAAAAATTGCATATTTTCAAAGTTGGCAAGCTTAGTGAATTATGAACTTGCATTGCTGCCACTGAGAGGTGTCAGATTAGTTTATAAACAGAAATTTCTGTAGGTTTTGTCAGACCTATGGGAATTGGTATAACAATGTGATATTTACATTATGTGGGGTCTTCCAGAACCCATCTCTTTAATAAAATGAGAAATTTCAGTTAAAAAAAGAAAAAGTGAAAGGCAATTCAGTGGGAAGTGACAATCTTTTCCACATTTAGGTTTGGGAAAATAGGATGTCTATATGTAAAAAGAGAAATAAATAGAGAGACAGAAAGACAGAAAGCCAGAGAGAAACAGAGAACTTAGATCCTTACCGCACATGATAAAAAGTAATGAACCCAAAATGCACCAGAGAGCTAACTGTTAAAGCCTAAAACAATAAAAATGCAAGAAAAAATCATAGAAAAAAAAATTTTGTCACTGTGGAGTGTGTTGCTGTATGGTATGTCATGGGAACACAGGTTCAGACAAAGCAGAAACTTTCCACAAATGACCACTTAATTACTTACACAGCACAAAAAGGTCCAAAAGAGCAGGGAAAGAGATCCCATCGTGGCTGGTCTCCCCGGGAAGCCAACTGCTCAGATCAGGGTCAGTGAATGGCAGCTCTGCACGACCCGTTTTGCCCTTGGAGAGGAGGGACAAATCTGTGTTGATGGAGATGAAGTATTTATACAGCCACGGGGGAAGGGGTTCCTGCCACTGAGCAAAAATCGTGCATCAAGCAACCTTCATGCAGAGTTCTGCCCTGATAAACAGCTGGGGCTACATATTCCCAGTTTCGGGTCCATCCAAGCAGGTCCATTAGACCTAATGTCTTCCCCAGGCTGTGGAGTGGAATATACGGAAACATCTGCACACAGTAGAGAGGGAGGAGGGTAGACGAGGGCTGAGATGGCCTGTAGGCATGTACAGGACTTCCCCAGCAGTCCACCCCTTGGCCTAGCAGCCTACTCCTTCCCATTAGCTTCTACAACATAAGCCCACCTCCCACCTCAGACATGCAGATGAGACCAGTTGGGCCTACAGTATAAGTGTGGGAACACCAGCAGCTGCAACACATTAGGAAGGTTTCATCTATGCATACCATTACTCCAAGCAGGGTGATCAGGCCTGTCTGGAGTAGTGGTTGTATCTATAACCTCCATACCCCAGGAAGCAGCAGAAGAGATCCTACATAGAATCTGTTTGAACACTTTACAGCCAGTGGACTGCGATTAACCAAGCTGAATGAAGGAGTCTTGGCTGCCTCAGGTCCAACTCCATTCTCCAACACAATTTTAGTCAGTTACAGTTAAGCGAGGAGGATGTGGGAGTAAGGTGGGAGCAACTGACCATGTAAACACAGAGAGAGAAGACACCCATGTGATGGAGGCAGAGATTGAATGATGCTGCCACAAGCAATAGAACCCCAAGAATCACCAGTAACAGCCAGAAGCTAGAAGAAGCATGGAACAGATTCTTTCTTATGGACTTCAAGAGAAGCATAGTCCTGCTGATACCTTGATTTCACACTTCTAGTTCCTGGAACTGTAAGACAATAAAGTTTAATTGTTATAAGCTACTGAGTTTGTGGTAACCCTGGGATAATAAGACTGACGCAAATTATCCCTTAGCTGCTAAATCAAGATTTGGTCTTTATTATTTAAAGTTTTAGAATTAGATCTTCTTTTTTACAAAATAAAAGAAAATTGTCATATCTTTCCATTTAGTGAAATAAGTAGCAAGCATTTTGTACTAATGGATATCATTTTAAAACTTGATTTGAACAGTTACTAGTGATGCAATCTTGAATGAGTTACTTAACCTTTCTGAGCCACAATTTCGTTACCTGTAAAATGCTTTGCGTGTTTTCTTGAAGATTATGGACTATTTGTTTAGAGACTCTGATCCCAGTAGTGACCTAATAAATAGTAATTAAGTCCTTCTTTAGTCTTGTAGTAGAGAATCTCTAATGCCTTTCAAAACCAATAAATGTTCACTTAATACCTCAGAATAATTTTCATGATTTATCCATTGTGCTCAATGTCTGCTCAAGCTTCCTCCAAGATTTATATGAACAGTTTGAGGCTTAAAAGACACATCTATGTGAACTGTTTGCTAGAAGTGTAGTCAAAGAGCGCAGCATGTTTTATAAACTCTGGACAGTCCCATCACTTGGCTCTGCAAATCAATTAGCGTGAAATCCTCTCAAAAACAGTATGCAGAAGTATGCTTAGAAATCTTTATGGATTATCTGTATTTTCACATATCTAAATCTTGCATGTTCTCTTGAATTTCCTTATCATGGCTTGTTCCCATCTAACTAATACATAGGTAGTGCTATGTTTCCACTTATATTTTCTCCTTGATTTACTGGAGAATAAAGTTTGACACATACGTACATTGCTTCCATTTTTTGGTTCAGGCAATGAAGCACTGACTCCTAAATAGTCAATGATTTTGGCTTCTTAGGATTAAAGTATATTAGAAATCTAAGGGCTTTTAATGCAAGTATATAAATACATTTGTAGATATATGCAGATACATCTATGTTAATTGAAAAATGACTTTTAAATATCAAGAATGACATATTTAACTGATTAAAAAAGTAAATTCAGCATCTAGTAATGTTTACATGTGACCTATTAATGTACAACTGGATTTATTAATATTATGCTGTGATTTAATACGTAAAAGACACCAAAATAAGCACTTCATATAGATGAAGTTTATAAAGTTATTACACCCATTTTGTGAAATATTGTCAAAAGACAATAAAAATTAGGGGACAAATTAGATTAGGATCACAAATCAGAAATCAGAAGAAAAATTCTCATATAGTCTAAGTGTATCAGAGACTAACAATCTGTAATAAAATGAATTTGGAAATCTGGAGGGAAATTACAGAAGAGGGCCACATTCATTGAGACTCTTGACATCCACTTAAGATAGTTCTATGTAGTAGGTGATAAAGAAAATTCAAAGGATTGTACAAACAAGAATGACATGGTCAGAGCTATACTTTTAAAGCCCTTTCACAACATGACAGCTTACTTCTTCCTCGAGGCCATCAGTGTTTTTGCTATGTCCTGTCTCTTTTAAAGAGATACCTGATTAGATCATATCCACCAAAGATAGTATCTCTCTTCTATTAACTCAAGGTCTACTGATTTGGGAGGGATCTTATTATGGCTGTTAAATCCCTTTTACCATATAAGATAGCGTAGTCAAGGTATTAATATCCCATCATATTCACAGTGTCTGTTCTCACTCCATGGGAGGGAATTGTACAAGGATATAGGTAAATGGGAGTCATGCTAAAATTCTGTCTATCCCAGGAGTATATGCACTTTCATGTTTGTCCCTGTCATGTTGCATATACCAGTTAAGGTTAATCTACCCACCTCTTCTTAAGATTTCTTTGTCAACAGTAAGACAACTTATTCCTTCCATGTCCCTGGCTATTCCATATAATCATTAGCCATGGCCAAAGAATCAATGGCTTTCTGATAATTCTGGACATTTTCCTTCAAAGAAAAGGAGAAAGCAGATATGTTGTTCAAGATTATGCCTTCTGGAAGGATTTCCTTCATGGCACCCCTGAGTACAGTATAAGTCTGCAGCAGTGCACATCTGATGGGGTCATCGCACTGTGTTGAATTATCTATGAACCAATCCTGAATTTTACCCCTTCTATCAACTAGACATATGAAATTCCCTATGATATTGAGCCTGGGTTAAGAGAAAGATGGGAAAACAACAAGAAGGAGTTCATAGGGAATATAAGCTACCTACTTTTGAGTCTTACTTGTGTCCTTAGAATCTGCTTATGTGTGATCTCATATATTCCACTTCCATTTGATGATGAAACATTTTCACATGCCCAGCCATGTGGCCTGGAAGATCAAGTAATACTTAGTTCACTTATGAACTGCTAGGGATGCAAATTTCCATTGGTGTCCTATGTTCAGGCTATTAGTCTCTACCAGGGTCCAGATATGAGTTATTTGCCAAAAGTGGCTTTGCTTTCCCTGAAAACTTCAGGTGCCTTTTTTTATGATTTTTCTATTAGACATGTCACAGGATCTATACAGTATGTCTCTTCCCAGACACTTTGGGTAACATTAGATTTGCTGGTTAAGGTTCAAGGGGCAGACCTGTTTGAATGAGACAACCTGAGTCAGTTTGAAAGCTTTCTCTTGCTCTGCATCCTACCGAACATTGTCAGTTTTGCAGATGTAAGAGACCCTGAAGGACTCAATGTTTTTCACTATTGGCATAACATGACCTTGGCCCATGTAACCCTTCCTCCTTTCCTCCTCTTATGCAAACCTTTTGTCCTCATACATTTTTCCCTGCACTCCTCTTCCTATTTCCATATTGTCCAATCAACGTCTACTATGCTGCAAAAACATCTTTTCCCTCTTCTGAAAACCTCTTTGACCAACCTTTCCTGAAAAAAGTTGAACTTCAGTTCACCTCACTTGCTAAAGCTCTATAAATTCTCCACCTTTCTTCCCCAATGCACAGCCCAACCTTTCAGTTGTACCTGCACCTAGAGATTCTGAATAGTGACATGCTTAATGGGGCTCTGGTTGATTTTCCTCTGCATAGGTTACACAGAAAATAGGTAAGAGAAGCTCGGATGTCTACAAAGCCAGTCAGGTAAATTAATGAAGGATGAAAATCAGTTTGATATAATAAGGAGTTTGAGGAACTGTGGCATTCAAAAAACAAAAACATGTGACCAAATAAAATACGTCTGCAGGTTCAATTTGTCACACAGGCTTTGAGCTTGTGATTGTTTACCAAAATCAGAAAGCAATATATCATAGATTTTGGTAAAGTCAACATAAAAGAACAATTCCTAAAGGAATGAAGGAGAAGGAGGAGCAGATAACCATCCTAGGAGTCCGGACATGGTGGAAGAAGGGATAAGTAGGAAGTATATCTGGATTTCTCAGCCTGATTTTTCATATTACAAGCATTTCCTCTTCTCCATCCCAATACTAGTAGGTGATTGCTGACTCCAGACAGGACATTATGAATAAAAATGTGCTGTAACAATGAATAATGTGAAAGCAGAAAAAAATTGAAAACAATGTAGTAAATAGACAGAATGGCTCTCAGGCCTGTAAAATTTTCCAGTAATCTGTTTATAAATACTAAATATCTAATTAAAGAGCCTGTCCTTCAGAATGTAGCCAGGGCATAGTAGAGCATGGGGAAATGAGAGGCACAGAGGCAAATATTGCTCATAAGTTGGCAGGAATACCCTGTTGTAGCATGGCGCCATTAAACATTGAATCTCGTGACTAATATACTTGTTCTGTTTCCATTTATTCTAAGAGTGTTAAAGACATTCCATTTAGCACGCTTACTGGAGATGAATGTACTGGTCAGAGAAACACAAATATTAAATACACTTCTACATTTCTTCTTCTAAATAAACACATTGACGTGCTGGGTTTTCTATATTAGTTTTTTTCTAAGCTTTGATAACAATTAGGTCTGAGCACAATGATGAGGTAGAATTCCTGAGCCTTGATGACTACGACCCTGTATCCAGATAGTTAAGAATTAACAAGGTAAACATGCAGGGCATGAATAGCTAGGTTTCTGTAGGAGCCACTCCCCTTGGCATAATCACAGATCTCGTCCTCAATTGCATGTTCTCTTAGGTCTGGAATGGTCTTCACACTACTGCCTTTAAGGCTCAGATTAAGGAAAAAAAATTGATTAAATTGTCCTTCACTCTCAAAGTGAGAATTAATTACTTGACTCCTGTTTTAGTTTCCCAGGCTGCTCAAGCAAATAGCAGGCAACGGGTTGGCTTAAACAATGGGAATTTATTAGCTCATAGTTTTGAGTCTGGGAAAAAAAGTCCAAACCAAGTTGTCATTAAGATGATCCTTTCTTCCCAAGGACTGGCATTCTGGGGCTGGCTGCAGTTGATCCTAGGTCCTTGGCTCCTCTGTCACATGGCAATGCACATGGTGACCCTTCCTGGCCTCTTTCTTCTCTTTCAGGTTCCATTTACCTTCAGCTTCTTTCTTCCTATGGCCTTCTCTCTGTCTGAATTTCATTCCACTTTTAAAGGTCTCCAGTAGTAGGATTAAGACCCATCCTGATTGAGGTGAAACATACCTTAACAGAAGTAAGCTCATCAAAAAAGTCCTACTTATAATGGATTCACATGCACAGGTATGGATTAAGTTTAAGAACATATTTTTCTGGGGTATATACAGCTCCGAACTACGACAATTCTGCATAGACTTGGCACTGTATTATGTTTATGTCTGTCTCTCCATTTAGACTGTAGCCAACTTTAGTTAAGGATTATGCCACATTTATCATATGTTTGGTCCAAATAGCATCTTGATGAGTGATTTACAGATAGAAGTACTTTCATAAATATATGTTGAATCAATTAGAGAGAACTCAAGTTCCACTACTGGGTATTGACTCACACTTTATATATTCTATTCAATATAAAAAGTATTTATACCAATAATAATAAAAAAATGAACACAAAGTGCATATATCACAAATGGGCAATTCATGTATGCAAAAAAACATTAAAATATGTAAACCTTAATTTGAATTCAATTAAATATTGACAAACATGTAAAAGACTCAATACCTAGATTGGGATGAGGGTGTAGAAACAGACACACATATGAGATAATACTCATATATGTTGTTGATAAGTGCGTAAATTAGCAAAATATTTCTGAAAGAAAGTTGGGCAATATGTATGAAGTATTAAAATGTGCATACACAATAATTACACTTCTATGAACTTACCTAGCTAATTAGCCAAAGATGTGAGCAAACAAAAATATTTTTATGGATATTCAGAACAGCATGTTGTATCCTCCTTTTCTCACTTAACATTAGAACATGTACATTGTCCACTATCTCTGTAAAATATTCCTCAAAAATATCATTTAAGAGTTGCACAATATTATTTCATATTGGAATATCATAATTTATTTAGTTGTTACTCAACTATTAAACATTCAAGTTATTTCCACATTTTCATCATTACAAATAATGTTGCCATGAGTATATTCTTCATATTTCTTTAGGATAGAGTCCTAGAAGAGAACTGGATAAAAGAGTGGGAGCACTTAACCTATTGCTTACATATATCTAAATTTCTTTCAAATTAAATTTGAGTGTTTGAATTTAAACTCCCACCAGCAGTATACATTAATCCAACTCATCATGACTTCATCAGCATTATTGTAACTGAAGAATAAATTTAATTCATTAAATGACACAAAAATGTTTCACTATTGCTGCTATAAATCTCTACTCATTTATTATAACCATGATTAATATTTTTATATATTTACCAATAATCTATATTTTCATTCTTGTAACTTGTCTTTTCACTGTCTTTACTGTCTCTGTCTTAAATCTCAATTGATTCATCTAGATCACTCCAATCGAAATTAATGAACTTTATATATTAAGAATATTAACTTTTGAAGCACATTGCTTTAAAATTTTACATACATCTATATATCATTTTCCCCTTAGAAACATATGATTATATGTTTAGAAAATACTTCATTATCCAGCATCTAAATAAACATTGTTTGTTTACATTTATGCTTCAATTTTCCTGGAATTTACTTAGAATATACTCTCTTGTGGGAAGTAGGGTTCCAAATAATTTTACAACTTTCTCAATTTCATTTATTTAATAAAAAATCCCATGCCTTTCCTTTATAATTAATGTATAACTTCCTATATTTTAGGAATTAATTTCCCATACATTTCTCCATCCAAAATCAATTTCTTATATACATCAGATCCATTTCAGGACTATTTCATTTTATTTTTCTGTCTGTCTTACACAAGTCCAAAAAGGCTTTCTGTTATTTTTTATTTTTAATATCTTTATGTTTCTCATGGGTCAAGCACCCCTCCCTGCTTACTGGGTAATACTGATGCCTCTTAATTCTTTGAAAAATATCTTTAGCATCAGGCCCTATAGTCTCTTTGGAAGGAATAATTACCTAAAATACCAGAGAATTCCTAGGTGCTGTGTGTTTAGGCATGAAACTATAGTTCTTCCCCAGAGACCAGTTTTTAAACCAATAAGCCATCCTGCCTGGTATGGGAGGCCCATTTAGAGTAGTTATAACGAATGGTGTCTGAGGCTCTATTAGGGGATATGGAGTTATTTTATTTTCATTTTTACTGGGTATAGGTTAATGGGCCTAGAGGAAGCCCCACATAATAGTAAAATATGAGATCAAAGAGAATGTTTCTAATATAGCAAACCCTGAGGTCTAAGAAAGGTACAACATATACAATAAGAGTTTTTGATAGCTGCAAGGTTGAAAAGTCTTCGGTGTATCACTTGAAGAGTTAATCTTGCTGAAGTCCTTGAAGAGCTTGCTGGAAATCTGGGAAGTCTAGAATTTCACACACTGACACATTTCACAGGATGGGATTCAAACTAACAGACTTAGGCACTCACAAAAAGAGGTCCTGTTTCCTGGGACTGGGGCTGACTTTCTTGGGGAAGGTGGAGGGAAAGGGGATAAGATCCTTGAACTCACTTAAGCCGACAGACGGCTCACCTCTCAAGGTTGAAGGCATCCTAGCCTCAAACTCAGGACTTGAGAACTGGGTTGAATGTCAATCACATTTTATTTTGTCTTGTACAAAAATTCTGCTGAGATGAACTATAAAGATAAACACAAACAGGATTTATGATAGTTTTTAAGAGGTGCCTTGGGCCATCTTTTAGGATCAATGAATTTGTTTCTGACTTTAATGCTTAGAATAACTGCCTTCCATAGGTGGAGTAAATAGCTTGTGTAATATGATTCTTTGGGAACATATAATAAGTGGAATTTTCTTTATCAAAACAAAGTGTTTATTATTAGAATCAAGTTAAAGTCATTGATTCCTCTTCACAAAGGTGTTATAAATCCTGTGATATTACTGAATTGTGTAGGTTACAGAGGACTTCTTGCTCAAACTATCATATATCTATTTCTCCATTAAAGACTAATTTCTAGATATAACACTTTATGTGTCATGAGGCAATGATACAGACTACACAATCTAGCAAAGTGATAGTAAATAGCAGTGGTTTAGAAGCACTCAAAGGAAAACAAAAATCAAAGGCCACAATCCATTTTTATTTGACGAAAGATACTTAAAATCATCTTATGTTAAATAAAAAAGACTGTATTTAGAGAAAAGTAATTCTAGAGGGAATTGCATTTTGAATTACAATTTATATACATATATATAGAATGTATATATATCCCACACACTTTCCTGATAGTGTAAAAGCCAAATATACTGTTCCAAATATCACATATATGAACTTTTGATGGGCAGTGGACTTGGTACTATTTATATTATATTGTATATATTATTGAATCATTGCTGAGAGGATATCAATAATATCTGTATAAGTTTATTCATTTATACTGGGGAAAATTTCTGATATACTATCACATAACTGAAAATTGTGACAATCCCAAAATTCTACTGACCGTGAAATGTATTTATTTATTGACTCTTTAAAAACGTGCATTTTGTACCCACAATGTTCCCAAGCCTGTGCTGGTCCTGTGGATAAAAAGTTGCATAAGAAGCTGTCTGTACCCTGAAAAGACTCAGAGCTCAGGCCAATCCAGGCGAGATGCTTACACTGCAAGAGCTAAGGTTCTTTAATTTTTAAATGCAGTGGGCAGATTTATTCACTTACAAAAACAAAGTAACTTGATTAACTTAAAGTCACAGTATTGAATACTAGGAGTGACACAAAAGATCACTGTCAAGAAGAAGAAACTGAGCACTTAGGTGATGGGCAGGAGGTCACAAAGCTAATATGTGGCTCAATTGGTTCTTTCACTGAAGTCTCCGGAATTGTGCCCTTTTAGCTATTTCTTCTGGTGGTTCTGAAGGCCTGGTGTTGAGCTCATTCATGAAAATGAGACTTTCACAAGTATGGAATTAAACTTTTATCTACATTTAAAATTTACTTTTACAAATATTGAATATATATATATTGTGACAATACAGTGAAACTAAGAAGAGTAAGCAAAGCATCATTAATGTAGAAGATGATAAAACTTTCCATGAAAAAAATATAATAGACAAGTATAGGCAAATAGTTTTCAGTCTCTTCTTGACAGACTTTGTCCTACAAACTAAGTAAAAAGATGTTGAGGATAGGTGGTATGGATTATCTATATATTGTAAAGAAAACATGAAGAACTTTCTGGACACCCCCTACAGGATTTATTAAAGGTGACCAAAACAGTCCTGCAACCACCAGCTTTCTCCCATCTTCAATCTACATATAGAGATTCAAACTTTAAAAAGTGTGAGGAGGGAATTCAGAGTAGTAATATATCACTCCAATGACAGAGTATCGTGGTATTTGCCTTTTCCTAAAAACAATGGGATTATCCTCCTACTAGGTCAAGGAAGAGAGGCTGCAGATGAAGGGATTCATAGATGTTGCAGTCTATAAAAGAAGAACTTTGACATATGTCTCTGGAGTTTGGGGGGCATGAGTGAACAGAGAAATCCAGTGCCCTTCTTCTCACCTGAAGTCATGTGAAGGCAAGTGGCAGACCAAAGCATTCTACAATGGAAAAAAGGAGACATCATTCTGGTAGTCTAAATCTTTACCACTTGCTTGGCAAGGATACATGAATTTCCTGTGGAACGAGTGAACATGGAGGAAGATAGCAAACTGGACTACCTAAAAGGAACCCAGCTCAAAATTTTATCCTGCTGAATCAAAGGGATACCAGTAACAGAATGAAGTAAAGCTGGAAGCAAAATCTGCAAAGCAGTCCCAAAAAGTGGAAGGAAAGGGTGCATGGCCTTTCAGAACACCGTGTACTACAGAGTTCTCCATGGAGAGTTTAAGAAGAAATCATATATGCTCGCAGAAGGATCCACATGTAGGTATCTATTACATTGAAGGTTTCAATGGGTGTCAGTTCAACAGTGGGAAATTCTCCCTTTCCTGATGATATATTTTGCTCAGTGCTCCAGAGTAGGTGGGGAGATACTTTGGATTGGACAAGAGATTGATGTTTTGATTTAGACTGGGCTTAAAACTTTTAATATCTAACAGCCAATCAAAGTTATGAAAAAAAGTTATTATTATTACCAAATGTCACTACAGGTACCATAAGGATCTTTCTGATATTGTTACTGAGCAAGGGGCTTGCTGCCAGACATCCACAGAAGTCAATACCATGATATCGAAATCTTGAGAAAAGAAAGAGCCTTATTGACCAGCAGGGAGATAGGAGGCAAGGCTGAAATCTGACTCCCCAATTTGAGGTATAAGGGAGATGTTATGGGGATAGGAGGGGGTGTTGTTATGGGGAAGGTGGATTTGGTTCGGTTTGATTGGTTAGGTATAGATTTGTTCAGATATGGTAAGGCAGGCTTCCGACTTGAATTTTCTTGTTGAAGGATCTCTAGCATTAGATTTGCTTCCAACACCTCTTGATTCACACAACTTTGGTTTCAAGGGAGATGATTTTTTGTTCTTTATTTTATTTTTTTCTTTATTTTAATTTTCAAAATAACAGCTAACAATTTAAGTGAATGGCTAGAGCCTGTATCATCGATACAGTCTTATACAGGTCCCAAAGAGCAAGGAAGGAAAATCCAGCTCACTCACAGAAATAACCAATCATGTTTTCCTTAACATGAGAATTGCTATTAAAATCGTGGCTCACCTGTAGCACATCTGTGACCCACTAGAGTCTATATTTTAAATCTTCATCCTAGCTGCACCTTACATCTCCATCTTAGGTTTTCCTTCTGCTTATGTCTCACTCTTTATTATTACTATTTTTATGCAACTTTGAATTATAGTAACCTACCTTTTATTGTACTTAAAACATGATGGAAGGGAGAAAAGAGGGAGGGAGGGATGAAGGAGATATGGAGGAAAGAAGGGAGAAAGAGAGAGGAGGGATGGAAGGGAAGGAGAAAATAAGCAGGTGTCCCCAAATTTTGACTTTACTGTCTCAGATTTTTCAATTATTTTACTTGTTCTCCATCAGTTTGCAATCAATAGTTCTTCACCATCCTGTCCCCTTATATACATACTCAAGACATACAGTTCTTATAATAAATGAACACACATCCATCCATTTAGGAAGATGAAATAACTGATGCGCTATATAAGTAGGATGGATATTCACTGATCTCTCAACACCCCACAAGCCTTCTCGCAAACCAAAGTATTTATTTACATGATGATTTTGTGAGATTTGGAATTCAGTTTTAGTCAGAACACAGAAAACGCTATGCAGAATGTTAATAAAATGATGACTTTGTAATAGGTAGTAACACAATCTAATCAAGGAAGTTCGTTATTCTTACATTGTTTAAGGGAAGTGCCTTGCTGGGTGAAATTTATTTTACTGTTTGCTGTCTTTTCCTTTTGAATATCTTTCCAGCTTTTGATGGCTTTGTGATCATTTACAGTTTTCTAGGGTTCTCCTCAGGATAACTAGTTACCCAGTGACCCCAAATACCCAGCGCCTCCTCATTGGCCCTTCTTTGTAGGCCTCATCTCTACTGGAATTCGCCGATCCCCTCCCCACTGAAAACCCACGCACCTTACAACTTGAGGAGAGATCTCAGACAATTATAAGATTATTCTAAGAAAGAGGAGAAAGAGAAAGATGGATTAGATTTACAGCTGCCAAGGACAAAAGAAAGGGGATGAGGTTTATGAGACATATTAGTAATGCTGTTTACTTCTTTTCTTCTGATTTAATCCCCTGTTCCAGTGGAAACAAACCATAGACTAGACATTAACTTATGACTTTATCCCTCACCCCACAAAAAAAAGACACATTGGGAGAATCAGAACCATTCCCTCTCTGTGTGTCCACCAGAAATTTCAGCTGAGAATTACAAATGGAACACACAAGTGTTGATAGTTACCGGTGCTAAGTGGTAAGAATGTCAAATAAGGGACCATATCCTTGTACAGCCTGTGCAAGAAGAAATAGCAGAGGAAGACAGTAAAAAGAATAGAAGGTAAAAAACAAACAAACAAACAAATACAAATACCTAAGTGGAAATGAGAGCGATGAGGGCAAGCCTGGTGGCCTGGCAGCTCTCCAGCTCCCAGCTCTGAAAGACCCAGATGTGCTTCCTGCCTTTTGGTTCTATTTCTCTGTATCTTCATAGAAGTTCCTTGAACTACATTGAGTAAAATATTTTCTTTGCAACTAAAAGCTTTAACTAGAGAAGGATAATAGAAAAGAGTATCCCTGGGAAGCATCCAACCACTTCATCTTTCTCTCACAATTTCTCACAGTATCTAGGTCAGTCATAGCACTTGCCACCTAGACATTGTTAGTTTACATTCTTGTCTCTCCTACCGTTCAATTCCCAGCACCATGCCGGAAGGATGACATCCATTCATATTTGTATTCTTATTGCTTCAAGGGCTAAGAATAGTTGTTTGAAGAACAAATGCATGATGACTCCATTAAAAAAACAGAACCCAACCTCCTCCACCCTACTAACTCCACCAATCTGAGGAAAAAGAACAGAAATCAAACCATCTTAAGATCACTCACATAAATGGAAAAAAGAAGAGAAAATGGGGTTTAGGAGAGAAGTAAGGAGAAGGAAAAGAATTCTGGCAATCATGGCTTAAGAGATGGTTGAGAAGAGATGCAGGTAGGAAAGGAGGACTCCAGTGGATAAAGTTTGTTTGCTATTCTACCTAGTAGCACTGATGCTTTAAATTCTTAAATCAAAGGATTTATTTTCTAATAAAATAAATCCAGGTTTTAGCTATTAGATACTCCCCTCCCTTTTCTACCTAGAACAGACCTCAGCAGTTTCAAGATCTCAGTTCCATTCTTCCAGTTCTGAATAGAGTTGAGTGGAAGGAAGAGAGTTTCCACAAGAGAAGGCCTTGGAATTATGGGAGCTTAGCACTATTAGCAATTCAGGATGTGGGAGATGTTGATCCATATCCATGGACCATCTCAGGACCCAGGCCATCAGGCTTTGGCAGCCCAGAAAGCCCAGTCTTCCAGAATTGTCAAGGGAGATATAATAGCACCTTATAATCTGAAGGCACCTTGACTGTATGACTTGAAATTGCCTTTACTCAGTGGAATTTATACCTTTAACAAAATTTCTCTAACTTGGTTTCTTTTCTCTCAGTAATACAACATCTGTATTACTCTCTTTTGACAGCCTAAGATGGTCTCCATAAAAATGCATTTCCCACTGAATTTATGCTACAACCCCACTGAGTTCATCCTTGACATTATGTCATTTCCTTAGTCATGCATTGACATTATAATGTTATTTACTACAAAGTTGCATTGACAGCATCTTGGGAACACTGTGACAGCATTTTAGTTGCCATGAAAGTGAATATTGAAAGCACATTTGGAAAAAAAAATCACCTAGAGGAAAAAGAATGCAAATAGAGCCTAGAAATAATTATGATCATTTTCCAAAAGAATTTAACAACTGAGCACTAGCTAAAAGTTTGCTGTGGTTCAGTGGCATAAGAGAGACCACTCTGCTCCTTTAAAAAATACAGGAATGAATTTTGATTGAAACAAGGAAGAAGGATAGAATTCAGAACCTTTTGTATCCACCATTACAGGCTTTTTCCAAAGATTATATCAGCAAAATGTCAATCCACATTAAAATAGACATTTTGCAAGAATGCATTAAAAAATATATTTTAGTGTAAGTAGCATAGACTACCTCTAAGGTAAAGTTTCTTTTCTCCTCAACTTTTAGAGTAGGCTAGCAATCTCTTTAAACCCAGCGATTCATTTTAGATACGCTTTCCAGGCATCAGCTATCAGTTTTCTCTCTTAGACTTACTTGTAACTGCCCTGATAGAATTTAATAGATGCATCTAGGTACTACTGGCAGAAGAGGGGGAGAAGAAAAAGTAAAATAATAATAACTAACATTTTAATAGTGGCCACTATATGCCAAATGCAGGACACCAAACATTTTATATGTATAATCTCATTTTGTCATAATAAAAATCCTACAGGGTATTTATAATTATTATTCACACTCTACCAATGGGAAAGTGAGCCTCTGAGAGGTGAAAAATTTTCCTAAAGGCACACAGTTGGTAAGTAATGGAGTTGGGATTTGAATATGTCCGATTTTAATGGCCATGTTATAAGGCCTTTTGGAAGAAAATAAGAGAAAAAAATGGAGCCATAAATATGCATGAGATGCAGAGTAATTGAGCACACACACAGATTATTCCAGCCTCTGCCCATTTCTTGTTCCAGCAGGGACATGGATGGAAGGTAAGTGTCTCCAACCCACAGCAATGACTGTTGAAGCCCGAGGTTGATTTACTTGACCATTTGCAAAAGGGATTAGTGAGGGTCATCACCTGAGAAACTTCTAGAAGGATGGTGTAGAATGAGTTGCTATATGGTGTGTCTTGGGGACACAGGCTCAGGCACAACAAATACTTTCAGGAAATGACTGCTTTATTACTTACTCAGCCAGCACTAAGAGTTCAAAAGAGCAGTGGAAGAGATCCCAAAGTGGCGGGTCTCCTGGGGAAGCCAACTGCTCCAGTCAGGGTCAGTTGCTCTGAAAGCTCAATCGGTGCTGCCTGGGGTGTGGTGTTTATACAATCCCTGCCCTTGAGAGTTCCTGTCCTGATAAGCAGCTGGGGCTGCTTGTTAAAGGTTTCAGATTCAAGGTAAAGTCAGGCCCTTCCATTAGACAAGTCTTGAGAGCTACAGAATGAATACATTGAAACACCTGCTCACAATAGAAAATTGGGGGTAGGGGATATCAAGGGCTGGGAGATGGCTGCTAGGTGTGTCTCTGACTTCCCCAGCAGAGATAGAGCACCATCAAGTCCTTTGAGTTTTAGGCTACTCTGACAAATAATGTGGTCATATAAATAATTTAGGTTTAGGACCCAACATAGTGGGGAATTTAATCTCAGTTTGGTTCTTACATATCACGTATTCAGAGCTACTATGGTCACTTTCATAGTCTATTTTTATTCTAGCTCTAGCTTTTTATGACTTAGTTAAAATGTAACTTTATTTTTCAATTCTCTTAAACACATATGCCAAATGTTATTAATTTGTGTCAATCATATAACCACAAGGGGCAAACATGAAATGTACTAATCCTTAAGTATAGTTTTTCAGAACATATATCAAAGCAAAGAAGCACAGGTACTCATCAGAAGGCAAGTGGGTGGTCTGGGAGCCAGGGAAATGTGGAAACCTGCGCAGGAGTCCCTCTGTATAATAATCAGAGACACTGCACCTGGGCTTCCCAGTCAGATAATTTATGAAAAATAATTAATACACAATAGAATTTAAAGGGGATTTATTTTAGTACTGAATTCTTTCCTTACCTTTAGCCAGTATATTTGCAAAGATCTTTCCACAGTGAAATCTTATGAAATAGCATCCAAATTCAGTTCAGGACATCAGTGATTTTTTTTTCTGAAAACATCATTTTGCAGAATCACTGAGTGGTTATCTTAATCTTTTTTTACTTTATCCTCCCTTTCTGACTCATATATTGGACCCTATGATGTGAATTAACTCATTTAGCCATTCAAACCATACAATTCACTCAGTTATGACTTAGGGCAGATTTTATGAGAGAATGTTTGCATGCATACAAAATCATATTCTTGGTTCTGATGTCAAATTGCCACAAAACTTCTACTCACTAAATACCTACTCCCAAAAGAATGACTCAATTGAGTTATTTTTCAATTATGAACTTAGGAGGTTCAATAAAATGTGTGTTTCCCAGGGACTCTTAACTGAATAGATTTACCTAGTTATATTTAAATGAGTCCTAGACATGGGAGGTGGGTGATTTTCAATGCAACCAAGTGTAATGCCAATTTGCTGACTTTAGTTTAGAAAAATATTTTGTTTAAATAATTAGCTGAAGGTGACTTCTACTTGAATACCTGAATCTATTGCTAATATTTATTTCTGGTGATTTTGCTTTTTAGTTGCCACATTATGAGGATGTATATAATCCTTTTGTTGTTTTGTTTTGATCATATACTTATGCTTCTAAACGGTTATTATTAAAACACACACACACACACACACACACACACACACTCACACACAGGAAACCAGTTTCCAGCAACACATTATGCTGTAACAAAAATCCAATTCATTGTTCTTTTTAAATATCAAAGTAGTACATGTGAGTAGGTGGTTAAAGAGTCAGTTGATACTGAATATTTTTATAATAAAGAAAAATAAATCCCAGCCTCAGTTTTCCTCTATCTTCCAAATTCAATCCATATCCCCTACCTGGTAGTCAACTACTTTCAATCTTGTCTTTTTTCTTTTGTTTGGTGATTACCTCCAGGCATCTTATGGTTTGCCAACCTTAGATATTGACTTCCTTATATAGTGGATAAGGATCATTTCTTTTATACCACCATACCTATTTCCTCCAGTAATATTGTTTTATCACTACTTTAATTGCTCAACTTTTCAAATTCAAGCGATATATTTTAACAAACATTTCTTATGTCATAGATCATAGTCAGTCTAACTTGGCTCACCATTCTGACATGAGGACACTTGTCAGAGAAAGATGGAGATTTATCATATTTTTGTTAAGTCCTCTTTAATTAGTGTTAAACGCTGATTCTCAAGTTTCAAAACCAACATAGAATATTTACCTTATTATGGTTAAATTAAAAAAAATATGTTTCTGTAAAAAAGCAAGTAGTGTGCTAGAATTACATTTATTATGAGTCCTAGAATCTGACAACTGTGTTACAGAAAGAGAATGGTCTTAGTATAAAATTCAAATAGTTTCTTCATTTTTTACTTTACCACATACTTAACACATTTTTTGATTTTATGAAGTTATACATCCTAATATATATTATATTGAATACCTTTTTTTCCCCAAACTTCTGCCCTCTTAGTGAGTCTGGATTTTCCTTGGACTTTTATTAACTCCTCCCAATGTCTTCTAGATAGTCCTCTGTTTTGATTTATATATTCGCTTTGTTGGAGAACATCGAGCAATATTAAAACTTTATGGCGGCAAGATGGCAGCATAGGGAGGTGTAGAATTTAGTTAGTCCCCTAGAGCAACCAGTAAATTGCAAGGAACAACTAGAAAATAGTCTGGAACAACTGATGGGGGGACATCTGTCACTGGACAACATCGTACATCAGTCAGGAATGGGTAGAATGGCTGAAATCGCAGCATAGAGCTGTAAGCAAAGCTCCCCAAACTGCAGAGCTGTCACATCACCCCCACCGGCATAGCAGGCTTAGTTGCAAAACTTTACTGTGGGAAAAAGAAGCAGTTACTGCTGGGATCAAGGGAATGGAGCTCAAGAAGCTCCAATTGTGGTTTTAATTAACAAATTTGGACTACTGAGTACAGGCTACAAGCACAGATAAACCTGGAACAAGCAGAAAAGGAAACTGGAAGTTTATCCTGGCAAAGAGGAGGTGAAGCCAATGGAAAAAACATAATAATAAGTAAAATCAGAGGTATTTGGAGTCCACTGAGATCAGAATGCTGGAAATGGGCTGTGCCACAAGAAAAGGGGCACACAGAACCAGGTACCAACTCCAGCTCTTGTCTGGTGAACTGGAAGGCTGGGGACTGGCTGTGAAAAGGGGATTCTTGCTTTTTTTCTCTTTTTTCTTTTTAATTTTAAATAGCTCATTAGAGAAAGCCTTTGGCATTTCCAATCATCAGCATTGACCCAGGCAAGGGTGGAGTTAAGATAGTCAGAGGGTCAAAGGAAAAAAGTGTAGGAGACAATTTGATAAAGGGCTTATCTTCCCTAAGAAAACAGGGAGGTAGGGCACAGCTCATGTGGTGTCCTTCCCTCAGAGAACTCATACCCTAGGCCTGTGTGGAGAAGAACCAGAAACAGCTTGAGCTTGGCCTCTGACACCCTCAGTGCTTGACCAGGACAGGGTCCTCTGAGAATTAAATACACTGCAACTCTTTACTCTGGTGGGAAGCTGAGGACTGAAAAGCACCACATGCTGGGAAGGATAGGAAAAGCACTGAGTCTAGAGGCCTCACAGGAAAGTCTGACAATCTTCTAGCTCCACCCTCAAAGAAACCTGATAATGAACAGAGCCTCCTCCTGAGACCTGGCCCCATCTGGTCTGGGAAAATCTGTTTTGAGTAATCAAGGAAATCAGATGCCTAGACAAAAAATTACAAATCACACTAGGAAAAATGAAGATGTAGTCCAGTCAAAGGAACAAACTTACACTTCAACTAAGATACAGGAATTGAAATAACTATTAATCAAGCAAATCTAAATCAATTCAAAATCAAATCAACAAGTTGAAAGAAGATATGGAAAAAGAGATGAAGGATATAGAGAAATCATTGGGCAAACATAAAGAAGAACTCAAAAGTTTGAAAAAACAGCTGGCAGAACTTATGGAAATGAAAGGGACAATAGAAGAGATGAAAAATACAATGGAGACACACAACAGCAAATTTGAAGAGAGAGAAGAAAGGACTCATGAACTGGAGGATAGTTCATCTGAAATCCTAAACACAAAAAAACAGACAAAGAAGAGAATGGAAAAATATGAGCCAGGTCTCAGGGAATTCAATGACAACATGAATATATGTGCCATGGGTATCCCAGAAAGAGAAGAGAAGGGAAAAGGGGCAGAAAGAATCAGGGAAGAAATAATCACTGAAAATTTCCCATCTGTTATAAAAGACAGAAAGTTACAGATCCAAGAAGCACAGCATACCCCAAACAGAATAGATCTGAGAAGACTGACTCCAAGACACTTAACAATCAGATTATCAAGTGTCAAAGACAGAGAATTCTGAAAGCAGCAAGAGAAAAGTGATCCATCACATACAGAGGAAGCTTGATAAGACTATGTGTGGTTTTCTCGGTAGAAACCATGGAGGTAAGAAGGCAATAGTATGATATATTCAAGGAACTGAAAGATAAAAATTGCCAATCAAGAATTCTATATCCAGCAAAATGTCCTTCAAAAGTGAGGGAGAATTCAAAATATTTTCAGACAAGCAGACACTGAGAGAGTTTGTGAACAAGATACCTGCTCTACAAGAAATGCTAAAGGGAGCACAACAGGCAGATAGGAAAAGACAGGAGAGAAAAGTTTGGAAAAGAGTGTAGAAATGAAGACTATCAGTGAGGGTAAAAAGATAGAGGGAAAAAGTAAAAATAAAGTAAGATAGACATACAAAATTCAAAAGACAAAATGGTAGACAGTAGACATTACATCGAGTAAAATTAGCCAGAAACAAAAGGACAGATACTGTATGGTCTCACTAATATGGACTAACAATGATGAGTGAAATTTGAAAGTTGAGAACACAGATTATCAAGAGAGAGAAAGAGGTTAGAGTTTGGGCATTTGATGCTGAAGGAGTACAGAAAGTTCAACAGGATTGATTGTATAGATCCAGAAATAGATAGCACAATACTGTGTAATAGCAGCACAATATTGTAAGTACTCTGAACAAAGATGAGTGTGAGTATGTTTGAAAGAGGAAGGCTAGGAACATGTATGACACCAGAAGTAAAGATAGAAGATAAAGACTGAGATTGTACAACTTAGCAAAGCCTAGAGTGGTCAATGATGATGAGTAAATGTACAAATATAAGAATGTTTTTAAATGAGGGAGAACAAATGAATGTCAACATTGCAAGATATTAAAAATCCAAAGGTATAGGGGGAAAAATATAATCAATGCAAACTAGATTCTACAGTTAACAGTAACATTGAAAGATGCTTCCATTAGTTGTAACAAAGGCAATATACCAAAGCTAAATGTCTATAAGTTGGGTATATAGGGAGTGATATGGTTTTATTGGTGGTGTTGATGTTGTTTGATCTTTTCATTGTATTTTTATTTTTATTTTTATTGTTCTATATTTTGTATTTTTAGTCATCATTTATTTTTCTCCTTTTCCTTTTTCTTTGGGGAAAAGATAGAAATGTCCTCATATAGATTGTGGTGGTGAATGCATAATTATGTGATTATACTAGGAATCATTGATTGTTTACTTAGGGTTAATTGTATGGTATGTGAATAAAACTGTTATAAAAATAAACAGAGGGAGAAAATGTGGAGACAAGGATGTACCTATTCCCCGTTGGTGGGGAAGTAGAATGACACAGCCCAGCTGGAGGGCAGTGTGGTGGTTCCACAGTAAGCTAACTATGGGGTTCCCATATGGTTCTGCAACCCCATTATTGAGTATATACTTGGAAGAACTGACAGCAGGGAGATAAGTGGACATCACACACTGGTGTTTATGGCAGCTATATCCATGATTTACAAAGGATGGAGGTGGCCTAAGGGTACATTGACTTATAAATGGAATGGTGAACTGTGGTGTATACATTCAATGGAATACCAAGTGGCAGCAAGAAGAAATGAAGTTGTGAGGGATGCACCTAGGTGAATGAACCTTGAGGAAAGTATGTTGAGTGAAATAAGCCAGAATTGAAAAGACAAACATTATAACACCTCGCTAAAATGGACTAACTAAAATGTGCAGAGTCTGAGAATTGAATCTGAGAGCATAAGTTATCATGGTTATTGTAAAGGTTCTTAGACTGTAAGCTCTTACAGCACTCACATCTATTCATGAGTTGTAATGGTTATCTCTAAATTCTGAGCTGCTGAGCTGTTTGTGCATAACCTGGTCAGTCCCTGTAACTTCAGGTATATATGTGTCACCTGAGCCTCAGAGCCAGAGTTCAGCAACTATGAATGTCAGCATTACCCCATACAGCAAATGTTAAAAAAAGCTGAAAAAGAGATCAGACTTCAATTAGAGATATGAACGATATGTACTTCATTAGAACTAAGGTAAACCAGACCCAAAAGAAAAGGATGATATTGACTGTGTTTTGAAACTTCAACTTCTGTGTAAGACCAAAGGAAGGGATGTTTATTTGCTGCATAATCTGTACTTTCTGTAGCATGCTCTATAATTTTACTTGTATTGTCAGTTTATTCAAATACCATGATTACCTGGAACCTTGAATACAGAGTGAGATCTGGCTGGTTTGTACAGAGTAGCATGAAACCCTGATACATCCCAGATAAGTTGGGCAGAGAATAAAAAGTATTTGCAAGTCCTCCTTGAGGGCCTGGGGGAAAATGTGGAAACATTAAACTTCCCCACCTGGAGAATTCCTAATATTTTTGCAGGCATTGGGGAATAACATTGTAGTAGGCCAAATCCTTAATCTTGGGGCTTGCCCTTATGAAGCTTGTTACCACAAAGGAGAGGCTAAGCCTACTTATAATGATGCCTAAGAATTATCCCCAGAGAACCTCTTTTGTTGTTCAAATGTGTCCTGTCTCTCTCTAAGCCCAATCAACAGGTAAACCCACTGCCCTCCCCTCTACATGGGACATGACTCCCAGCGGTATAAATTTCCCAGCAATATGGGACATGACTCCTGGGGATGAGCCTGGACCCAGCATCAGGGGATTGAGAAAGGCTTCCTGACCAAAAGAGGGAAGAGAAATGAAACAAAATAAAGTTTCAGTGGCTACAAGATCTCAAATGGAGTTGAGAGGTTATTCTTATGCAATATCTATCTATCTATCTATATATATATACACACACACACCCCTTTTTAGTTTTTAGTGTATTAGAACAGCTAGAAGGAAATACCTGAAACTGCTGAACTGCAATTGACTAGCCTTGTTTCTTGAAGATGATCATATAACTATATCGCTTATATAGAGTGACTGTGTGATTGTGAAACCTGGTGGCTCACACTCCCTTTTTCCAGTGTATGGACAAATGAGTAGTAAAAAGGGGGACAAAAAGCAAATGAATAATAGGGGGAAAAGGTAGTATGCAGTGTTTGGGGCATTCTTTTCTACTTTTATTTTTATTTTTATTCTTATTCTTACTTTTGGAGTAATGAAAATATTCCAAAAATTGATTGTGGTGATGAATGCACAACTATGTGCTGAACAATTGATTGTACACTTTGGATGTATGGTATGCAAATATACCTCAAAAAATTGCATTAAAAATACATTATGGCATGTAAACTTTATAAATACTAAATATCTGAAAATTTATTCAGTCTTTCTTTACATTTAATTGTACTTGGTTGGGTTTAGAATTCCAAATAAATTCTCATTTTCCCTCTTAGTTCTGGGGGCTAATTTCCTTTGTTTTCAGAATCCTGTGTTGTTGATGAAAGATCTGATCCCATTATAACACTTAGTCCTCTGTGAGTGACCTATTTTTGCCTCCTGAAAGTTATTGTGATCTTATATTTATCCTTGCATTCTGACATTTAACAAAAATGGCTCTACATGTGGATTTTTTTTAACTCATTGTGCTGCAGTCTGTAATTTCATCAAGTTGAAGACCTCTGTTCTTCAAGGATGCTAAACTGTCTTCTGTTACTACTTTAATAATTTTATTTGCTCTCTTTTTCTAGAATTCCTATTAGTTGGCTATCATTTTTCCTGTATTTGACCTCTAGTCTAACTTTTTTTGTATTTTCAATCTCTAAAATGTATGGTTGCACATATTAAAAAATAAATAAAAAGACTCATTACAAGCACTATCTATACAGAATAGGCTGGTAGATAGCAGAGTCTACTTTGAGGTAAGCATGTTGAGGGCTAGATTAGACTTTATGATGGAACCCTAAGTGGCCAGATAAAAAGTACAATTTTGCTCTCACTTACCAGGATTGAATGTATGTATATTTTAACTGCTGTATTCTCTCGGAAGAACAAGTTCCGTTTCTTTGGAGAAAGACTTCTGTGTGTGTATAGATGAGAGAGAGAGAGAGAGATTTGAAATTTGCCTTGGGAGAAATTCCTGATGTGCAGGGTAAAGGAACAGAGAAAGAGAGGGTGAGATAATGACTATTTTTAGATACACTTTATGTAACTCCTGTGTCCTTCAGGATCTCTTTTTTTCTCTTCTCCCTAGTACCAACTTCCCAGAATTCAGAGTCTTTCTGAGGTTGGTACTCTCTGAACTCATATCAGCTCCCTTCTAATTCACATATCCTGAAGCATATTCTAGGATGTGGCTTTCTCAGTACTGCTTTATCCATTAGCACTTTTCCATCCAACTGCTTTCACCTTCCAGAAATAAGTATAAAACACATATGTCGATTGTTCACTTGAAGATTATTGTGAGTTTGTGTCTTTAATAAAAACTCTATTTCATCATTTTTATGTTTTATCCTGAAAGAAAGGTGTTAATACAAGCATTCAGTCTACCTCCTTGAACAGAAAATTTAGCAATCATTTGTAATGTAACTAAGAACTTACATTTTCAAAGATTAATTTTAGTCATATCATATAGTGATTTTGTGAAGATTAAAAAATTCCTAAACATTTTACTCTCCTGATACCACAAATTGAAGTATCTGTGTACAGATACATAATGTGAAGGAATTTTAAATATAAAGTAAGGCATAAAGTTTCCATACATAATTGTTATTATTGCAAGTATTTTGTTTTTCTTTTCATAAAAGTCTGTTTGTATAGGTAGTAGAGAGAAGAGAGCAATGGACTTGGAAGCCTGGAGTTCTATATTCTGGTTCCTACTCTGTCAATTTCTGACTAATATGGCTAGATCTTTCATCTATTTAGAAGTTGGAAACAGTAAACATTAAGGCCGTTTTCAGTACTAAATTTCATTATGTTAAATTTCTAAATATCTTCACTGAGTTTAGAGTACTCGTAAAAATCAATTAAGAGGCTGGGCAAGATGGTGGATTGGCGAGGTGTATGTTTTAGTTACTCCTCCAGGGAAGTATGTAGAAAGCCAGGAACTGCGTGGACTGGACACCACAGAGCAATCTGACTTTGGGCATACTTCATACAACACTCATGAAAATGTGGAACTGCTGAGATCAGTGAAATCTGTAAGTTTTTGCATCCAGGGGACCCACGCCCCTCCCTGCCAGGCTCAGTCCCATGGGAGGAGGGGCTGTCAGTGCCGGGAAGGAGAAGGGAGAACTGCAGTGGCAGCCCTTATCAGAAACTCATTCTACTGATCCAAACTCCAACCATAGATAGACTGAGACCAGACACCAGAGAATCTGAGAGCAGCCAGCCCAGCAGAGAGGAGACAGACATAGAAAAAAACAGCACGAAAAGCTCCAAAATAAAAGCGGATGCTTTTTGGAGTTCTGATGAACATAGAAAGAGGAAGGGCAGAGCTCAGGCCCGCAGGCTCATTTGCAACACCTGAAGAAAAACTGATCTCTCTGCCCCCTGGATCTTTCCTTAATAGCCCTAATTGCTTTGTCTCTTAGCATTTCAGTAACCCATTAGATCTGCCAGGAGGGCCCTTTTTTTTTTCTTTTTTTTTTTAATCTTTTTTTCATTTTCTAAAACAATTACTCTAAGAAGCCCAATACAGAAAGCCTCAAAGACTTGCAATTTGGGCAGGTCAAGTCAAGAGCAGAACTAAGAGAGCTCTGAGACAAAAGGCAATAATACAGTGGCTGAGAAAATTCACTAAACACCACAACTTCCCAAGAAAAGGGGGACTTCCTCTCACAGCCATCATCCTGGTGGACAGGAAACACTCCTGCCGGTTACCGGCCCCACAGCCCAGAGCTGCCCCAGACAACTGAATGTGATGGAAGTGCTTACAATAACATGCATACACCACAAAATTGGGCATGGACATTAGCCTTCCCTGCAACCTCAGCTGGTTGTCCCAGATTTGGGAAGGTGGAACAGTGGGAATTAACAAGCCCCATTCAGACATCATTTCAGCAGACTGGGAGCCTCCCTACACAGACCGGCAGCCCAGAACCACCCTGGGGGGATGGCACTCACCTGTAACATAACACAGTCATCCCTCAACAGAGGACCAGGGGGTGCAAGGCCTGGAAGAGGGACCCACTCACAAGTCTCAGGGGCCACATGCCAATACCAAGGACTTGTGGGTCAGTGGCAGAGACAAACTGTGGCAGGACTGAACTGAAGGATTAGACTATTGCAGCAGCTTTAAAACTCCAGGAACACCAGGGAGATTTGGTTGTTAGAGCTGCCCCCCTCCCTGACCGCCCAGACACACGCCCCTTATACAGGGCGGGCAACACCAACTACACACGCAAACTTGGTACACCAATTGGACCCCACAAGACTTACTCCCCCACTCACCACAGAGGCAAAGCAGGGAAGAATTGGTTTGAGGGCAACAGGTGGCTCGCGGACGCCACCTGCTGGTTAGTCACAGAAAGCGTACTCCACGAAGCTGTAGACCTGACAAATTAGAGATGAGGATTTCAATTGGTCTACAAATCCTAAAAGAACCCTACCAAGTTAAGCAAATGCCAAGAGGCCAAAAACAACAGAAATTTTTAAAGCACTTGAGCAAACCAGACGATATGGATAACCCAAGCCCAAGCACCCAAATCAAAAGATCAGAAGAAATAAAGTACTTAGAGCAACTAATTAAAGAACTAAAGATGAATGATGAGACCATGGCACAGGATATAAAGGACATCAAGAAGAGCATGGAACAGGATACAAAGGACATCAAGAAGACCCTAGAAGAGCATAAAGAAGACATTGCAAGACTAAATAAAAAAATAGATGATCTTATGGAAATTAAAGAAACTGTTGACCAAATTAAAAAGATTCTGGACACTCATAGTACAAGACTAGAGGAAGTTGAACAACGAATTAGTGACCTGGAAGATGACAGAACGGAAAATAAAAGCACAAAAGAAAGAATGGGGAAAAAAATCGAAAAAATTGAAATGGACCTCAGGGATATGATAGATAATATAAAATGTCCAAATATAAGACTCATTGGTGTTCCAGAAGGAGAAGAAAAGGGTAAAGGTCTAGGAAGAGTATTCAAAGAAATTGTTGGGGAAAACTTCCCAAATCTTCTAAACACCATAAATACACAAATCATAAATGTCCAGCGAACTCCAAATAGAATAAATCCAAATAAACCCAGTCTGAGACATATTCTGATCACACTGTCAAATATGGAAGAGAAGGAGCAAGTTCTGAAAGCAGCAAGAGAAAAGCAATTCACCACATACAAAGGAAACAACATAAGATTAAGTAGTGACTACTCAGCAGCCACCATGGAGGCGAGAAGGCAGTGGCACAACATATTTAAAATTCTGAGTGAGAAAAATTTCCAACCAAGAATGCTTTATCCAGCAAAGCTCTCCTTCAAATTTGAGGGAGAGCTTAAATTTTTCACAGACAAACAAATGCTGAGAGAATTTGCTAACAAGAGACCTGCCCTACTGGAGATACTAAAGGGAGCCCTACAGACAGAGGAACAAAGAAAGGAGAGAGAGACATGGAGAAAGGTTCAGTACTAAAGAGATTCGGTATGGGTACATTAAAGGATATTAATAGACAGAGGTAAAAATATGTATGACAAACATAAACCAAAGGATAGGATGGCTGATTAAAGAGATGCCTTCACGGTTATAAAGTTGAATGTAAATGGATTAAACTCCCCAATTAAAAGGTTTAGATTTGCAGAATGGATAAAAAAAAAATGAACCATCAATATGCTGCATGCAAGAGACTCATCTTAGACACAGGGACACAAAGAAATTGAAAGTGAAAGGATGGAAAAAATATTTCATGCCAGCTACAGCCAAAAGAAAGCAGGTGTAGCAATATTAATCTCAGATAAAATAGACTTCAAATGCAGGGATGTTTTGAGAGACAAAGAAGGTCACTACATAGTAATAAAAGGAGCAATTCAACAAGAAGAAATAACAATCATAAATGTTTATGCACCCAATCAAGGTGCCACAAAATACATGAGCGAAACACTGACAAAACTAAAGGAAGCAATTGATGTTTCCACAATAATTGTGGGAGACTTCAACACATCACTCTCTCCTATAGATAGATCAACTGGACAGAAGACCAATAAGGAAATTGAAAACCTAAACAATCTGATAAATGAATTGGATTTAACAGACATATATAGAACATTACATCCCAAATCACCAGGATACACATACTTCTCTAAGTTCATGGAACTTTCTCCAGAATAGATCATATTCTGGGACATAAAACAAGGCTCAACAAATTTAAAAAGATTGAAATTATTCAAAGTACATTCTCTGACCACAATGGAATACTATTAGAAGTCAACAACCCTAAGAGACTTGGAAAATTCACAAATACCTGGAGGTTAAACAACACACTCCAAAACAATCAGTGGGTTAAAGAAGAAATAGCAAGAGAAATTGCTAAATATATAGAGACGAATGAAAATGAGAACACAACATACCAAAACCTATGGGATGCAGCAAAAGTGGTACTTAGGGGGAAATTTATAGCACTAAACGTATATATTAAAAAGGAAGAAAGAGCCAAAATCAAAGAATTAATGGATCAACTAAAAAAGCTAGAAAATGAACAGCAAACCAATCCTAAGCCAAGTAGAAGAAAAGAAATAACAAGGATTAAAGCTGAAATAAATGACATAGAGAAGAAAAAAAAAAAAAAAAATAGACAGGATAAATTAAACCAAAAGTTGGTTCTTTGAGAAGATCAACAAGATTGACAAGCCCCTAGCTAGACTGACAAAATCAAAAAGAAAGAAGACCCATATAAATAAAATAATGAATGAGAAAGGTGACATTACTGCAGATCCCGAGGAAATTTAAAAAATTATAAGAGGGTACTATGAACAACAGTATGGCAACAAACTGGATAATGTAGAGGAAATAGACAATTTCTTGGAAACATATGAACAACGTAGACTGACCGGAGAAGAAATAGAAGACCTCAATCAACCAATCACAAGCAAAGAGATCCAATCAGTCATCAAAAAGCTTCCCACAAATAAATGCCCAGGGCCAGATGGCTTCACAGGAGAATTCTAGAAACTTTCCAAAAAGAATTGACACCAATCTTACTCAAACTCTTTCAAAACATTGAAGAAAATGGAACTCTACCTAACTCATTTTATGAAGCTAACATCAATCTAATACCAAAACCAGGCAAAGATGCTACAAAAAAGGAAAACTACCGGCCAGTCTCCTTAATGAATATAGATGCAAAAATCCTCAACAAAATACTTGCAAATCGAATCCAAAGACACATTAAAAAAATCATACACCATGACCAAGTAGAGTTCATTCCAGGCATGCAAGGATGGTTCAACATAAGAAAATCAATCAATGTGTTACAACACATTAACAAATCAAAAGGGAAAAATCAAATGATCATCTCAATAGATGCTGAAAAAGCATTCGACAAAATCGAACATCCATTTTTGATAAAAACACTTCAAAAGGTAGGAATTGAAGGAAACTTCCTCAATATGATAAAGAGCATATATGAAAAACCCACAGCCAGCATAGTACTCAATGGTGAGAGACTGAAAGCCTTCCCCCTAAGATCAGGAATAAGACAAGGATGCCCGCTATCACCACTGTTATTCAACATTGTGCTAGAAGTGCTAGCCAGGGCAATCCGGCAAGACAAAGAAATAAAAGGCATCCAAATTGGAAAAGAAGAAGTAAAACTGTCATTGTTTGCAGATGATATGATCTTATATCTGGAAAACCCTGAGAAATCGACGATACAGCTACTAGAGCTAATAAACAAATTTAGCAAAGTAGCAGGATACAATATTAATGCACATAAGTCAGTAATGTTTCTGTATGCTAGAAATGAACAAACTGAAGAGACACTCAAGAAAAAGATACCATTTTCAATAGCAACTTTAAAAATCAAGTACCTAGGAATAAACTTAACCAAAGATGTAAAAGACCTATACAAAGAAAACAACATAACTCTATTAAAAGAAATAGAAGCGGACCTTAAAAGATGGAAAAATATTCCATGTTCATGGATAGGAAGGCTAAATGTCATTAAGATGTCAATTCTACCCAAACTCATCTACAGATTCAATGCAATCCCAATCAAAATTCCATCAACCTACTTTGCAGATTTGGAAAAGCTAGTTATCAAATTTATTTGGAAAGGGAAGATGCCTCGAATTGCTAAAGACACTCTAAAAAAAAAAAAAACAAGTGGGAGGACTTACACTCCCTGACTTTAAAGCTTATTATAAAGCCACAGTTGTCAAAACAGCATGGTACTGGCACAAAGATAGACACATAGATCAATGGAATCGAATTGAGAATTTGGAGACAGACCCCCAGATCTATGGCTGACTGATCTTTGATAAGGCCCCCAAAGTTACTGAACTGGGTCATAAAGTTCTTTTCAACAAATGGGGCTGGGAGATTTGGATATCCATATCCAAAAGAATGAAAGAGGACCCCTACCTCACCCCCTACACAAAAATTAACTCAAAATGGACCAAAGATCTCAACATAAAAGAAAGCACCATAAAACTCCTAGAAGATAATGTAGGAAAACATCTTCAAGACCTTGTATTAGGCGGCCACTTCCTAGACTTTACACCTAAAGCACAAGCAACAAAAGAAAAAATAGATAAATGGGAGCGCCTCAAACTTAGAAGTTTCTGTACCTCAAAGGAATTTCTCAAAAAGATAAAGAGGCAGCCAACTCAATGGGAAAAAATTTTTGGAAACCATGTATCTGACAAAAGACTGATATCTTGCATATACAAAGAAATCCTACAACTCAATGACAATAGTACAGACAGCCCAATTATAAAATGGGCAAAAGATATGAAAAGACAGTTCTCTGAAGAGGAAATACAAATGGCCAAGAAACACATGAAAAAATGTTCAGCTTCACTAGCTATTAGAGAGATGCAAATTAAGACCACAATGAGATACCATCTCACACCAATTAGAATGGCTGCCATTAAACAAACAGGAAACTACAAATGCTGGAGGGGATGTGGAGAAATTGGAACTCATTCATTGTTGGTGGGACTGTAGAATGGTTCAGCCACTCTGGAAGTCAGTCTGGCAGTTCCTTAGAAAACTAGATATAGAGATACCCTTCGATCCAGCGATTGCACTTCTCGGTATATACCCGGAAGATCAGAGAGCAGTGACACGAACAGATATCTGCACGCCAATGTTCACAGCAGCATTATTCACAATTGCCAAGAGATGGAAACAACCCAAATGTCCTTCAATAGATGAGTGGATAAATAAAATGCAGTATATACACATGATGGAATACTACACGGCAGTAAGAAGAAACGATCTCGTGAAACATGAGAACATGAATGAATCTTGAAGACATAATGCTGAGTGAAATAAGCCAGGCACAAAAAGAGAAATATTATATGCTACCACTAATGTGAATTTTGAAAAATGTAAAACAAATGGTTTATAATGTAGAATGTAGGGGAACTAGTGATAGAGAGCAATTAAGGAAAGAGGAACAATAATCCAAGAAGAACAGATCAGCTATCATGGGTAAATTTAATGCTCTGGGAATGCCCAGGAATGACTGTGGTCTGTTTATTTCTGATGGGTATAGTAGGAACAAGTTCACAGAAATGTTGCTATATTAGGTTACTTTCTTGGGGTAGAGTAAGAACACATTGGAAGTAAAGTAGTTATCTTAGGTTAGTTGTCTTTTTCTTACTCCCTTGTTATGGTCTCTTTGAAATGTTCTTTTATTGTATGTTTTTTTTTTTTTTTAATTTTTCATACAGTTGATTTAGGGAAAAAAAAAAAAAAATATACAGAGCCCCCTTGAGGAGCTGGTGGAGAATGCAGGGGTATTGGCCTGCCCTACCTCGATGGTTGCTAACATGCCCACAGACATAAGGGATTGGTGGTTCGATGGATTGAGCCCTCTACCACGGAATTTGCCCTTGGGAAGACTGTTGGTGCAAAGGAGAGGCTAGGCCTCCCTATAATTGTGCCTAAAAGCTTCCTCCCGAATGCCTCTTTGTTGCTCACATGTGGCCCTGTCTCTCTAGCTAAGCCAACTTGAAAGGTGAAATCACTGCCCTCCCCACTACGTGGGATCAGACACCCAGGGGAGTGAATCTCCCTGGCAACGTGGAATATGACTCCCGGGGAGGAATGTAGACCTGGCATCGTGGGACGGAGAACATCTTCTTGACCAAAAGGGGGATGTGAAACGAAATAAGTTTCAGTGGCAGAGAGATTCCAAAAGGAGCCGAGAGATCACTCTGGTGGGCACTCTTACGCACAATATAGACAACCCTTTTTAGGTTCTAATGAATTGGGGTAGCTTGTGGTGGATACCTGAAACTATCAAACTACAACCCAGAACCCATGAATCTTGAAGACAATTGTATAAAAATGTAGCTTATGAGGGGGGACAGTGGGATTGGGGGGGCCATAGGGATCACACTCCCGTTTGTCTAGTTTGTGGATGGATGAGTGGAAAGGTGGGGGAAGGAAACAAACAAACAAACAAACAGACAAGGGCACCCAGTGTTCTTTTTTACTTTAGTTGCTCCTTTTCACTTTAATTATTATTCTGGTTATTTTTGTGTGTGTGGTAATGAGGGTCTCGGGGATTGATTTTGGTAATGAATGTACAACTACGTAATGGTACTGTGAACAATCAAATGTACGATTTGTTTTGTATGACTGCGTGGTATGTGAATATATCTCAATAAAATGAATAAAAAAAAAAAGAAAGGGGCTTATGAAGAAACCTTGAGGACACTATATTGAGTGAAATAAGGCAGACACATAAGGACAAATATTGCAGGGCCTCACTGATATGAACTAATTATAATATGTAAACTCATAGACATGAGATATAAGTTACCAGGATATAAAACGAGGCTAAAGAATGAGGAGTGGTTACTTATTATGAACACAGTGTTCAACTAGGGTGAACTTAAATGTTTGGAAATTGACAGAGGTGATGGTAGCACATTGTGAGAATAACTAATAGTGCTGAATGGTGTGTGAAGTTGATGGAAAGCGTAAGCTCAGAGTCATGTATGTCACCAGAAGGAAAGTTGGAGGTTAAAAGATGGGAATGTATAAAACAGTGAGCCTTGTGGTGGACAATGTCCATGATTAACTGTGCAAATATTAGGAATCTCTCTCATGAACTAGAACAAATGTATGACACTATAACTAGAAGTTAATAATAGAGGGGCATACAGGAAAAAATATACCTATTGCAAACTACAAACTACAGTTAGTAGTATTTTAACATTCTTTCATTAACAATAACAAATGAATTATGCCAAAACCTTGAATCAATAATGAAGGGGGGGTGGTTAGGGGTATGGGAGGAGTATAGTTTCCTTTTTTTGTCTTTATTTCTTTTCTGGAGTAATGAAAGTGTTTTAAAAATTGAAAAAAATTAAATGTGGCGATGAATGTATGATTGATTGTACACTTTGGATATATGGATAATTGTATGTTATGTGAACAATCTCAACAAAAAAATAAATCAATTAAAAATAAATAAATAAATACCCAAAACAAATGATAAAAAAAAAAGTCTATTAAGCTTCACTTGTCAAAGCCATTTTTTTTTTTTTTTGGTCATCTAAATGATACAGCAAACACAATGCTAATTTTCTGAGCATAATCACTTTCTTCTATACTAGTTAGAATAATCAGAATGTTTTTCATTTTCATAATCCTTTACTAAAAAAAAAAGTTTGTTTAAAAATGTTCTGCTTTGGGTAAATGAATTAATTTTATATATATTTAGTTTTACTCATTCTCTAACAAGAAAAATATACCACACAAAAATTTTAATTAAGAATATTATTAAATCCAATCTTCATCAATGAGATAAAACAGATAAGCCTATAATAGTTAGATCTTTGGTTCACTGAAGGAATCTTAGGACAAAAACAAAATCCAATGAAAGAGCCCATTTCTGACATAACTTGAAGGAAGATGAAACTTTCTTAAATGGATAAGAGAAATGGATGAGGAATAACATAAAAGTCTGGTCAGGAATGGAGAATAATGCCCTTGGCACATGATTCCTATTTAGAGGAAATTCTGAGACCACCCGAGTCAGTCCATGCTCCCTGGACAGGATCCTTGGCAGGAAGGAACTGAGTTTGGTACAGACTTGATCTCTAGAGGAGTTGATAATATACCAGCTGCACTCAAGCAGGCAAGTACACTTAGGCTGCAAAACTTTCCTGCTTTTGATAAAGAGTGAAAGAATATAGACAAATTGGTTCGTGCTAACTCCTTCTCTGTCCACAACAACCAATAATTCTGTTTCTCTTTTCTCCTCTCTTCTTGTTTTATTTTCCCATGCTGCTCAAGGCAGATATCATTGGCTTGAACAATAGGAATTTATTAGCTTATAGTTTGAGGCTGAGGAAATGTCCAAATCAAGGTGTCATCAAGGTGATGTTTTCTTCCCAAGGACCAGTGCTGGCAGTCCTTGGCTCCCCAGACACATGGCAAGGCACATGGTGGCATCTGCTGGTCTCTCCTTTCTCTTCTGGGTTTCTTTGCTTGTTGTTTCCATGGCTTTTTTCTCTCTCTCTCTCTCTCTATTCATTCTGTTTATAAAGAACTTCAGTAAGAGGATTAAGACCCACCCTGAATCAGGTGAGTCATACCTTAACTGAAGTAGTTTCAACAGGTCCTTCTTACAATGGGTCAATACCCTTAGAAATGGATTAAATTTAAGACATGTTTTTCTGGGGTACATAATGCTCCAAACCACCACACTCCTCTTCCTTTCCTACTCTGTGTCCCCCTCTTCTGCTCTTCCCATTTTCTTCTTTTTTTTTCCTTTTTAAAAATATGAATACACATAAACGATAGGATGGGTTGAAATAAAATATTTCCCAGAATCCTTAAAATTTACATTTAATGTTTAAGGATTCCTTAGACTCACAATTTCTGGAATATTCTTCACAGCCAGAGTATAGGTAGGTGTATGATAAAAAGGCAATTAACTTGCCAAGGTGATACTCTAAGTAAAGGGCAAGACCTGGAGGGCATGTAACCCATGGCAACCTAATCCCAAGGTTTATGCTCTAACAAGATCCGCTGAGCTTCAGTTCCACAGAATAATTGTCATAAGACTATGTAGTTACAGAAGAATTTTCTCACTTTCTCTTGCCATCTCACTGAGTTTCTTGTGGGATGTGCCTCTTCATTTGCATTTGATAGTACGTCTTGCTGTGTATCTTCTGTTAAAATATGTGACATTCAATGAAGTTATTCGGTATGGTCAAATTTTCCAAGGGAGTAGTGTCCTCTTTGTGTACAGTTCCTTTGAACTCCCTGTAAGTCTAGAGCAAAGGGGAGAGGGTAATACATCTGTGGGGTTGCACTGAAATGTCAACACACATGCATGAGCATTAATAGAAAAGTTGCCAGAATAGGGGTAACAAGATGATAAGCATCTCTATTTTCTGATAAGCTTCCCTTTTTAATAAGTTAAAAGTGCTAAACCCTCTATACATTAGATATTACATTAGAGAAGAATGGCAGGCCCATTAAAATTAATCACTCATCACCTTTTGAAAAATGATATGCTGTAGTTATGCATCATAAAGTTGTACATTCCAGTATATTATGCTGAATGCTCTTTCCAAAGAAAGTGGAAGAAACAGGAAATGTTAAGCAATGCAAAAATGACAAGAAAAGGCATGATATTATTAAAAATATCTAAGTATATATCAATCTCCTGGAGTCTGAGATAATGGATTTTTATAGTAAATCCTCATCCTCTATCTAGTATATTTTATTTAGGTTTTAAATTTAAACCTGGATTTATGCCCAAAGAACTGACAAGTCTCATTGCCATTCAACACCACTTTCATCTTGTCTGGAGAAATATGGTAATATTAAAGATGATGCTTAAAGTTGGATTCAAGAAAATTCATTTAGCCTATTAACAATGTTGACTTTGAAAAATTGAAAAGTACACAAACTTTGAGATGCTAGAAAATTAAAACTCATAAAACATCACTTATTTTTTCTTTTGTTTAGAATTAAATGTTCAAAAGTGACCACAGGCATATGATTGGTAAAAGCATCATGTGCTATATCCCTTCTGTAGTTTTCAAGTGGCTGAGAGAAGCACATGAACACACATTTGGTTACCCTGGAAGGTAGGAAAATTTGTCTTTTTCCCCTTCATACAAGAAGAGAATGCAGATCTTTTCCCACTAGAATGACTACAGAATGTTATGCAACATCATATTAATATTTTTCCATTGTATTTCAAGACCTTAGAGAAAAAGACCAGTTGCCAAGCCCAGTCAGTTACCTCAGTGCAAGTTTTAGCCTCCTCTGCAAGAAACAAAGGTCATAACTTTATACTACTACCTTTTAAACTGAAAAATCTGATAAACCTCTAATATTATGTTCTTATTATGAACAGACCCTGAGCATAACCCTGATGAATCAGGCATGAGAAATAAATGATCCCTGCCTCAGAAGAGTAGGCATCTACGGGGAGACAGACACGTGGGGAAGACAATGTCAAATCAATGCAGTAGTGATAATAATGTCTGAAAGCTACTATGTTAACATGTTTTGCATGCATTAACTCACAGAATCCTCTATGCAACAGGTACTATTATCATTACTAATATCACCATTTTACAGATGAAGGATGGGAGTCTTGGGAGGTTAAGGTCACCCAGGGAGTAAAGGGCAGATTATAAACTCAAACCTCGACCCACCTGGGGCCTGGACTATTAATCACATGGTTGTCTTGCCAACCAGAAGGATGCTCAGAGTCCAGTGAACCCTCGAGCAAAGACAATTAGCCCAACTGAGGATCAGCAGTTGTTTTCTGGAGATAAGACTTAAACTGAATTAAGCCAAGTGAATGAGGAGTAAAGATATTCCAAGAAGTGAGAACAGAAAGAGCAAGAGTGTAGAGGTGTCAAGTAATCCTGAAGCTGACTCATTACTACCAAGTGGATGGAAGAGGCTGCTGATGAGCTGAGGCAAGGCCAAGGCTGATCAGGGGGGAGTTTGTGCTCTTTGCTACACTGGGGGATACATAACAGGTTCAGACCATCATTAAGAAAGCACAGCTAGGTAGCTGTGTGGGGATGGTTTGAAGTGGTCAATATCAAAGGAATGATAAAAGAGCAAAACTGGAACAGCAGTAGAAGACAGTGTTATTAACTTTCATGTTTATAACTTATCACATGGTAAGCACTAAGGTTATGTTAAACCATTATACTTCTTCCCCAAATAACATGGCGCTTAATAAATAGCTCATTAATTTAAATAGAGTATATTTGCTGCTTTTGAGCAGACACTTACCTAAACTCAGTATAAAGAGTTGGTATTTCTTTCAAATAATCAGAAAATGTGAATCTTTCTTCCATTGTATTTCAAGACCATAGAGAAAACAGACCAGTTGCCCAAGCCCAGTTAGTTATTTCTGTGCAAGTTCCAGCCTCCTCTGCAAGAAGCAAAAGTCATAAATTTATACACATAGGGCTGCAGAGTAAATGGCTAATGGCATGAAAATAACTGGCAACTTAAAGTTCTCAGTAAATGCTGATACTGTCCCACAGTTCTGTATATTAACATTCATATTTGCCATCTTTATTTTGGTCCTCCAAGTTGTGTCCTACAAGATTAGTAGAAAATGGAAGAAAAACATATTTAATCAATGTGTGACCCCTGCAAGAGATGGCCTTCCAATTATAACAAAAATCTACAGTCAAAGAGTAAGCTTTTATATTGTTGAAATTCTAAACCTATTTAGACATTAAGGTATATTTAATTTTTGAAGCCTCTTTTAAAGTTAAAATGTATGAAAGAAGTTACCATTTTGTACTTATATTTATACTTTATTTCATTTATGAAACAAGGTTTTCACTAGTAATTTAAAAATGCAAAGTTAACAGTGAATTCTTTCCAATTAGTTTCATTTTGAAATTCATCAGCTTAGCTAAGTTAATCAAGGATATTTTCTTACTTTGGACTTCTTTTTATACTAATGAAAATTAAAGTCATTTTAAGTTATTTATTTTTAGAACAATTTGATTAAGGAAGGGGCTGAACAAGGTACAGACTGTTTTATCTATGTTAAAATTGTTTTTAATAGAAAAACTTGTTACCAAAGTTATTTCTTTTCAGAGAACAGTTTTAAAATTTGCATCTTTATGTTTATCTTGAGTTATTTCTATTTTCTATATGTAAATCTTTAAACTAAAATTCTGTGTGGATAAGAGCCACCCCAAATAAGCTATCTGCTAGTTTAATACTCCCACATGGTTAACAAAATAGGTCATTCCTACCAGTTGACTTCAAAACATCAGTGTACTGGAAAATCTCAAAGATATATGGCATATGAGAAAAAAAAAAAAAAAACATCCATCTAGTTTATGAACTGAAAAGAAAAAATTTCCCAACTAGGATATTATTTTCCTGTGTACAGAGGCTCAATTTAAAACACATCTTCTGTGTTCAGTTTACAATATACTCACTACCACAAATTCAGGCAAGAGTGAATAATTAGTGAACTGATATCAGTGAACTTACTGGGAATCAGGAATATATTTCCTGCCTTCTGGCTGTGGGTATAATAACACAAATAAAAATAAACTTCAAATCTTAAAAGCAGCAATATGAAATGGGCAAGAATCAAGAAGTTGAAGAGTCAGAAGACCAGATTAACAAATGCTTTTTGAACTCATATGTTAGAGAGATTTCAGTGAAAGGACTACATGGAAGCTGGCAGATGGAACCAGATTTCTGAGTTGAAAAGCCACTAAATATAGATGCAGGGTGAATGTGAATCACAACCAAGCAGGCAGATTAACAACACTTGCAACTAATGAACATCAGGAGAAAGCAATAGGTCCCTGGGTCAGTGCCAAAAAAAGACTCAATAAGTCAGTCAAAAGTGGATGGTCAAATATCTGGGGAAAAAAAAGAAACAAGGGAATAGGGAGAACTCAAGTGTCAAGGTTAGACAAAAAAGGAGGGAGAAAAAACATCAGTCACACTGTCAAAGGACATTCTTATTTCAAGATAAGTACTTAGTACAGCAGGAAAGAATTTACGTACTGCCTTCTAAGAGTCACAACATTCCCAGGATATGGACTTTCAAATTTTTTATTCTAGTCATTTCGGAAATACTTACATGTAAATGTCTTAAATAAATACAAACTCAATTCTAAATGTCACCTAGAACTGTTTCAAAAATATAAAAAAATATTAATTTAATAGAAAGCTCACATTAACACCAAATACACTGAAAAATTGTTCAATATAAAAGCTAGAAATAGTCTGGAAAAGTTACACAAGGTTTGCATAGGCAGTAAAGTTTTCCTTTAAAAGTTATCCATCATCCTTACAAAAAGCCTTATATAGTTAACTGTTTAACATTGTATAAGCAATGGTTATGAAAAACTAACGTTTATTTCTCCCTTATTAAATACCAGAAAGTGTGCAAGGTGTGTTACTATGCCATCCCATTTAATAGCATTTACAGGAAAACTATTAAAAGAATACTTTTCTCATTGCACTGAATTTGAGATACAATATTTTCTAGCAGTTCATGATGCAAGAGATACTTGAAGTCACAATTGCTGTAGACAATCTTCTTTGATGATAGACAATAAAATTTATTATCTATATCAATCACAGTTTATTCTCTTGCTGTGTTTAAGTGTGTTACTCCCAATGGTTTTGGCAAGATGATGCAAAACTAAGTGATTTAATTAATCTCAATTCATGACCACAGAGTTCAATATAAACTAATTTATTGCTTACATTTCTCTGACTGGTTTATATTTGACTGATAAGAAATGATAGTAGCTGTTCCAATTTGCTAATGCTGCTGTTTTGCAAAATATCAGAAATGGATTGACTTTTATAAAGGGGGTTTATGTGGTTACAAAGTTATAGTCTTAAGGCCATAAAGTTTCCAAGGTAATGCATCAACAATAGGGCATCTTCACTGGAGAAAGGCCATTGGCATCCAGAAAACCTCTGTTAGCTGGGAAGGCACATGGCTGGTGTCTGCTTGCTCCCAGGTTGCACTGCAAAATGGCATTCTACAGAATGTCTGTCTCAGCTGCAGCTCCTCCAAAATGTCACTCCCAGTTGCTCTGAGTTCCCTCTGTTTGTGAGCTCTTTTTATAGGACTCCAGTGAACTAATAAAGACCCACCCTGAATGGGTGGGGTCACATTTCCATGGAAACATTTAATCAAGAGGTCACACCCTAATCAAAGTTGTCACTCACAGTTGAGTGGGACACATCTCCATGAAAACCACTCAATTAGAAGGTTCCAACCTAATCAACACTAATACGTCTGCCCCCACAAGATTGCATTAAAGAATATAACCTTTTCTGAGGGACATAATATACAAACCTGCACAGTAGCTAATTGCTAATTAAATTCCCCACCTCCTTATGCTGCCGTCTTGCCCTGCCTCCCTGCTTTCTTTTAATGCGGCCCTTTCTCTGTGTATTTGGTTAGAATAAAATGTGTTACTAAGGAGCTCTTTTAGTTCTCTTTAGGAAATCAAAGGGAAAAAATGTTCATTGATTTGTGGTTATTTTATGATTTTTCCTGAGGATAATCAGTATCTTAGTTTTGCAGGTTTCTATGACAAATACAACCCAGTGGTTGGGTTAACAATTTATTGGTCCATGGTTTCAGAAGTTCAAAATCAAGGTGTTGGCAAGGCAATGCTTTCTTCCTGGAGTCTGTAGCATTATGACTCTCGTTTGCCACAATTCTTGGGGTTCCTTGGCTCACATCTCTGCCTCCCATCTTATGGCAATCTCTCTCCTTGTGTCTGCTCTTCTGATTTCCACTGAATTCCAGCTTCTTCCTGTATGACCTTCTCTGACTTCTGTTTATAAGGCCCCCAATAATACACATTGAAGGCCCACCCTGATTCAGCTGGGTCACACCTTAACTAAAAACAACATCTTCCAAAGGTTCTATTTACAATGAGTTCACACCCACAGGGACATGCATTAAGATTAAGAACATGTCTTTTGAGCAAGTACATGATTCAGTGCACCACAATCAGCATAAGTATGATGATCACACAATCCCTGAAGCCTGAAGTAAAAATGCATTTTATTAGTGGTTCATCAAGCCAGTGCTACTCTCCTTCCTCATATCATGGCACACATGGAAAATAATCACATCCCTACAGCATGCTGGGATGACCAGACATTACTGTGCGCAGCAACACTAGATCCCAATGGGAAGGGGAGCTCTGAGGAGGACATTATATTCCAAAAATTGGGGAGCATCTTGCATTTTTTATATGCATTTAATGTACATTTCCTTAAAAATAAATAATCTAAAAGAAAAGTTCACATTATTTCTTTTTTTTCCCCTCATGTCATTCTTTTTTTAATTTTTATTTTGAGATGATTTCAAACTAACAGCACATTTTAAAAAATAATACAAAACCCATACAGAGAACTCCAACCTACCCCCCCACCATAATACTCAGATCCATCAACTATTTTTTTTAATTAAATTCAGTTTTATTGAACATATTCACATACCATACAATCATCCATGGTGTACATTCAACTGTTCACAGTACCATCTTATAGTTCTGCATTCATCACTGCAATCTATTTTTGAACATTTTCCTTACACAAGAAAGAATCAAAATAAGAATAAAAAATAAAAGTAAAAAAGAACACCCAAATCATTCTCCCCATCCCACCCTATTTTTCATTTAGTTTTTTGTCCCCATTTTCTACTCATCCATCCATACACTGGATAAAGGGAGTGTGATCTACAAGTTTTCACAATCACACTGTCACCCCTTGTAAGCTACATTGTTATACAATCATCTTCAAGAGTCAAGGCTACTGGTTGGAGTTTGATAGTTTCAGGTATTTACTTGTAGCTATTCCAATACATTAATCACATTGTTTCTCATTCAAAACTTTCAGCATTTGTTTATTAGCATTAATAACATTATTAGTAATTCATAGCATTGTCTGAAAACCTATAAATGGCATACATGAAATATGAATCTTCATTATATATTTGTTACCTTAGTATGAGTTTTTCCCCACTCTTAAATTTATCCTGTCACACTGTGGAAATATTAATTGTATACACACATATATATGCATATACATACACCTACATAAACACCATGAATGACCTTAATGTATAAGATACGTTTTCCCCACATCTGTTGCCAGGTGTAGTGGCAAACACATTGCAGGAAATTTTTAAATGTTATACAGATCTTAATCTATCTTGCATTAAATTCATAAATTCTGATGAAGATTTAGATTAAGAAGGTTTATAAAATGCTACTTCCAAACCAATAGCAAGGAAATTTAATTCACTCTGGTCTTAGTATAAAATTAGCTCCTAACTTCTTATATTTTCTTTAAACAGAAAAAATAGAAGAAACCTTCCTTCAACAAGTGTGCAGTTCCACAGATGATGGCCAACTTTACCAACTCAGTTAACTTACTTATTTTTTCTAATGTTATGGACTGGTTCTCATTTTATCTTCCTGATAAGATTTTTAAAAGCTATAGAGTAGCAGAAAGAAAGACAGGGGGACTGTTATACAGAAAGAGAGAGAGGAAAAATGAGGAACATAAGAATAAAATTATAATGAACCATATTAAATTGTTGCTATTCTGAAATACTCATATTATTATATAGTACTATGAACATATTATGATATAAATATATAAAAGTATACATAATTTTATATGTATTTATTCCTAAGAATACTTTCATAACTATTCTCTTAAGGATAAATTCTGCTTAATGTAAAATAATTTTTTCTTTTAGATAAATATATAATTGAAGAATAAGCTAATAAAGAAAAAAAGCATATTCATATATTCATAATACTCTGTTGTTAAGAAATCTTCATATTCGAAAATGTATTCCCATAACCTTCTATGTCCCCCTCTCCAGCTACAGCAGCCTGGCTCTGAGTCAGGAGCACATTTAACATTACTTTCAAAATATTTTGTTAAGACAAAATTAAAACTGGTCAATTAAAACTAATATATTTAGAAGAAACAAGTTAATTTGGTCAACTGGTCATCAAGTGAATTGGCTCTTAGCCAGATGATGCTTCATTTGCATAGATAACAGTCCCCCCATCTGGTCTCCTTTACAATGTGTGTCAAATATCATCCTCATTGGGATCAATTTATATTTTCACTCTTCTTTTCTGCCCAGTGTCTATCTAATTACCAACATTTCCAGATCATCCAGGGAAATTGTGTAATTCTTTTTTCTATCGAGTGGACAGGTTCTCCCATCAGGCATAGAGATCTTTGTATAAAGAATTAAAATTTGCTTTTAATATTCAGCTTCCTCATTTTTTCCTGACTATTTCCCAACTTGCTGAATATTTGCTTCTTAAGGGTCTGTTTAGTTATTCAGCAGAAATTCTGCTGAATCTTCCTTGCACATAATATTTTGTTATAGTCATTTTCACATTCAGATATATTCATCCTCATTCCCTTATCTTTGATGTTTATGATATATATGCTAAAACCAATAGCCCTAAAAGAAATCCTTATGGGATCCCATTAAGGTAGCTCCTTAAAAACACCATATCAATCAAAACATACTTCGGTTCTCCAGATAATTTTCACTTATGTGTCATTATATTTTCCCCAAGGTTTTTCAGGTGCCACATAGAAAAAGCAAAGGGCTTAGATGTGTAAAAGTGCCTCAATATCTGTAAATATCAAAATTTAAAATATCCAAAGCATGGGTCAGGGTGTTTCATGTCACAGCTTATGGTCACCCAGGGTCTGGGCTCCTCCTAAATGGCCCATAACAAGCCCACTTTAGTCAAGGACAAAGGTCAAGAAAGAAATCAATCTCATCGGAGGAGAAGAATGTAACTACAGATGTAAAAAATGGCATTGATTGTATCTTAGCCTTCAATAGTAATCTTAGTAAAACATCAGGTTTTAGGCCTCTTTAATGATTATATTAGAGACCTGATATCCTCATACTATAAGGACTGTCTTTGTTCTGAAATCATATATTACTCCTTGTTCGCCTCCCATCCAGTGCAGAGTGCTAGAATCCGGAATGGCCTCCACCAAAGCACTTCTTCTGTTCATTAAGTCCCAATAAATCTATCTCCTCTTCTGTGTGTGGCGTGTTTTTCAGTCTCACAGCTGTACCAGCCCGTGGTCTGCATGAACTCGGTCTGGGCCGAAACACAACTATAATCATCAAATCCAAAAGATAACATTTTAAAACATAATTTTCACAATAGTGTAAAAAAAATAGTGTGTTTACATTTAAAAATAAATTCTGCATTTGCACATAAAATGTGTCATCAATAAATATATACATTGAAGAGATAACTTTAAATATTTCTTACATTCTAATAGAATGAAATTTTAAAGCACAACTTAAGGTGTAACAGTTTTATTACTATGCATCAGGAAGTACTTGTAATGTCTATATTTCACCAAAGCAGCATAAATAACTCCTTTATTAAATCAGAGTAGAGCAACTCTTTCTAAGAAAACATCCCAGAGCATTCCAGAACCTCTTTCTCAGAATTATTCAAACTGGACTGGCACTCTTGTGCTTAATTTTTAACACACTTAAGAGGCAGTGCTTAAAAAATATCCTGTACTGATAAAATGTAATGTTCATATTAAATAATAACATTTTTATTCATAAATATTTTATATCCATTTTTAAATAAGGCTTTGAATGCTTTTGGACTTTTTCTTAAGTGTACAATTTCATCTACTTCTTAAGGTAAGTTGTCAGCTCATTTAGAAATGAGGAAATGACGAGGCAAAGTAAGTAGATACAGTCAGTTTTATGTAACTTCACTGTCCAGTCTTCCTGGGGCTTTTGTAGAAAGACCTCTCTGCACCTGGGGAACTGTTGTTGGGTCACCTGTTCGTCATGGGAGGGTTTCATTCTCAGTTCATAATAACAGAAAGAGAGAACCAAGGACAGGAATTAGGATAAGACCTAGTCCAAGTGAGGTGTTTATTGAAGGCAGGTCTGGGCTGGATGTGAGACTTTGTGCAGCCTCCCATCAAAACCAGTATTTTAAAAATATTTTGTTTAATCTTTGTTATTGGGAGCAAGGAGAAAACTGGGGTTCCTCTTATTAAAAATGCATACCTCTTTTTTTGTGCTTAAAATTGTGGTTTTGTCAAGTGTAGTAGATGTGATATTCCATTTTAACTTACTATATTAGGAATTATATTTATGTTATAGTTTTTCTAAAATTTATGAAATGGATGGTCAAGTCACTCATGCTCAAGGTTCTGATTAACAGACATTTACTTGCCTTCAAGTGGTCCCATCACCCCAGGTTGTTAGATTTAGCAAATAGAACTAAGAGATTTCCAGTTAAATGTGAATTTTTGGTAAACCGAAACCAATTTTTTAGTAGAAGTATGCCCGAAATATTGCATGTCCCAATTTTTTAGTGTAAGTATGTCCCAAATACATAAGATATATTTAGACTAAAAATGTGTTTGTTGTTTATCTGAAATGCAAATTTTAAGTGGATGTCCTATATTTTACCTGGCTACACTACCATCCATATATGTGAACTGTGGAACTCAACTTGAATCAAAAGATAATAGTCAGGTATGTTCTTTGCCCAGAACTCTTCATGGGATATACATTTTTCAAAGGATGAGTTTCAGGTGGGTAGCCTGGCAAAGAATGCTTCTGGGACGTAGATGCAGCTGGAGAGTTGAGGCTGTTGTCTATTCTAGAGTGGAGATGAACAGGGCTTGCAGTAGGAGGGCAGTAGAAGAACTGGAGAGAAGAGGATGCAATTATAGGATATTCAAAAGAAAAAATCAACAGGGAGGCCATTTGTCTAAATTAAAGGAGGCTAAAGCTTTAGGGTGTTAGTATAACAGGATGTTTTCTGTGAAAACTGAGCAGTCTCTAACCAGTCCACCTGCATTGCTCTGGCCCTTTACAATCAGCCTTCACAAAACAGCCAGAAAAATATTTTCAAAAAGCAAATATGATTTTGTCACTTCCATGCTTAAACCCCTTTCTGTTGCAATTAGGACAAATTTCCATCCTTTATTTGGCCCTTGCCTCACTCTCCAGTGGCAGATACTACACAGCCTCCCTTGGCCACGTCCACCCACTCCAGCCACATTGGCCCTTTGTCTCCTGAAGGTGGTATTTGCTCCCTCCGCAGTAGGATTTTGAACATGCTGTAACTGTTTCTCTTTATCACATGACTCCCATTTATCCTTTCAGTTTAATGTGTCACCCTTGACTTCTCTGATTATACCATATCCTCTATTTTATGTTGTCGTCAAACTGGGTACATCTCTATACCACTTGTTACAAGTGATTTTTTTCATGTTTCCAACTTTCTTATTATAGAAATACTAGAGGAATACACAAGTAGAGAGAATAATGCAAAGAAGCCAGATTCAACCACTAGCAATTCATGGCAGTCTCATTTTACAATGTCCCCAAACACGTCCTGTCCAGAGTATTTTGAAACAATTCCCATTTCATTTCAAATAATTCAACAGTATTTCTAAAAGATAGATAATCTTTTAAAAATAATATCACAGATGCTAAATTTTAAATATGTTTATGTGATTACTTGAATTATTTTTGATTTATTTATATCTATCTCTTGCCACTGGAATATAAGCTTGAAGTGGGTAGAGACTTTATTTGTTTTTATTTATCATTTTATCACAAAATCTAATACAATTTTGAGCCCATGGTAGTGTCTCTGCTCTATGAATAGTTCTTAATTGACTCCTTTTATATTCTCTTTTTGTCTTATCCTTTTAGTCTATTTTTTCATATATGTTATTTTTAATTTTGTTTTATTTTAAAACTAGAACAGGAATTACTGCCATAGGGCAATCTCAGTTAGTACTTCAGAGAGTTTATCAGCATGCCAAACAAATTTAACACTCCTGATTCAATTGTAGCTTAAGGATTTTTCTCAAGGGTATTCCTTGCTGGATGGATACCTACTACAGAACACCTGAGATGCAATGGCGTTTCAGGAAGAAAGTTTCTTCAAATGCTGAAATAATTGCAAACAAAATTTTTGGAGGCGATATTAAAAAACAAAATTCGACAAGATGAAAATGTAAACTTCTACACATATTTAAAAAAAATTGCTTCATAATTTCAATGTGGAGCTCTTATGAAAAACAATGAAGGGTTTTCATTAAATGAACATCACTAAAATGTAAAAGCACCTCTGCTCACTGTTTGCTTACAACAGAAACTTATACTGAGCAGGCATTCAATAAATATTTGTTGAATGAGCAAGTAAATGAAAGAATGTTTGAAACTCAGGCTGCATTAATAGGATTGCAGACAATAGAAAAAGGAAAGACTTAACCCTGTTCTGCTGTCAGTAGCCAGACCGCAACTGCAGCAGAATTATTTCCAGTTCTGAAAATCATAGTTTATAGTGGAGGCATAAAAGCAGATCAGTCAGATGGAAGTTGCAAGAATGACGATGACATTCAAACCCAGAAAGAATTACAATAATATGACTGGAGATGAGGCAGCAAGGTGGTATTCTAAATTTAAATAAAACTGTTTATGTGGAAGAGGGCCAATGGGTAGAAATAGTACATCTGGGTAGACGAATTTCAGCTCAATATAAGGGAAGGATTTGCTAGAAGACCTATCCAAAACTGTCAGGGAGTTGTTAAAAACTAGTTGTGTGTGTGTGTGTGTGTGTGTGTGTGTGTGTGTGTGTGTTGCCTTTTAAAATGCTCAAGCATAAGATAGGCAACCACCAGTCAAAGGTATTACAGGGGAACTAAGAACATCAGATAAATTATCAGACTAGAAAATCTTTACGATATCTCTAACCTTTAATCTTTCAAAGATTTCCTTTAAAATAATACAAAGGTGAAAAAAATGTTCTTAATGACATCACACAAAACACATCAAAGGAAAAAACAGAACAAATTCGTTTATCAACAATGCATGAGTATTTTGAGGCTATGGAACCACGTGGGCCTGGGCTTATTGCATCTGGAGAAATAAAATGATCCAGAACACTTTATGAAAATATGTTCAATTTCTACATGTACTTTTCTATTAATAAATGTAGACATTTATTAATAATTGGATAAATATTAAAATAATTGTAACAATTTAAGTATCAACCAATAATAACAAATGGCAATAAAAGCAGTAACATTTAAAATATTAATGTAAGAAGGGACTTCAGTAATTAAGAGATAATCTAGGTTCATTCTTTACAAATTTCCTTAAAGTGTCTTTCTAGCCTCTTGTTAAACACATACAGGATTGAGGAACTCATTCCCTCAAGAAGTAGCTCAATCCATTTTCAGATCTGATTTAATTGTTGGAAACCATTTCATTCCAATTTAAAATTTCCCTTCCCATGACTTCCACCTATTCCTCTTAGTCCTGTCCTCCAGAAATTCACAAAATAAACTCAGATCTTCCTACACATGATGTCTTCCAAATAATCAAAAACAGCTATCAAGTCCCTAATTCTTTCTCCAAATGAAACATTCTCAGTTCGTTCAGGTATCACCCCATATTATGATTTCCAGACAATAACCCAAACTCCTTGCTTGCCCTTGAGCATTCTTCGATTTGATTAAAGAAACTCCTAACTTGAGCTTTCCAGAACAGAATAGAGTACCCTAGGTGAAGTCTGGCCAGCACAGTGTAGAGTCCCATACTCTCCCTCATTTCTGTTAATGTAACATCACAGGGTACCATTGACTTGTATTGAGCTTATTAACAACTAAAACTGAGATTCTTCTCACTACTCAACATAAATTGCCATGCTAACTAGCGTGATATTGGTCAGCTAATAATCAAAACACAGTTGCTATATAAATTTTATCATGAAGTCCCCACACGTTCTTTTTGGAAATAAATGGTGTATGAATCAATCAGTAAATAATAGGAAATTGTTGTTATTGCTCCTGTCTTACAAATGAAAAAATTAAGACACAGATTAAATGACATATTCAGGCCTAAAGACAAGGGTTAACAAAAATGAATCTAGAACTATCTAAGCACTGCACATTTCACTGTACCATGATGATCTCATAAAAGGTTTCCACGATCTTTACTTATAGCTCCATTTATAACAAATAAAATTCTTCACATAGCAATATGTAGAGTAATGAATACATAGAAACATATAACTTACCTGGCTTGTTTTTTACCCTTCAGTGTACATTTATATATATATATAAACAAAAGGTTTGAGTCTTGTTTAATGCTTCCAAACAGTGGTGGCTTTTCTTAAGATATTTAGAAAAGCAAATACCTTTAATTCAAGCTGGCAGGTAATTTTTCTTAAGGGTCTAGAAAAATGAAAGTAGCATTTTATGCAAAGACTCTTGAGATGTAAATAAAATAAGAAGAATTATGTGCTTAAACCACAACTTATGAACTATGGTTTCAAAATTTATTAGTATGGACCTTAAAGCCATTTAAAAAATTGAAAATGATACAGTTTTCATCAGCTTTTCGGTTTCTTTCCAGCAGGGAACTGAACAAGTCCATTAGAGCAACAGACATATTTCAGCAGAGAGAGTTCAGGTGGGAACTTGCCTGACAGACTGTGGCTGATGAAGGGGCAACCAGAGAACGGTCCCTGAACAGGTGAAACTGAAGAAGGTCGATGTGTGTAATTTGCGAATCACTCAGTAGCCCTGAAAAAAGTCCTTTTCTTATATTCTCAGAGACATTTAGGTGCATCTGCAATTAATTATTTCTTTAAATTGCCATGATATATCAGGAGATAATGCTGTAAGGGTTATTTAACTAAAAGCCACATTTTCTCTGACTATGCTGGTTGCTCTGCACCTGATTCCAGTGCAGCTTGGGGAAGACAAAGTACCAAACTGTCATCTGCAACCACTAATTATTTCCCAAGAGTGGGGGCACCTTGGTCTGGCTATGTGGGGGCAATGATCACAGCTTTGCAAATAATGTTCATTTGGAACATGACTGGCTATAATAACTCAACCTCTCGCCTTTCCTGACAGTGATGCTCTCCGTGGTCAGCTGTAGGTCTGCTGCTTTACCTTGTCAAACCGTACTGCTTTTTCTTGCCTCCTGCTCTCAAGATCCTCATTTAGCTCTGTTTGGCTTGACTCATATTCCACAAACTAAAAAAGGTTTTGTCTTATAAAATATTCAGCAGATCATGAAACAAAATATTTCCTTATCGTCTTACTCTCTCTCTCAAGGACAACCAAGAGAGAAACTCTCTTCTCCCCCTGGAAAATTTAATCATTTACCTTCCCTCTAATAGCATGTAGGTTGGAGCATCAGTAATTGATTTTCTCACTTTATTGTGGATTGTTAGGAAATCATGGGAAGAACCGTGGACTTGAAGATTTGGCGTTGAATCTGGATGATGACGTGTACTGGGGTAGTAAAGTCATCCACCTCTCTGAGTATTGGTTCCCTCCACAGGAATGAACACAGTATCTATCTCTGAGAGGTATTGTAATGATCACCCCTAGTCCAATTCCTGGCATTTAGTAGTTCTCCTAAATGTTTGTTAGATCATAAGCAAACAATTCAATTAGTATGATACCTTGATTGTTTTTTTCCTAGCTGGATGCATAATTCTCTTACACAGACTTGTTCTAAAAGCCCTTACCATATTGTAGGAGTTGATCAAACAAATAAGAATCATTAACCAGGGAATCTAAGTATATTATGGTAACAGAAGGTGGTAAATTATCTACAGAATAAATTAAATGTGTGCCACTAACCACCTTTTACGTAGTGACAACATCATTTAAAAAAAATCCCAGGAGTATGATTATTATAGACTTTATTTTCAAAAAAAGCCGGAGGCTTTATTCCCAAAGTGATATCCTTTACATTCTTTGTTTTCTAATTTCACATCAGAAATAAAGACTGAAATCCAAAGCAATCAAAAAGACTTAAGTAAACCGTTTTATCTGTAGGTCACAAGGAACGGAAATTTGATTTGAAAAGATACTTAGCTCTTGCTTTCTCTGATACACCCATTATTTCCTTATGCATAACCCTTGTCATAATTAGTTCTTGATGGACAGATGAGGGCATAATCAGATCCTATTTTTTGATAAGTTGATTGGATAGTTCAAATACGGAAGTAAAATGGTTTTGAAGTCAAGAAATGTTTGCTTTAACATTTTTTTTCAAAGTTTTAGGGTCTCCCACAATTATGCCACTGAGGAGAAATACTCTCATTTATTCAATCTAAGTTAATAAAGCTCCTGTTGCAACAAAATGGCCACTACTTACAAGGAACGAATGTGGCTATTGAGTTGCTATTATTAGATAGCTAGGAATATTTTAGCATTTCTAGAACACTGTAGGAAATTAAGTTCCAGAAGCAGAAGGTAAGTTTACTTTTCATGGGAAAATCTGGGTGGAGGTGATTCCTTCAACTCCAACAGGGCCCAGTTCTATCAGTTTTCAAAGAAGTCTGAAAACTATACCTCTTGAGAGTACCTCATTTAATGGGGTTAAGGACAGCACAAGTTCTTTGTGTGTAAATGTAAATAGCAGAAGGCAGGCTTGGAGCACTGTTAGGGCACTAAGATACATTTATGAAATGAACACATTGGCAAGAAGGAGGCATTTTTGCATTATTTTGATAAGTTACCTTTGGGGTTAATATTCTTCTCTCTAAAGGAATATGTAATAAAGCTACTAAAAATATCCAGGTCTCCTAAAGGACATAATTAAATTGGATGCCTACTAGGATTTAATTTTTTTTTGTTTTTTTTTTTTTTTTTGGTATCCAGGCTGAGCTTTGCAAGTACTCGCTTCTTCTAATATCGGAAAAGGTGACCAAGAGACTGAAGTACTAAGAAAATATGGAATAAAATTAGCTCTGAGACAATCTTCCAATGCAGAATCTGCTGCATCATTACCCTGGTCTTTCCAGCTACAGGGCTGGAAACCAAAATTACTAATCCATTTGAACTGAAGTTTTCATTCAAATTTGAAAATAATTAGTTGTCTTGCTCCCTAAGTGTCTTGTGACTTCTTTTACAGTATGATCTCTGTAGAGTTATATCACTTACTTACCAAATAGCACAGGGAAAGTGCTGAAAGCTGTTGACACCTGACTTTGACAGCCATTCACAAAATACATTAACATTGCTTTGGCAGCTACTCACTATGAATAATGATTCCTTCTTTCTCTTATGCTTAACATATTTTACTTTTCAGTGTAGCTGTTATGTGTCTACTTTCTTCTCATCCATTGTGTATGTAATTTTTTTAAGTTATTGTTGTCTGTAATTTCCTCACTGTGCTTTGCTTTTTCTTCAAATTTTAGAAGATATTTTCTAAATAAAACTGCCAAAACATCTCCAGGGAAGCAGGCAATCACAGTTCTCTCTCATTCAAGGGAAGTGAGTTCATGGATATGATTAACTTTTACTGAAACAATGGTTTGGATACCATTTTTAATTATTTCTGTTCACATGATAATTTTAGCATTATATTTTATGCACTATTAAAAGCTTAGTCATGAGAATTAATTTGAAACCATTTTCTGTTGCAAAGAAAGGATTTGATTGTAAAATTGATGAATTGTATTCCAGGTCTGTTCAAATGTTTCAAAGGAAAGAAGAACCATTCAAAATCCCTCTCTAGAAAATGAGTCATTTCTGCCAATAGTATGACTTTCTGGGATGTTCTCCTTCTGGCAGTCTTTGTCCCCATTTTTAAGTTCACAATATAGCAAATCACAGTCACATGCAACTACAAAATTTGAAAGGAAGAAACAAAAACCATTTCATGTTAATGTAGTGAAGATATTTTCCTCCTACACATGTAAAAGACAGAATGTAATTAAGGCTCAATTAAAAATATCCATTTTAAATTATTTTTTAGTGTCAAGACCTCTATAATATCCATCTTTAGACAATATCAGTTATTGGGGGCAATGAACACTTCCTGAAAAATTGACATAGTTCATTCAGTTTCCAAAGATCTAGAAACGAGCCTTATTATACCAATAGACTTGGAGTGTTGGGAAGAGAAATTACTGATATATTACAGGTTTTTCTTTGGCTTCCCCACTTCACCTGATTGTTCTGCAATTATTTGCCCCTGAATTCAACTATTTTTTTATGTTGAATTATCTTTTGTTATAAATGCACATATTAGCAATCTTAAATACTTTTTGAAATAAAGAACATTAGACAATGAATGAATGAATGAAATACTATCTGAGGGACAACTCATTGTTTAGAGTAGCAAAATGACTCTAATACATAGACTTGAAAACTTCAAGTTCAACAGATTTCCTAAAGAAAATTGCTCTTTTCTTCCCTCAGTGAAAGACAACAGAATAAAGTACACCAGGGATTGGAAAACATTTGCTGTAAAGGTACAGATACTAAATATTTTAGGCTTTGTGGGCTATATACATAATTCTCAGTGATATGTTCTTTTTTTAGTCTGTCTATATTAAACCCTTGAAATATGTAAAACACCGTTCTTAGCTGTCAGTTGTACAGAAACAGGCCTTGGGCCTAATTTGGGCTGTACACAGTAGTCTATGTACAGTGGGGATTGCTTCTTTCTCTCTCAAGGCTGCTTCACTCTGGAATGATAGCTCTCAAGTGTCCAGGTCTCCTGGTCTGATCTTCTATCTGCACCCTGATGGGAGCCACGTCTATAATCCCTGGTAGCTACTCTCTCTCAAACACTGACTCCCTGAGCAGGGCTTGGTAAACTGGGATCATGAAATGTGCTGAGCTTTGACGTCAGACAAATCTGGTCCAGATTCTGACTGTGTGACATCCTGGCCATGTGGTCTTGTTTAAGTTAACAGGCTGGATGTTCAATTACCTCCACAATAAAATGCTAACACTAAACCCAGTGTTATTTAGATGAGCTGAAATGAGATGTCATTAGAGAAAGTGACTTCCCTGGACCTAGCACACAATAGTGGCTCAGACGCTGCCAGTTTCCTTTTCTTCCCTCTGGGCAGCTGTCCAGCAACAGTAGAAACAGCAGGAAGTGCTGACATCTTGTAAAAGCCAGTGCTTCATGGGCCAAGCAATTCCTTTCTCCCAGCAGCCAGCTAACTCAGCGTTACTCTTCAGAACCTTTTATTTCCACTGAACTCATTATCTGCACACATCTTTCAAGGCACAACTATTCTGTAAGGCTCAACTGGCTCCCAGTTGAAATGTCAGAACATGACACTGAGGAAATCCGTCTATGGAAGGGTGTTCTAGGGCCTCACATTTGCTTACCCTGTGACCTTTCTTTTCCCCATGCTGATCCCAAGAAGGCTTGGTTTGATTATGTAAACATAATGAGATAAGATTGAAAAATTACTCAACATTTTATGTAAAGAGCTGACCATTTATGCTTTTGCAAGGAATAATGTTGTTAACCTTAAATTTTATTTACTTTCAATATTAAACATTTTATATGATTTTATACCTTCTTAGATTATTTCTTTTGAAGCTTGAACAGGAGACTAATATTTTTGGTTACTTTGTACACACTGGAAGAATCCTTTCATAATAAATTAGAGCCTGTACAAAAAATATATATATATTACAGGGAAGAGCACACACTGTGCAGATAGTGAAGTAGCTCTTAGATCTAAAAAGAACACGTTCTTAAATTTCCCTAAACTGTTGCAAAAACACTGTTTCCACCTCTGATTATTAGTTTTCAAGCATACAAAGAAATCTTTTATGCTCTAGCAGCTAGTATTCAATGGTGCTAATAATGAGCATTGCTGATTTTAGAAAATATCTTCCTTCAGACTCATTACCCAAGACCCAAGGCATAATGTGCTGCACAGATCTCCCCAGTTATATGCTATCTGTGTTTGCAATAATCGTCCTCATGTCTCTTCATTCTATTGTTACAAAATCAATTAACCACCATTTCATTTATTGAACATTCAGCTTTGTGCTAGGCCAGGAGTGTTTAACCCTGACTATGCATTTAAATGACCCATGGGAATCTTTCAATATCATGTAGATGCCAGGGCCCTATGCCAGATTTGCTGTGAGATATAACTTTATCATACATAGGTAAAACTTTTTTTTTTTTTAAGTTTTTCAGGTAATTCTAATGTGCCTCTAGATTTGAGAACCTCTGTGCTTGGCATTGTGAAGACACAGAAGGGCAAATGGAATAAGTTCATTAGGAATAACCTAATAAGTACCAAGTCTTGTGAGGACATTAATTTATGTTGTAATTTAATCTTTATTATGTTCAATAAAGGACCTCAATTTTCTCCTGGTATCAAAAATTATACTCTGAAAATTAAATAGCTCCCAAGATGAACCTGCATCTCCTATCCAATAGCCCATGACCTTTCCATTAAATGAAGAGGCCACAGCCTAGTTGAGGCAATGAAGCAGTCAGTGATTAGTAGGATCCCTGCAGCCATGACCCTGCCCAGATCGTGAAGGGACCAGTGTCCCTGGTGGCAACCCTGACTCCACCAGCTGCAGGTACTTATGACCAAGAACTTGCTGATTCAGGTCCACCCAGGGCCTAAGGCAATTCTGCTCAAACTTCACAGGATCTGAGAAAGACTTATTCTCTAAGTGATATTTAAGATTTATTTTCTATTCCCAAGCCTGAAATATCCAGAGAAAGCCCCAAACTACTTTGATCATAAAGATTAAGTAAGATTAAAGTATCCAGTAAAGGGATTGCATCTTGATGGCTTTCCCTCTTCTCCTCCAGACTCTCTTGGAGGGAAAAATAAAAAATAATTTTTTAAAAACCTGGAGCCCTGCTAATTGCCATTTTATCTAGCTGGGGCATTGATGCCTTACTTACTGCTACAGGTTGGTGTCCCTTTCTATACATTGGGCAATAACCACTGATAGCTGAATAGTTGGGAAAATGCTCAATGTAATCCTTTAGCCAGGAAATGCTTAGTATAGTCATTGGTAATTAGAAAATTTTTAACAGTTCACTCAAGTAGCCTTGATTCGTTTTAAGTCTAAAAAACCCTGTTAGAATACCTTGCCATTGATCAAATATCAAAAGTTCACTTTCTGTTCCTGGTTAAATTAATGGACCTTCCAGCTTTCCTTCCAGAGATGAAATAACTTCCCAAGGCAGGATGGAAAGATGCCAGGAACACCATATAGGTTAATAAATCAATACCTTCCTACCCTTTGAAGGACTAGATCAAAGGCTGAATGTCAACAAAAAGAGAAGGGCCTACAAGGTAACAGTATATGCTGACCCAACAAAATGAAGCCTCCTGTGACTTTTACTTAGTTTCTTTTCTTTTTTATCTGCTTTCCTCTGGACCTTTGCCATTCCTTTTTCTGTTTGGGCTATAAAAGCCCAAATCACCTTTCTCACTTCAAACTGGTCTTGGAAAATTTTTCCTCCACTTTCTTGTGGATGCATCTTAAATAAACTCACCTTCTCACCAAAGCAAAGAGACATGTGGCTCTGTCTGATGCAGGATCAGGCAGGCCTAACTATATAAGACCGTATTTTCTGATGGTAACACCACAACCTCTGTCTTGAAATTCCCACTATCATATCACAGCACTGGACCAGTTCCTCAGTTTCTATAAGCCCTGACTCAATCCTATTTGCCACTCACTCTTGGATAGGATGGTTTAGACTTTGGGCCATTTGTTTGCAGAACTATCCTATAGCCTTAGAGGCACTCTCCCAACCCTAACCACACCTCTTTCTTATCTAACCCCTTCTTGCAAGTTTCAGCACACTTCAACTTCGGGCGTTTTGTGAATTATGAAGCTGAGGAAGAGGGCATAATCCTAGTTCATTTATATTTACCATCAAGTTCTTTCACAGATCTAGAGAAAATGTCTGTTTCAAAAGATACTGTCATTGAAACGGGAGGAAATTATTTGGAACCACTCAGTGCCAGACACAATATTAATGCTTCATGTATAATGTCAATGGTAGGAAAATAGTTTTGAAAGTCTATTTCTGACCCTGATTTCTTTCTATCCCTTTCTCCTCCTAAGTTATCCAGCATCCCAGGGGAAAGTTGACACATTAGAAAGGAGAAAAAGGAAAATTCAGTCCTTGGTTTTTGCCTTTCAAAAACCATAGTTGCTAAAAGAAAAGAAACTCATAGGCATGAACAAAGATATGGTAAAACTACTTAATAAGTAAAAGCAAGTTTCCTCGCTTCTGAGAGTAGAAGAGACTTCATAGGTGGGAAGAAAATAAGGGAAGGGATGTGATGACAGAGATTATTGGAGGCTGGGATGAGGAATCCAGACCTGGAAACACTGTGTTGTAAGGGGTAGAGATAGCACATATATTTTACAAGCTCCTACTCAAGGAAAGACATCTAGGTGTGAGTGGCCAAGAGCTGTATATGACCCCATTTAGGACCACAGGCCATCCAGATGCCCCTCCATGAGTGTCACACACTGTCTGTGCCTTGTATCACCTCATCTTCCCATTGTTGTCCACCAAAGACCTTCTTTGACAGTGGCCAACACATTATCAAATATCCCAAAAGTGATGTTCTCTGCCTGTTCCTTGAACTCACTGGTAACTATTTTCTAAGGAAATAAAGAGAATTAACCAAAAATCCATTAAACCTAATAAGAGACCACAAAAAAGTACCTAATAAAAGAAATAAGGAAACAGATTTTCAAGACTTCTACTCTTATCTGAGATGGAGTAACTGTAACAGAATTTACCTGCCTAACTGAAATGACTGAAAAACAGACACAATATATTAAATAATGATTTTCAAGCCACTAGACATCAGCTGATTTAGAACAGAGATCACAGAGGCATAGGAGACAAATGAGGAATAAACCCAATGATTTCTCTTCCCCTTCTCAGCATTTTCCCCAGACTAGATCCTGGTTCTCCTCAAAATATGAGTTAGAGGGATTTTGTTGATGTTGTGTATTTGTTTGCTTGGCTTTATGTTTTTGTTCATTTGCATTCTGACTCATAAATCTAATAATCGTTTCTCAGATATCTCACAAACTTTAATGCTTTACTTCCCTCTTCTAGGAGAGAAAGAAATAACACAGTAAATTAGGATGGTTAATTCTTATTTATAAATAGAGATTTTGCTCAAATTTCAATTAGAAGATCTAGGTTTATAGCAATTGAGCAACATCTAACAATATTTAGTAAATTAGTAGATTGTTTTAGTATTTACTATACAATTTCCAACTTGTTTATTCATTTAACAGATGTTACTGTCATACTGAAGGGATACTGGAATGTAAAAGTAGTAGTTATAAAAAATCTGTTGAAAAACTTAGGTATTAACCAGTAACTGCATTTCATTTCAGCTTAAATTCATAACACAGATAAAGCAGAATTTCTAGCCAGAAAATTGAAAATAGAGACATGAATGTATATATTAAGGAATATTTTCCTTGGAATAAGTATGTAGCTATAATTGATAAACTGCTTTAATTTGGAGTTTGGATAAAAAAAATTTTGATTAACTGACTAATAACTATATTAAAAATAATACAAAAACTATTGACACCAAAAATTGATTTTTATAATTCTTTAAAATGTTTGAGTATCTTATAACTAAATAACTTAAAGGACAGCATTATACCTCCAAATACAAAATCTGAAAAGCTCCCAAAACTTCCATGATCTCTTAATGAGATTTTAATTGCATAAAAATGCCTTTTATTCCATGATTAAATAAAGGTATATAAAATCCACAGGGTGAATAATAACTTTTTGCTTTGGCTAAAAATTAGTATTTTGCTAATCTGAAATTGTCCTTAACCATAATTAAACTCTCACCCCTTTATACAGTGATTTTCCCATATCAGGAATTAAAATATGAAAAAATAAATGAGGACACTTAACTAAATAAGACTTTGCCCTATTTGTATATTATGTAATATAACAGAATTTTGGGTGGGTAGTAAATTGACTTGAGTTAGACTGAAAATGTACCCACATGAAATGTACATTTGCTGGACTGAAACATACCCACTTTCTATAAAGTACAGATTTGCTAAACAAATTAGTTAAGATTCACCTTCCTCCAACTGTCGTGATATCCAAAGACAATTTTAGCATTAAAATCTTAATACTGTTCAGTTTTTTAAAGAAAATTAAATCTTATGGACTTCAAAACACTTCATATATAAACCAAAGTAGATGCAAATGTATTTCATCTGTTCATTAAAGCAAATCCAGTGAGATTTCTAGACACATGTTAGCAATTGTTATTGCTGGATGAGCTTCCAAGCAATAAAAATGCATTTGTTTTAAAAGGTTTCTAATTCACACATTTTATTTTTTAAATTCCGCAAATAATGAGTTATTATTTAATATTATATAAGAACAGGTTAAATGTTGATTTGATGTAGCATCCACATGAAAAAAGCAAGGACTTTTTTTTTTTTCAGATATGACAAGTTGCAGAGTTTCCAGAAAATTGGTTTCTGCTTAATTTTTTTTTTCCAAATTTGGGTCTCAACATGGGTATACTCTGTCTGTCAAGGATGATGATTATAGCCAGAGGGAATAAAATTTTGGATATGATTTTGAAAAATGAGTGCCATATTTTGACATTAAAACTTTAGAAAAAAGAGTAACTGTGATCTTAAAGGCAGAAGTTGGATGTTGATAATGAGGCTATATAATGGTGTCTATCTCTTCTATACTGAAGTATTTCTCAAGCAACAAAAGTTCACAAAGCCTTACTGCCTTTATAATTTTTTGATATACATTATTTCTCTCAACTTTGAAGGACTATCTCCATAACATAATTATTCATTATACACAATTATGCTGAATTTTTTTTCTTTGTTTTAATTCCTATATTTTAGTCATTATTTCATAGGCTTTAAAATCAGAATGGCATAGCTTTAATGTGCTTATTTTATTTGCTCTTTTTTAGTTTTATTCATAATTTCATAAAGTCAGTTAAACCTACTTAGAAAAATTAAAACCATATATTAAGCCCCATAAATCACTAATGGCACACTCTTTCCTCCCAGAGGTTCTACTGTTGTTTTCCATTTTGACCATTTGGAGTTGGAGCTTTTGCAGTTATCCAATTCTACTGGAAATGTTTAGTCTCCTCAAAATTTGTAAGACATACTGTTCTCACTGTGGTCCAATGTTTCCCAGTCACCAAAAATGTCAGGCGCATCATCTAGAATGAGCACGCATATTTAATACCATATCTTTGTTGACCCTAAGATTGAATTCCCTTAAACATTCAGAAAGCTTTGTACACACTAAGTGATAATAAGTACTGAATGAAAGAAAGAAGGAATAATTGACTAAAAATGCTGCTGAGAGCATTTACTAACTCATTTTTCAAGACCGCCTTCATGGTAAATAGTCTGTTTTCTAATGTTTATGCTTTGGGCATCTTCTTTCCTACATTACTTCCCTAAGTCTTATCTCCTCATCTGTAGAAGGGTGTATAGTATCTATCTCAATGGACTCATGTGAGAGTTAGGTGAGAAAATAGATGTAAAACATTTAGCAGAATGCCAGGGATTTAGGAGATGCTCCCTAAAGGATAGAACAATGTCTACTAAAATTATTATTTTTTGTGTGGTTTTGTTACTTCTATAAGTATTCACAAGGTTATTCCAACTCTCAGGCAGAAGTAATCCCTCCCTTCACTGTGCCCCTTTTACAACCTTTTTGAAACTCTGATGTTAATGTAGGCATTTTTCTCTTCTATCATGGTGATTTATATGAATGTCATTCTTACTTTTCTAGAACATAAATACTTTGAAAAAAGGGGCTGTATTTAGTTATGCTTTCCTTTTTAAATTCCTATAACATTAATCAGAGCAGTTTAGGTATCCTAGGGACTCATAAATGATTATCAAAGCACCTCAATTCTGCATAAAAAAAAAAAAGCAAAAAAAAAAAAACAAAACTGTGTTGATTATTCCCTGAGTGGTATGAAAAGTCCTCTACCTTCAGCTGTAAATCCGATCAATGCTCATGAGACTTTTAAAAAGTTATGCTGATAACTACAGTTCCCAAGTCAAAGCAGGAAACAAACAAACAAACAACAACAACAACAAAAACCAGGAAAAATCTGAGACTTCTGCTGTCAAAAACAATCCTGATTTATTTGTACAGGCATGAGGAGAAGGAAAAGGATATTCTAAGAGGGTGAAATACATAGGTAAACATTATAGAAATGTAAATGCCACTCTCAACTTTAGCAAAAAAAAAATTAACTGAGAGTAAGAGCATTGCTTCATTTAAACTAATTTCTTCATTATTCCACCTGACTTCAATCAATAGGTATTCTTAGTGTGCTCTTTTCAAATCAGATGCTTCATAATTTCATAGGAATTGAAGTAGTACTTGGCAATATATAGAGAGAAATGCATGTATAAAATAAATTCATCAAAAGAAGCATGGCTTTCTTCACAAATTTTTGCTTATGTTCATGGTTCCTTACATCATTTTAAGAAGAATAAGAATTCTAACATGCAACAACAATTGATCCATTCAATAATATTTACTGAGTGCTTACTTATTTGACTATCCTGCCTTCAAGGAGATAATGGTCTAATAATAATGAATCAAGTTAGTATTTTATATTTCTGGAAATAGAAGTATCAGTATTTGACTTCTAAAATGTTTAAAAGGAGTAGAGCTCACAAAATTAATTTGAAAATTATTATGAGAAATCATCAGTATAGAACACAAATAGTATTGAGCCAAGGCCCTCTGTGCAACAAAATGTTGTTGTCATCAGCTCCATAATCATCGTAATCATTACTATTATTTTGCTTATGTTGGTGTGATGATTAAGTCCATGTGTCAACTTAGCCAGATGATGGTGTCCAGTTGTTTGGTCAAGCAAGAACTGGCCTGATTGTTGCTGTGAGAACAATTCATGGACTTAAATTACCAGTAAGTTGATTGCATCTATGGAAGATTATATCTGCAATCAACTGAGGATACTGCCTTCAACAATGAGAGAAGTCTCATCCGATTAGTTGAAGGCTTCAAAAGGAGAAGTGATGATTTTGGCAGTCAGAACAGATAATTTCCATATCTACTTTGTCCAGCCAGCTTCTCCTGGGTAATTCATTGAAAACCTTCTTTGGAGTTCCCAGCTTGCATCCTACCCTACAGAATTGAGACTTGCCCATTCCCATGGTCATGTGAGACAATTCTTATAAAAATCTCATAGCATTTACAGTTATCTCCTGTCAGTATTTTCTCCCTACAGAAACTTAATACAGTTAGTTTTGTAGAAAATGTTTCTGGTGATTCCAAGATCCTTTATAGGTCTCTGGTTTTCTGCAAATTCTTTTTTTTTTAAATCACAGTGTCTTAATAGTGCAGATAAAATGAACCATTATGTGAAAAACATGAATAAAATGTAACTCTGGAATGGGAATAATGAGGCTGCAGTTGTAGTCTATCTCAAGTAGCAATGGACTTAGAGGAATATTCTTCAATTGAATTGCAAGTTTGAAGAATAACAAGGCCCTTTAAAGATATGCCCTGTGAAGACTAGGAGTAGGTCATGCCTCTTCTGTGTGCTGGCATTCAGGCACAATAATTTTCTCCAGCAAGTTCTCAACTAAAGAAGTCATTTCCCTTCATAATCTGCTTGGGTCAAAAGTCAAATGTTGTTCCCTATTATTTTCCAGATAATTTATATTATAACTTGATAGTGATACATGATACAGTTTTGTTCAGTGTCTCAAAAAAGATCTTATGGGTATGAGAGAATAATTGAGAACAATAGAAATCTCTTGACACATGTAATTCACTGATGCCTTCACATCTGGTCCTCAGAGACTACTGACTGACTAGGATGAGAATAGTGAGAGTACAGAGATCTTAATCAGAATGGGTTAGTCAGCTACTAGCAGTGTTTGCAGTGGAGAATTTTCATGTGGTTGAACTTTCTATTAAAAAAAAAAAAAACAGAGGGTGAGATAACAGAAATAACACTGATACACTTAACTTGCTAGAAGAACCTCATCTTTCTAACAATAGGATTATGACATATTTACCTCTGCAAAAAAAAAGCTCTTTCTTACATGCAACATTGAATAATAACTATCAGGTCTTTGTGATGTTTAAATGTGTTACTTTGTAACTTGGGAAGAATATACTCATAATTTAACTGGAAAGTACTTAGCATGCCAAAACATGGGGCAGTTGTCTAATCCTTCCACCCAGGTGAGAAGGAATCAAGCAGGAGCTGCTTTCCAAAGGACAGTAGATACATAAAAGGATACTTCAGACAGTTGTTTATTTGAAAATATATTCCCATACTTTAATGCATTCTTGTCTGTATATTCTTAACACATTGCAAGTAAGAAAAGAAGACTGTGGTCAAGAGAAGATTTGCATCAAAATAATAATAATACTTTTTCCTCTTATTTCTGCAGACTTGTTTTTAAGAGATGGATACTGTCTAATTTGGGTCCATACACAAAAGTTTATAACAAGTTTCTTCACAGATGAAAAAAACTAGGAATGTCTCTTCAGGTAAAAACAAAAATCCCTATAGAAAGAGTATACATTTAATCATTCTAGTTGTGGAATCATATTCTGAACAAATTAATCTCTTATTAGTGGTTAATTAATTCTATAATGAAGCACGGAGGAAGCACCCTGGTGTATTTAGCCTAATAATAAAGAGGGATATATCTGCAAATGTAAACTTCAGTTGATTGTTTTAATTTTCAAGAATACCAGAAACTATGATCTTTTCTAAGGGACATTGCTTGATGCACTGTTTTGTAAGAAGATGATATTTCTAGGTCCAAACATCAGGAATTTCAGTCATATTTAGGAAGGATAATAATGATAATTATAAGAGTCTTATAAAATCCAGAAGATTCCAAGCATATAGTCAGGGATGAGACTCATCAAAATCTTGGGAAGGGGTGATGAAAAAATCCTATTAAATAGAGGCTAAAGAATACCTATGCTGCATCCAGAGGTCCTAGCTATATTGAGAGCTGTGGCTAGCCAAAAGGATGGTTAATTAGGAACTAATTATTAGTTGACAATAAAAAAGTAATAGATAGTTACCTCTAAATAGAAAAAAAAACTAATTTTATAATATAAGATATACTTGGGGACATGGTTATTTTATAGAAAAGTAAATTATATTTTTAAGAGTAAAAAATGCAAAATATAAAATTGATCCTCAAATGTAAAGAAGAAAAACATACATTCCCATTGAATCCTGTAGATTTTAGAATTTTACTCTGAAATCTGTTCTCTTTCTCTGCTGTAGTTTGATTTCCCAAGCAGTCTTAGATTGGCTCGTGCAGTACCTCTTGACTGCCCCCCCACCTCTATTTTCTCTCCTCCCTATCATTTTTCACAAAGTCCACAGACGGATTTTTGTAAATACTTGAATCATGTTGTATACCTCTTGCCACCCCATAACCAAATTAATACCTATCTGTGATTACACTTTTAAGCCTGTAGTGGGAATTCCTCTGTATGGAGGCATGGCCGTCTGTGACCTGGTCCTGCAGCCTACCACCGTGCAGCCTATCCTGCTCAGAAACACCAGGCACACCTGTGGTTTCCATGCTCTGTGCTTTTGTACAGTCTTTGTGCCGAGAGCACTCTTCTTTCCCAAGACTTCCTCACACAATGATGGATCTCTGTTTTTCCCTTTTTGAGGCACCCCTTTGAATTCAAGGATGTAAGACTAAAATTAAAATACAAATGTGGATATAATGTGTGGGGGAAAAAGATTGACATATAAGTCAGAATATCTGGATTCTTATCCCATCCAGGAGCAATGCATGTTAACAGTGGCAGCCGCTCAACCTGTCTGGGCCTCAGTTTCCTACTCCATAGAGTTACGGGAGTAGACTATACAACATATAAAGTCAAATTCCTTTCTAAAATTGTGTTCTATTCTGTAAAGTGGGCAGAAAGTGCATCAGGTCATTATCACATATTATGTTTTATTTTCCGCTAAATTAATATGCTAGAGAATCTCTAAAGGGATAAAACACATTGTTCTAGTTTGCTAATGCTGCAGAATGCAAAACACCAGAGATGGATAGGCTTTTATAAAACAGGGGTTTATTTCGCTACACAGTTACAGTCTTAAGGCCATAAAGTGTCCAAGGTAACACATCAGGAATCGGGTACCTTCACTGGAGGATGGCCAATGTCATCCAGAAAACCTCTGTCAGCTGGGAAGGCACGTGGCTGGCGTCTGCTCCAAAGTTCTGGTTTCAAAATGGCTTTCTCCTAGGACGTTCCTCTCTAGCAAGCTTGCTCCTCTTCAAAACGTCACTCACAGCTGCACTGAGTTCCTTTTCTTTGAGTCAGCACGTTTATATGGCTCCACTGATCAAGGCCCACCCTGAATGGGTGGGGCCACGCCTCCATGGAAATATCCCATCAGTTATCATCTACAGTTGGGTGGGGCGCATGTCCATGCAAACAACCTAATTCAAAAGTTCCAACTTAATCCCCACTATTATGTCTGCCCCACAAAACCATAAAGATAATGGCATTTGGGGGACACAATACATTCAAACCGGCACACACATTATGTATATGTTTACAGGGAAATAATAGAGGAAATAAGTCAAAAACTTTGCAGAGTAAACAATGTTTTTTCTTGGTTAGCTTGGTGGTGAGTTAGTTTCTGATGATATCACCCTGTGGGCCAGTTAACCTGAGTAGATAAAGCAAGCCAAGGAGAGAAGGTGTTTCTCTAGTCAACCATCAAACACAATCTGCCACCTTCAAGCCCCCCGCAGAGATTATGGATGCTCATGTAGTGTGGTTTCTAGAGTGCATGAGGTCATCATGTAGTGGGTCAGAAGCCACTTTCTGCTACTTCCCTCAAAGGGCTGAAAAGTGTGATTGAAAGGTACACTGCAAGCTTGCATCAGCAATTCAGGGTATGATGTGGGTGTTAGAAGAACCTAAGAACCGTAAGTACCTAGACACAAAAGAGGTGATATTTAGGAGCAAAGGGAAGGGGACCAAAAGAGGACAGAATATAACAAAGATATATTACCTAATTGATTTTCTGGACCAAACTTCATGACTTTGTATATTATAACAAACTTGCAATTTTTATAGCCTTTTATTGTTCATAAGCACTGCCACTTACCTTCTATCAATCACATTAAAATCAAAAGTATCCCAAGTTTTCACTTCCACAGGAAAGAGACAATCTCATAGAACCCCTTAGACAGTTCATTTTTAAAGCTTTCGGAAACAATCTAAGATTCAAAATCAGTATATACTTTTTTCGCCAAAATTCTTTAGTGTTATGTGTTAATTTCATTTGTCAATGATAATGTCTCAGAATTTGACAATACGGATATATTTTCCTTTTTCTTTTTCACTATAATCAGCCACATGTAAATTCCTGTTCATAATGTCTAAAACACTCTCAGTTATTTATATTCCTATGTTTTTTTTACTGGCACAATGACTAATTAGGCATTTACAATGATGCCCGAAGATTGTATTGAATTAAGTAATTTTATATTAGACATCCAGGTGTCATAAATGAGCCAAATGAATTTTTGAAGATGTCAGTTCCTTTAATTGAGTACCCCCAGAGAAACAGAACATGAAGCACTGTGACCACAAAATGCCAAAGGAAAGAAAAATAATTACAGGAGTAAAAGCCACAGGGTTGAATACGATAACAACAGCCAATACCTGTACTTCGGGTTTTCTATATCTCTTCTAGTTTCTGACCAGATTCTGTTTTCTTGCCCTGTCCTGGCTCTGCTGTTGAACAATGCTGGGATGTGTCATGCGTCTTTTCTGCATTCCAGAAGCCTAGTGCTACCTCAGACACACTATGTAGCCAGTAACTCAACTAATTAAAGAAAATCTACAGTTTTGCCTTAGAAGTGCTAACTTAAAGGATTCTTTTCTAAATGTTACTCCTCATTCAATTCTGCAGAGCCAGAGTTAAGCACAAGCACCATAGGGATAAGAGAAATTATCAACTGGGCAGCTTCTCTTTCCTGGTGATCCACCTGAAAACTGGAGAAGGATCACCAGTTACTACTGCTGTTACTACATCTACTTTCAAGTCCATTTTCGATTAGGATAAACTTTGTTTCACCATCGTCCTGATATTACTTTTTAGGAAAATGTCTGGATTGTTTCTTCCCAGTACCTTAAATCTTCAGAGATTGTCATGATAACCCAATTCTTTTTCGATTTAATCCTGTGAAGGACTAGGATGCATTTTGCAAATTAAGTACCAAAACGGCTCAGAAATTCCCAAGGGAATTTCATGAAGAAGTATCATGTGACCCTGAAAGAGCGCAGGATTAAGAGACAGGGCACCTGAGTCAAAGGCTCAATTTTGCCACAACCAGCTTTGTGATTTGGACAAAATCTTCTGCATTTCTTATAGTCTATGGTTTGAATGCACTTACTTAAATTTTTAAAACATAATTTAAAAGAATATTAAATTTAAACTTCTGCATTGAATTCTTCTTAACTGAATCATAACAAAATCATCTTTATATTAGGTTTCAGGATTGAGTGCCTGTATGTATCTGTAGGAGCATTGTATTTCTTCCACAAGGGTCTTTGTTTAATTTCCTTGCAGCTGTATTAACAGCATTGGAAATCTATACATTTTTAAGATAATATGTTTAAAAATTAACTGACATAATTTCACATTTGAAAATTTACAACTTAAGAATTTTACAAATGAAAACAAGTGGTTTTCACTTGTATCCTGTTGAAAACTATTATTATACCTCTTTTTAGTGAAGTTGCTGTACTTGCTAATAATATTCCCAGGAGAAATGATTTTAAAAGAAAATAATATTTTCAAGAAAAGTTCTTATTAAAATATGTAGTTAACAAATACATTGCTAAATTGTCCTTACTTAAATGTTCTTAGACTATTTTGGAATTGTGATAGAAAGAATAATATTCAGAAAAATCCTCAAATGCATGTACCTTTAACATAATTATAGGTCTTCTCCTATTAAAGGATCTGAGAAATCCAGGTTTAACAGTACTATAGAGAAACAGAAACATAAGGAAGAATATCATTTTAAGATATTTGCTTTTCCTGTTCTATTCATAGCTGCAAATGAGACACAATAAAATGAGTCCTAAAAGACATTCTGAACTAGTATATGCAAGAACAAACTATACAATTATACACATAAGCACACACACAGAGCACAAGCATATGTAATTCAATTTTCCTTTTATAGGGGAAGATAAAAGTATCTTGAATAAAAAAATAAAATTAAAATTAACTACTATACAAAAATGATAATTTTTAAAACATATTGTGAAAGTCATTATATGGACTTAAATATAGGATTAGTGTATAATATCAGTACTTCTTTCAAGGTAATATTTGGGAGTCATTTATCATACAGTAAAAAATCAACCAGTAAAAACTGCTGTTTCCTCTCAATGACCTTCTGAAAAACAATTGAAAGCTTAATATGAGAGTTCTAAAATTCTGGTTTCAGTATGGCTATGGAAATGTTACAAATCTTTGACTTTTGCATTCAATTTGCCATAAGCTAAACAAAAAAGGTTTTATGTCCCTGATTCCTATTTTATATTATTTGAGAACTAAGAATCATTGGGAAAAGTTATAAGCCAGAAATACTAAAAGTATTAAACAACATGCTTATTACATGGTTAACATCAGAAGAAGGCAGCCAAGACTGAACCTGATAAGAACGTTTGTCAAAGGATGACTTTTCCAGTTCTAAAATTGGTCCCCATTTCCTAAACTCTTCAGTTATTTATGACTACATTATTAAATTACCAAATTAACTTCCTGAATCATTTTACAATCCAAAATTTTCCGTAACTGTATATTTTCTCTCAGTTATCACCATCGGAAGAAACTATGCATTGGCCTGATTACAATTGTTAAATAGGCCTCCATTTCTCAATATTTTAAACCATATTACACTTGCTTGTTATCTACTGCAAAATAACCATAAAGTCTTAAATACAGTGTGTTCTTTCCTAGTGACTTTCTATATCCAGATCAAATGTTGCATTGCTATCAAACTGGGTACTGCAAAAGATACCACTTTTTACTATGTATATAAAACTGAAAAAAATAGTGTGTACAAATCCAACCATTGATTATGATGTGAGGGTGGCTAAAATACATCCTAGGCTCTGATATTCAGAAGTGTTCTGAGAACCTTCACTCTCAGAAGATAGTGAAGATGACCACTTTTAAAGTAATTAGTAACAGGCTTTCTCTATAATCATCATAAATTCAAAAACATCTGAAAATTAATAGAATAAGACTTTTGCTCCTGCTGTGATGGAATACCTCATATCCAACTAAACATCGTCCTAAGAATAACTATAAAATCTGGGCAAAATACCAAAATGAAGACAAAATGTATACCAGAATAAGGTTTTTGAGACTTCAAAGAGCAATCAAGCCATCCAAAATTTGAAGGGCCAAGATACAAGAAAGAAGCAAAATATTGGGAAACACTGTGCAGATTTGAAATGCAATGCACAGATTTAATTTTCTCTGCTTTATATCACATGCTGTTTTTATAGCAAGTGGTAGCATAGCAAATACATTTAACACAGAGTCATAAAGAAGCTTTAAAAATGCCCATCTTTTGGTGTAAAGGCTTTTGGGAAATAACTTTTTTATGGTAAACCTGTTAGGAATTTAAAAAAAAAGATAATTTTTATTAGTAAATTAATTTTGCTAATTAGAAAATACAGTCTTAAATCGTGGGAGAGTCCTATTGGGACATCTTTTAAATTTTTATTTTTTGGCAAAATCTGATTTCTCTGTAACTAAGACAAACTAATCTAAAATGCTAACATTTTGAATTTTCCTAAAACTTTTGGTACTGAAAAACTGGGATGCTGTCTCTCCAGTATCATTGCTTAAGCTAAAGATGCACTGATTTATTTGAATTTCTGTTCTCAGAAAGATATAATAGAATAGTACACATATACGGAAATATTCACGGCATATTATATGAATATAAACTGTATTTATGTATGAATATATTAACAAAGAAAATATCTGAGCTATATTTGTATGCATTTCTCTTTAATAAATAGTGGTCCCTTTAAAAAATCATCCCCCAAGTTTCAAATCTCCACAGTGAGAAAGTGCTGCAATACAGAACACCACCAATGCAGTTTTTCCAGAGCTAAATAACGTTTCATAAAAATAAGAGAAACTATGGTAAATAAGAGTACAGTACAAAACTCTTAAGCATATTGTCAATAGATCTAAAAAGAAATTTTACTGTTAGTTAGACGTTAGCTTATTCTAGAGTAAGAAAACAGGTCAATTTTCAAAGTCCATAAGATCCATTAAATATAGACAACAAAGAAAATGATGAAGGTCTTAATATACATTATGATCTACAGAGAGACATTGCGGGGCAGTAACAGACACCTTCCCAACTTCATTTTGGTTTGTGGGCTTCCAGCCTCACAGGGCAGGGAGTTGAGCCATGTTGTTTAAGGAAAAAAAAAAAAAGTTAGTGTGCCTTACTTGTGTGATGAACATTACTGAGCTGACACCAAAACAAGAAAGATATTCAAGGATGCTTGTGAGCTAATGCTCAGGCTCAAATCAGAAATTGACTTTTCCCATTGAAGGGCACAAGATTCAGGATTACTTCATGGGACTGTGGAGTTTGGGTAATATATAAAAGTACCCTGCAAAGGGGACACACTGGGTTGGAAACTTAGGCTGAGTTCTACCACCACGCAGTATAATCTACTGCAGAGTTGGGTCCAGAAAGACCAACCTGTGTGGATGCATCTGCCCAGTGAGGGCATCTTTTGGACTCATCAGCACAGAGGAGCTGAGAGGTGGATGTGGGATACCTGCTTACTGCAACAAACCAGACACAGGATACTGAATGAGGCAGATATCAGAAATCACTCAAATGCATTAGACATCACAACCAATTCAAAAGGTGCTCCTAGGGTTCAAGATCTTTCTCTGGAGAAAACAAGGGCCTAGGGTGCAATGGGAGAGGGAAAGACGCAATACGAGCCAGTCACAGTGCTTTGTGACTTCAGTTCCAGAGAATGCTTTTCACCTTCCTGAAGTCTGAGGCAAGGCAGTGTCGAGTCTGGCTAACTACTTGTACTAGAAAGAAGGGAAAACATAGGATAAGCACAGTGGAGCCCATGAGATCATGATTTGCACATCTTTAGCTAAAGACAGTAGTTGATCAAGGGCTGCTGCACTCTGAAATCCATTGCTGCATGTGTGCCGAGACCAAGCTTCACGTGAACTGCTCCCAGCAGTGAGAACAATGGGAAACTAAGGCAGACCCTTCCCCAGGAGAGCTGGCACTCCTCTGACACCCGATCTTGGCTCGAAGACTTCTCAATGTCATTGCCAAACTTTTCCTAGACTGCATGGCAGTATAGGAACCCTCCACCCAACTTCCCTTTCCTCTCTCTTTTCATTCTAGGATATACATGCAACCTAGTCTGATGGCAATCCTCAGCCTTGCCTGCTCCCCTCCCCATTTTATCTCCCAATCATTTCTTTTAATAAAATCCTTGCATGTTTAATTCCATATTGTTGTCTGCTTTTTGGAGCACCTGACTAAAGCACATACTGAAGTTAATATTTTAATAGATTATCCTTGTACACATAGTTTGTAATATGTCTTCAATGCATGAGCTCTGCCAGTGGGTAAATGCAGATATAATTGTTTCTATATACAATTCTCAGTGTTCTGACTACTGCCTTGTTTGGCTTTTGGAAGTCCAGCCTTTGATACAAAACCCTAAATATTTTTCTGCATGTCTTACTAAATTAGAACTGATTTCCTGTCAGTGGTGATGAAGCTCTAGAAAGAGACTTCAAATCTGGAATTCTAGTCCAATCTCCTTTGCTTCTACCACCTTGAAAATGTCTGCCAGTGAAGCTGGAAATCATCACATTCAAAGTTTACTAAATTACACAGTTGCAACCCTCACTCTAGCTGTGGCTAATAACGCTGGAAATCATTGCCCTTAAAAATTGAGGAGAATGTGCTTTCTGTGTTACATTCTATAAACTTAAGGCGGTGGGGGGGTGTCTCTATACACGCTTGAGATTCTGAGATCCACGTTATTCTGGTGGTTAGCAGCAATACAGCTCTTAAACTTATTGATCCATACTGGAAATTCACAGCCAGGGCAAGGATAATCCTACGGAGAGACACTGTCCCTGAGGAGCAGCCTCCTTTCTCTAGTCCAGGTACCACAATCACCACTTCAGCACTGATTCACCAAAGATCTTCCAGTCCTCTAAAAATTATAGCTCTTTCAATTCACTATTACGCATTTAGCAGTACAGTTGTTTCAGAAAATGTACATCAGTCACTCAGCAGTAGGTCAAACTTACATACCTAAAAACTCAAACCCCATTGCTGGGTCTGGCTTATTTTGCTTGATTTCCTTTACTTTTTCCATTTTTTCCCCCTCAGACATTTCCACCATCAGATTGTCCGAACCCCAGAATAAACTTCAAGGCTTTTCCTCCCAGAGCTCCATGATCCCTATGCACATTAAGAGATGCAAATGGATATTGGGATTGGGGCATCACCCAAGTCCACTAGCTGGAAGAATCCAGATACCATTATAAATCCTCACACCAGAAGCCTTTGAACCTCAGATCATTGAGTTCTGACTTAAAGAAACTCTCCAAGTATTGCTAAATGGGAAGACTGCTTGTCTCACAGGTCTGGAGGTTAGAAGTCAAAATCAAGATGGCACAGGGCCATGCTCCCTCCAAAACCTGTAGGGGAGAATCCTTCCTTTTCCCCCCATAGCTTATGGTGTTTTTCCTGGCATTACACTTCAATCTCTGTTTCTGTCATCACATGGTATTCTACTTTCCTGTGTCTGTATCTCTTCTTCCCTTCTTATAAGGACAGCAGTCTCAGTGAATGAAGGGCCCACCCTGCTTAAGTTAACTAATTCTATCTTCAAGGACAATATTTCCAAATGCAGTCAGTTTCTGAGGCACAGGGGCTTAGGTCTTCAATATATTTTTTTCTGGGACCCAATCCAACCCATAATAGTGCCTAATACAGAAAAATTTAGAAACATATTATTAAAGACAATTTTAATAATTTTTTAAAGTCCAGATTTTCTGATTATATGCATTTTTCCTCACATCAACCACTAACCAAGAAAATAGCTCCACCCTTCTCACACCATACACATTATAATAGCTCTAATTTGTCAGCTTAAAAATTCATATCCAGGTTTCTAACATTAATAGGAAACATAATAATAACTTGATCTCTTAGATATTCTCAAATATACATTGTCCACTAATGCCAATAAAGTTATACTGATCCCTGCACTGAATCATTCTATACATACACCTATTCCCTCTGCTGATGTGTTTGCCATACAACTGCACTAGTCTCAATAGATAGTAGGGCTGGAGATCACACAGGTCTCAGTCTCAGTGTTGATAAGATATGCTGAGTTCAGCAGTGTGGCTAAACAAAAATTAATATAATATGAGAGCAGCATTTTTGTTCTATACAAAGTATCTAAGCATACTTCCCTGTTGTGTTAATTTGTTTGTGGACATTATTTTCCGCAGATAGATGAACAGCAAATGTTTCTGCAATATGCTGCTGAAATCCCTCCAGTGCAGAGAAGATGAGAACCATGTTTACATAAATAAAAAGCAGCAGACCATGACATTATCCTCATCTGGCTCTAACTCCTCTCCCCATGAGACACAGAGAGAGAAAATATGTGTGTGTGTGTGTGTGTGTGTAGAGGGGTTCCTATTCACTCTGGGCAGTGAAAGTGAATATCGATAAAATTTGCTCATCGTAGGTAACCTGTTTCAGTACAGAACACAAGGATCATGCCCACACTAAACTGAGCAGGTTTAGTTTGATTTGGGCAGTTAACGATTAATATAGCAACTATATTTATGAATACAACTAAGTAAGAACCACAACAGTGGGAATCTACATATAAGTAAAATGCCTTATACTATTGATTTCTCAACTGTGTTCTCTCCAGTGCTAGAGTTAGTGCTGGAAGTAATAGCAAACTGGGAGAATTATATAAATTCTTTGGTGTGTCATTTATACTTTAAAGTGACTTAGTAGAGCTTAAGTATTTAAAAAATCTAGAAATTATTAAATTACTTGTATATATGACTGATTAAAATATATAGATATTATTAAATTAAAAGGAAAAGTCAAAGTAATTGAGGCAAGATTCTATGTCACACAGATTTTACCCATTTCCTACATAAATCAAATTTACAGTAAATTCTGAAAGACTGCTTAAATGAGTGATTATGCTACCTTCACTACATAAAGGATTCTGAGTTCTAATAACATGTAAAACCTCAGACAAAACATTTTTCTCAATTACCTAGAATGGGTATCTACAAATATGTCTCAAAGTTACCAACCATCTTAAGTAAAAATTATCTAGAAATATCACCATCTTGACCTATCTTCCTGTTACAATACATTGAATTTTTACAGGAAAAATAACTCAAAGAAATTTAATCTTACTACTTAAAGTTAATCTTACTACAGTAAGTACTTGAAGAGTATAAAAATAAAAACAAAAGTGAAATATGTGCACTGAGATGTACTTTATATTTAAATTAAAAGCCAGTTTGTATTCTAGATTCATAATTTATCTAAGATTTTATTTTTGCAAATGGAAAGCCAAATTCATTTTGTTTTGTAAATCTATTATATACTCAGATTGTGCTACTCACTCAAAAGGGCCCAACATATACATGTGTCTTAATTTGCCAGGACTGCCATAAAATATAAAAAAAAAAAAAAAAAAAAAACCACAAAATTAGATGACTTAAACAACAGGAATTTATGGGCTCACAGTTTGCAGGCTAGAGATCCAAAATCAAGGTATTGGAAAGCGATGCCTTCTCAGAAGTCTGTAGAATTCTCATGGTGACTTGCTGGCCATCAATCTCTGCCTCCATTACATGGCCATAGGCCTCTGTCTCCTCCTCTGTCTTCACTTCTGCTTTTGTGTTCAAATTTCCTTTGCTTATAAGGGCTCTGGTCATACTGTATTAAGGCCCACCCTGATTCATCTTGGCCTTGTCTTAAGAAAATCTTTGAAGACCCTGTTTACAAAGGAGTTCACACCCTTAGAACTGGGTTTAGGATTGGAACATATCTTTCTCAGAAACATGATTCAATCTACCACAATATGTCTGTGTGTATATGCACATATACAGCTCTGTCAGCTGTGATCTTCTGTTAATGAACTGCAGCTCTGCTGATGTGCTGGTAAGTTATGGGGGTGGGGGAAACTTTCTCTAATTCTATTATCAAATCCTAGTCTTTTGGTAGGCCTGTTGTCCCTGGGCTGTAACCTTCCCAAGTGTTTCTTGGCTTTTATCCCCCTTAGATAAGATAGGAAGTTTAGAGAGTGTGGACTTGAGTATTCCCTTCTCTCAAGTAGGATAGGGCCCTAGTAAAATCCTTTCCTTGTTGAGTAGTCCTTCTTTTATGGAGAATGCTTTTGGCATATTTCAACAAGATTACTTTTCCCCACCTCCTGCTGTAGCCAGAGGTCACACTTCTTGGTTCTTCACCATGAGAACCTGGTGGGGTTCCTGGAGGTAAAATTCATCACAGTGTGGGGCCCACCCTATAGCTGTGGCACCCAAGAGTCTCTCTCAAACACTAATCAAAATTGCACCTCCAGCAATTTATCAAAGTTACTTTTAAAGTGTTTCCTACCAGTTTATGGCTCTATTCCAGGTAAACTATCTAGTCTGTGGTTCTCTGTATCATATTGTATCTCCTGATTTCAAGTTGGTGGTTTGCCCTGTGACCTCACTTCTCTGTGTGGTCCAAGAAAACTCATAGGTTTCAATTTATTCATCTTTCTTCTTGTTTTAAGGACAAATAGGGCAAATTTCAAATTATTTACATGTCAGAGCTGAAACTGGGAGTCTTGGCCATACTATATTTTATGGCTTTCAATTATAATGTTTTTATATGTGAAGTGACAAAACCAAGCTCAAATGGAGATTTATTGCCCTCCATAGACTATGTCTAGAGGTAGTTCACCCATGATCTGAGCATGGAGTATGATTTTCTAGGATTCTCTTATCTGTCATCCCTTGTGGATATTGGTTTGATTTTCAGTCTGGTTTCACCCATGGTAGTGAAATTCCAAACAACAACCACGAAAACTATACAATTCCTTATTCAAATCAAAGGAAAAAGAGGGTTTCTCCACACTGAAGGAAATAGAGATCTGATCTTCAAGCTGATTGGAACACCTTTGGACAGATTCTTATGGCCAGGGAACAGTTACTATAGAAAGGAGGATGAGATTATTAGACCCATCAGTGCCCACCTCTAGTGCTGGGTGTAGGGTCAATTTCACCAAACTACTTGTCCATTTTAGAGTGGAGGAAAGATGGCTCCCTGAAGGAAAACATGTGTTTTTTTAAGAAGCAGGAAACGTGGGAATGGATATTGGTCAAGCAATTAATAAATGTCCACTACACATTTTCTTTTGGTGCTTGTAGAACTAATTTTTTAAACTCAGGCTTATTGATGCATAATTTACATGCAATAAAATTCTCTGTTTTTTAAGTGGACAGTTCTACAGGCTTTGATAATTATACCCAATAGTGTATCTACACCACAAACAACACATGGAACACTGCCATCATCCCCCAAAATCTCATGTAGGTTAATTTTAGGGAAACAGAGACATTTTTTAAAATTTGGAGGTGATGGAGAAACTTTTTTACTTCAGCGTGTAGCTTTCCAAAGGCACTTGTTTGAAGTGTAAAGGTTGCTAGTGTCCATATGTATGCAGTCTGTTCTGAACAGGGCTTAGGTGTTTCTTGAAATTTTTAAATCATATAAGATTTAATATACACATGTATTCTTCTGAAGATAAAGATGATACATTTCTTCATATTTCAAAAGGGATTCCTGACACAAATGCGATTAGAAACCACTTTGTATTACAAAATAGTTTGGACTCCTGGAACTGTTAAATCCTAAATCCTAATCTCTATTACATTTCTTACTGGTATCACAGTCTACTGTCAAAGACCACTAGGAACACATCTGTAGCCAAATAAAATTAGTTATGTTTAATTTACACCAGTAAAGGGTAATGAATCATCCAGTGTCCTGGAAAGAGAGAGTTGGGGGGATCCTCTCATAGAGAATTGTGAGTTGAAGGATATGTAAATCTCAGCCTAAGGCCAAAAAAGTGAGATTTAGACTATATAGGAACATATCTAACTTGCTAGATTATGCTAGACTGAATTATCATTCAAAAGTATTTCCCTCACCTCATTCATGCCCTATGAATAATCCTCTTTAAAAAAAATCACTGTGATGTACAACTGCCAAACTGCCCCTGCTTCTTGATTATACCAGTCCAAAAGGGTCTCTAAACGACCTTACAGTCCTACTAAGGAATGAAGATTATGTATTTCTGCTTCTGCAACCCAAAGATCATGGCATGGCAATAATTCATTTTACTTTCTTATAGGTATTAATACAGATTGCTGATTTTGTGAGGCTTCATATTCTCTGTTATTCACACACATATAAATATATTTGAAAGGCAATCATTAGAACGATATTGAACAGGGTCTTCAGCTTATAGCTCTTGAGATCCTGGATGAATGTAAAGAAAATAGAGACCAATTTGGTTCATAGAATCACAGTATATTTTATTGATCATTGGTTATCAGTACTTTGAAGACTACTATGCTTGACTTACAGGAGGAAATTTCCTAAATAATTATAAAAATAAAACCTCCCAATTTAGTTCTTTCTATTACTATAGCAAAACACATTCTTTAATAAATAGAATCATTAGGGGGAGGCATTTTGTGCTTTCCTTTTCTGGAATATTTGTCAAACCATTGTTATTTCTCCTCTCCCCCATCAACAATTCTTCATATCCAATGAGTTATAACTGCAGTTAGGTGACAAAATTTCAGAAGTCTCCAAAACTCTCATATTCCAAGTTGCCATCATTATGCTGTAAGTTTTTTCCTGGCCAACATCATAATTTGATTCTTATGAAAACAATGAAAGGAAAATCTTAAGCCATCAAAAAAGGCAAAGATTAATGTAAAATGTTAATAGGGAAAACTGTGTATATGATGAGGGTATATAGAAACTCCATACTTTCTGCATGATTTTCTCATCAACTACAAATTCTCTAATTGAAATAAAAAGGACAAAGTTGCTACCCATAATGCTTCAGGCCCTCCACTGAATTTTGGATTGTCCAATAGTACCACCAATTTTGGGCCCCTGAGTGGGTGTAGACCATTTGGTTACAGAAGACCTTAGTATATAGCAAAACTCTTTGCAGGAAGAGCTGAATGATTCTTCCAACAATTATTGTCTTTGAGGGGGTGGGGGCAGGAGAGGGCAGAGGAAGGTAGATATCTGGTTTGGAACAACAATTAGGAATCCATGGAAACATCCTATCGCAACTTAATCTTTCCTACTTCTGGATACAGTGGAACAAGTTTCTCCCTAACTTTTATGGAAACTTAACTTGAATAATTTCTGTATTTAAAATGCCAGCATGCATAGAGAAAGGTGTTAACTTTTGATGTACAGCTCAACAAGCAATTATAGAGGTAATTTAAAAAATTGTTATGGGTCACAGTTCCACAGTTTCAGTTCTTTATTATGCAATATAGGGTATATATAGACAGGTGAAGACTTTCAAAGCACTATTCAAAGCAATATTGTATATTTTACAATAATGGGATTAGCTGAAGTTGTGGAACTGTGGCGCATGATATTCTTTGAAGTTTGTTCTCTATGTGTTAAATCATACCTTGAAAGTTATCACTGTTAAAGTTCACAATAAAAAATACATTAAAAATAAATAAAATGTCTGCAATTTTTTCATATTATTTCAGAATTGACCCATTGATCAATATTATATTATCTTCCAACAGATTTGAAGTTTAATATAAAAAAATTCAAAATGTTATTAAAGTTCAGCTCCCTATGGAACATCTTATGTAGCACTGGAAATGAGTGAATAAATTCAGAACTTTAGAACAGTACTTTGGAAATTTGAGATAATTATCAACCCTCATGCTATATGTTCCAAAAAGCCCCAACTCAAACTTATTGACATTCAAAAGCATGTTAACTATAGAATTCTTGTCTGAATATAGTTTGAGTTAACCAGATTCTATCACTCTTCTCACCTCAAAAAAATCATACAGTACAATTTTTGTAATTTTAATTTCTTGAAATCTCTATGAATTTATTTTGGAACTACCAACCAATTTAGTGTTCTGAACACTTTAGAAGAATAACATCCTGTTTAAATAACAGAGATAGACAGGAAAGTATATGTAACACTTTTTTACAATAGGTAACACAGGAAAAAAGTCAGAGAGGTAGTGCCTCTAGACAGCTGATATACATTGTAAAAGGAAGCATCTTTTCCATTCTCAGATTTATTTTAATTGCCTGTTTCTTTTCTCTTAAATATGTATTTAATCCCCCTTCTTTCTTATTTCTACTTCATCTATTTGTCCCTTTGCCCCTTCCCTCTTTGTTTTTCCTGTGTGGTTTTTTTCTTTCTTCCAATTCATGTATTTCCCTGAACTTCAGATTTACCCTCCACCTATCCTTCTTTCCATTTATCCCTCTCCCCTTCTTCTCCCCTCTTAATATGCTCCTTTTCCTTATTACTCTATCTGCAGGTTCACCTACTCTCCTTAACTTGTTCTGGCTCATTTAAAAAATTGTTTCTTATATTTCCATAAATCATTTATTCAACCTCAACTCCTGAATACTGAGCCAGTTATAAAGAAAACATAGTTTCTTTATGTTACAAAGACAAATAAAATATCTATTAATATCCACCTAAAAGGTAAGACAGAAAAAAAAGATTACATATTTTTGTTTTAAATTATCTAAAATGGTGGTTCACATTAATGAAAACTGTGCCACAGGAAAGCTTTTATCGCTTTCAATATCCAAATATTCTAAAAAGAACCCTACATTTTACAAGGCTAAGCAGCACTTAGATTTGTTCCTCAGATGGCAAACAATTTAAATTAGGAGAGTCCAGATTGAAAAGAAATTTTAAAATCATAGTGTTTTGTCTTAAAGAAAAGGCAGAACATTTTTATCAACGGAAAAAATACCAAGTAAATTGTCCTAAGCTCACCTAAGATAAAAATCCAGAGCAAAATCTTTCTGAATTCCAATTATAATCTAATTATTTATAACCCAGATATTAGGCCACTTAAAAAGAAAAAAAAATGTCACAGTAAAAATGCCTATGAGCTATGGGAAATAAGCAAAACTGTTCTACAAATATTCATCATTGAAACACATGTAAATAAAATGAAAATTTTCCTCAAGTAGGCTCTATGAGAAAAATAGTCTATGTTTAAACACATTGTGACAATTTTTAAATAATAAGTACATTTGGAGGGAAACAGAGGCCATATACAGAAACATTTTTAAATAATATAGGAGTTCAAAGAAGAAATACATAGGGTTTCTTTTGTTCCAGATTCCTATTTCTTTCAAGATCAACTCTAAAACTGTTATTTGCAATAAAATTATTTATTATTAGATATCATCCAAGTAGATAAGAAAGTAATAGAAAATGAGCAAATGATATGAACATGCCATTCACAAATAAAGAAACATTATTGGCCAAAAAATACAAGAAATGTTTCACTCTCCACTGCTATCAAATTGGCAAAGATTTTGAAGAATGCTAATATTGCTACTAAGCAGGAGCTTGGGGTGAGATGCAAGCGAGCTGGGAGGTTTAGCCTCTACTTATGGGAATATAAAGTTTGTAGTTTTCTGAGCTCCAGTTTGGAATTAAGTATCAAATTATTAAAAATATCCATCCTATTCAGCTCAGTTTTTCCAATCCTCAGTAATTTTCACAAATATATGAAAGAAAATATTTGGATAGTTATAAAAAATTGTGTCTACACAAAAGGCCTATCAAAGTATTACTTCTGATAGTGAACATTTTGAAATAATCTAAATATTTGACAACATATGACTGTTATATATATATATCCTTTCAAACTGTAAAATACTATTACTTAAGCTTTAAAAATTTATATTGTGGAAGACTGTATCATGGCATGGAAATCTGTTTGTATCATGTTGATTAGTGAAAATCCAGTTCCAAACAGCAGATACAAATTGTCCTCCATTTTCTACACACACAAATTTAAAAGGATATATGTTGAAATACTTTAACAGATATATACTTTCCATGCATTTTCCCATGTTACAGTTTCAATTTCTCAAAAAGCTATACATTTTTTTCATCAGAAAGTAACAGAATAGATGGAGTAAAGAATAATGCTGCATAAGTCATGAAAGTCACTGAGATACAAGACTGCCCAGAAAGCAACAGTATAGAGAGTTATTTTTCATATTTAGAAAGTTAACATTTGGGATGAAAAAAGATCACTTCGCATTGTAATTTTGAGATATCCCTTATTAGTGGACATTTAGTAATGTTTAAATTTTAACATTACAATTAAATCTGTGATGAACATCCATGTACATAAGACTTTGATTTCCTTTCTGGTCTTTTCCTTAGAAAATATTTCAAGATGTGGAATACACAGATCAAAGAGTAAGGAGGTGATTTTAATGGCACAGTTTATATAAATAAGTGTTAATAGTTGACAAAAGAGTTTATCTTTCTGTAAACTGACTGTACCACATGTTTCCTTGGAAATATTACAGAAAAGGGTTGAAAGATACATATCTAGTTCAGAAGTATACTGAGTTCTTCTGGGATGCATAAGTAGACTGCAAATTCTTTGCATCCTGTGAAGTGTCTTGATTCCAAAATGCTTAATGCATACAAAAATCACTAAATATAAAATGTAAATGTGAAATTTGAGCTAGAAAATGTATTTTAAAAAATACCATCCCTGAAGTCTCTTCTCAATATCATTTTTACAATATCAGACATTTCTATAAAGAACATAGTCTCTTAATTTTTCCTCAGTGATGTTTATAGCTTCATTAAGGAGAGGACTATTGCCCATCTTTACATATCATTAAACGGTTCCAATGGTTTCATCTTAAACTGTTCCCACATTTTTAAAATAGCAGAAGACTAAGATACTTCCTACTCATTGCCTGGTAAAACACAAAATGCAAGATAAGAAGTTGAAACATTTTACTAATTAAATAGAAATGTGTTGGTCTTTTAAATTTATCCGTTTCCCTTGATTTAAATATAGGATGACTCCATTCATTCAAAATTGCTGATTTCAATCAGGCTTAAGCAAATTAAACATGATTGTAGCATGATTAACCAACATATTTGATTAACACAATTAAGTGTTCCATGCATTTTCTCACCTGTTACAATTTCTCCAATAATATTTTTTGCCTAAAATGTTCAGGACATTAAAATGAACAATGGTCCAAATAAAACTCATGTTAATCATGTACCATCTAAAACAATTAAGAAAAAAATCTTAATAACTGTAGCACTTTTATTATTTCTGTACAGATATATTACAATCACTTCTGAATAGTTCTAGCAGAACATTTGCTGGAAGTATTTTATTAGCTATCCACTTGAGATATTGTAGGTACTTAAAACATTTCTTCCACATAAATTTTAAGAAATTAATGCAGTTATAATTTTAAATATATTTAAATACGTTTTCAGTAAGCTATAATCAAAATATGGCAAGGAAATGGCAATAATTTCAGCAAAAATTGATTTTTAAAAATATTATAAATGTACTGCTGTGAAAAGTCTGGAAAAATATCCTGAAGATAATAAGCAATTACACTGAAGAACAGTTCCTTAAAAGCAAATTCATTTCTAAATTTATTCTTAGGTAGTATATTATAAAGGTAAAAATTAAGGGTAGGAAGAGGAAAGAATATTAAGGAAATTTTACTCACATTTCATCAGTATAGAACATCAAAGAGAAGGGCTAATTGGCACTGTCCAAACTCATGAGGAAAATGAAAGTGGATTACATGGCATTGATAAAATTATACTATATTCTTCGATATTGTCATTAAAAATTTTGAAGGATGGAATAGACAAAGAAATGAAGGGTTTAGCATGGTAGACATGGACTAAGAATGCAATTTTGAAGGAAAATAAGTCCAGAAACAGGGCCAGATTCTGTTCAGATGCATGTAAGTTAAGAAGACCAAGCATGTTATACAGCAATTTTTCTAATTCAGGTTTATAAATCATAAGATGAGGTTAAAGTGGAGGTGGTTAAGTTAAGGAAACCATCTGGGATCCAAAATAATACCATCAAAGAATTGGGAATAAATTAGAAATATTAGGAAAAGGATGTTGCTGAAATTTGGATCAATGGCATGAAAGAAAGACTGACAATAATCACTGTGGATACAGAGAAAAAGTATCCAATAATAAAGCAAATAGGGAGAAAATGCTAAATATGGAAGCCAGATATATATATAATGAGACATAATTAGTGTTCTTGAGGAATAAAATTTAATAAATGAAATTTTACAAGAATCAATATCAAACACAGGATAATTTCATGAAATTGTAGAGAACACATCCGTAGATTGAAAGGGCACCTATTCAATTTAGGAATGTTAATATGGATTGCCATCAAGATATTTGTTGTTTAAGTTATTTAACTTCAAGGATGAAAAGATCATCTTGCAGGCAAACACGAGAGAAAAAGTAAATCACCTATAGTAATAGAAGTGATCAGGTTAGCTTCAGACCTCTCAACATTCAACACCAGACTGCAGTAGAGCAAAGTGAATGACATTCTGAGAAAAAGAAAGTGTGGACCAAGAATATTACAACCAGCAAAATTATTGCTCAAATATAAACACAACAGGAAGATAAATCCTGACTGGAAAAACCTACCTGATTGTGAAATCCAGTAACAAAAAGATACACTAAAGTAAGTTTACCAAATGAAACTTCTTGTTAGAAACAATAAAATTAAGGTGGGGAGGGGGGATGAAAGCTATCATGAGTCTTAATTCCCTCTTTTACTAATGTAACTTTATTGAGATATATTTACATACCACAGAATCCATCCAAAGTATACAACTAATGGCTCACAGTATTATGTAGTTGTACATTCATAACCGTAATCAATTTTAGAACATTTTCATCACTCCAAAAAAATAAAAATAAAAGATGGCACTCCAAGCATCCCATACCCCTTATTCCCACCTATTAATTTTTTAATCTTTATTTTATTACTCATCTGCCCATACATTGGATAAAGGGAATGTCAGTCCCAAGGTTTTCACAGTCACATGGTCACATGATAAAAGTTATACAGTTATACAGTCATCATCAAGGATCATGGCTACTGTATTACAGTTCAACAGGTTTAAGTATTTCCTTCTAGCTATTATAATACACTAAAAACTAAAAAGAAATATCTATATACTGCATAAGAATAATCTCTACAATGACCTCTCAACTCTATTTGAAATCTCTTAGCACTGAAATTTTGTTTCATATCTTTTCCCCCTTTTGGTCAAAAAAGCATTCTAAATACCATGATGCCAGGGCCAGGCTTATCCCTGGGAGTCATGTTCCACATTGCCAGAGAAACTTACACCCCATGTAGGGGGGAGGTAGTGAGTTTATTCGTGCAGTTGGTTTAGAGAAAGAGGCCACATCTGAGCAATAAAAGAAGTTCCCTGGAGGTGACTCTTAGGCATAATTATAGGTAGGCTTAGCTTCACCATTGCAGAAATAAGTTTCATAAGGGGAAGCCTCAAGATCAAGGGCTTGGCTTATTGAATTGGGTACCCCTAATGCTTGAGAGAATATCGGTAATTCCTCAGGTGGAGAAGTTCAATGTTTCCACATTTTTCCCCAGTCCCTAAAGGGGACTTAGCAAATATTTTTCTATTTTCTATCCAAAATACTCTGGAATGTACTGGGGCATTACATTAACCTGTACAGAATAGCAAGATCTCTATTTCCTATTCTAGGTTCTATGCAATTAGGTTGTTCAAATAAACTGGACAGGTTAAATTAGATAGTATGCTACAGAAAATTTAAACTTTGGATAAAATTATCTTCTTTTGGTCTCATATAGAAGTTGAGGTTTTAAAGTATAGAGAATATCATCTTTTACCTTGTATTCTGATTTACTTTTGTCCTAACCAGGTCCATTTCGTTCATTCACTAATTGAAGTCTGATCTCTTTCTTAGCTTCTTTTACAGTTGCTGTATGGAGTAATGCCAACTGTCAGAGCCATAGAACTCTAACTCAGAGTTCTCAGATATCACACAGACTCCCAAAGTTCCAGGGAACTACCAGGTTATACACAAAGGGCACAACATCTCAGAATTTAGAAATAGCATTTAAAACTCAGGAATAGACGTGACTGCTATAGGAGCTTACAACTTAGGAACCTTCACAATAAGCCTTATTGAACATTCTGTACTCCTTAATTATCCATTGCCCATTCTCTGCCCACTTTCTATCCCCTGATAACCTATGCTCTGGCATTTAATTCCCAGTGTTTGCTCATTATAGTTAGTTGACAGTAGTGAGACCGAAAGAAGTTTGTCCTTTTGTTTCTGGCTTATCTCACTCAACATAATGTTCTAAGGTTCATTCACCTAGTTGCATGCATCATGACTTCATTCCTTCCTGCAGCTGCTCAATATTCTGTCATAAGTATACACCACAGTTTGCCCTTCCATTCACCAGCTGATGTACCCTTAGGCCACCAGTTGATGTACCCTTGGACCCATTACAGATTGTGAATAATACTGCCATAAACATCAGTGTGCAAATGTGTACTTTTGTCCCTGCTTTCAGTTCTTCCAAGTAATTGCCTCTTAATGATTTTCATGATCTTTTAATTTAGCAGAATTATGAGATGGATTATACCTATTGTGATAAAAAGAAAATTATCTTAACATTAGTAATTTGCACTTTTGTATTACTTGCATTATTTAAAATATTTTAATAATCTTTTCAAAGTTGCTATGACCCATTGATATCATGAAATAATTTAACCAATATAAACATTATATCTTGATATGTCTTGTCCTACTTGTGTTTATGCAAAAATAGTGGTATGTGCATGAGAAATAACTGGAAAAATACCCAAGAAATGACCTGCCTTGGAGTAGGGTGTTAGGAGGTGGGAGGATTTTAATTTCCATTTTATATCTTTCTATATATATATATGTTACATATTAAAACAAAATAATGATTATCTTTCATTGGAAAGAGTTTCACCCAATATTTTAAAAATATTTATCTTTTCATAGTAAAATTTCAGATAATTTTGTTTCTATGTGTTTGGTTCAAGTTTTCTGAATTGTGATGAGGAAATTCATGTTTCAACTTGGCTATCTTATGGTGTCTAGTTGTCTGGTCAAGCAAACACTGGCCTGAATGTGATGGCGAGGGTATTTTGTGGATTTAAATAATACTCAGTTGATTGCATCTATGGCTGATTACATCTCCAGCCAACATGGAGAGAAATCTCATTCAATCAGCTGAAGGACTTAAAGGGAGATTGATAATTTCAGCAGTCAGAAAGAAGACTTTCTATTTCTATTTCAGTGAATTAGCTTCTCCTGGGGAATTCTTTGAAACCTGCACTGGAGTTCCCAACTTGCAGCCTGCCTTATGAAATTCAGATTTGCCATTCTATGGTTGTGTGATCCAATTCCTATAACAAATCTCTTATCGGTTCTGTTCCTGTGGAGAAACCTGATGAATGCAAATTTTGATACCAAAAAGCATTCTTGAGAAGCAAAATCTTATGGACTAGATTTCTGAGTTGGTTCTGGGAATTGATTTTTATGCAGTGAGTTGCTATGTGGCATCATGTGGACACAGCCTCAGGCACAACAGAGACTCCCAGCAAATGACTGCTTTTATTACTTACACAACACAAAGTGTTCAAAAGAGCAGGTAGAAGAGATCCCACCATGGCTGGTCTCCCAGGGAGGCCAACTATTTGGGTCAGCATTGGTGGATGGAAGAGCTCTGCATGCCCCATTTTGCATGGAAGATGAGGGACCAATTTTGGCTTGCTTCTTGAGAGGGCCAACTGCTCAGCAAATCAGCTTTCCTCAATCTGTGTCAGATATGAGGAACACTTACACTGCCGAAGTCTGGGCTTTTGTATATTCGGAGGGGGGGGCAGCCAATGAGCAACCTCTGTGCCCTGGCAAACAGCTGGGACTGGTTAAGATTTAACGTCTCCCCAGCTTCCTGTGGTGTCTTGAGAAATAGAAACATACAGAATACTAGCAAGCAAATAAACACGAATGGAAACTTACCAAACATCTTCACTCAAACAAACAAAAGTAGAAACATAACAAGCATCTGCATGCAAATAAGCAAGAGGGAAATAGGAGGTGGGTAGGTCAGGGCTTGGGAGATAGCCACTGAGTGTGTCAGTGTCTTCCCTGATATTTCTCTAACCTTATTAGATAAAAGACACTAATGACTCTAATTGCAATAATGAAGAGAGCATTGATATTTCATAACATGAACTAGCAATAGAGATATGCAAAATATCACCATTGGATACTGCAACTCAAATGCATATAAGAGTCAAGACTGTCACTCTGGGTGACAGTGTATTGGACACCTTAATAGAATTTCATGGAGTTAAAAAGCATAATGAAGTTGGGCACCTGTTCATAAATACACAAGATATAGGTGACAAGGAAAGGGATGAGCTCAAACCTTTAAATTCCCAGCACATTTGCCACATGAAGGGTATAAAAGATTCTATGGGCTCCCTGAAAAAAATACATTATTTTTTGTAGCTGAAGACTTGAAATTTATGAAAACCAGAACTAAAGTCTCCTTGTGCAAGTGAAATATGATGAAAATTAAATTCCCAACTTGCAGGGTATATAGTCTTAAACTGAGGGCATTGATGGGGAAGGAATAGTGTTCCAGTTTGCTAATGCTGCCATTATGCAAAATACCAGAAATGGATTGGCTTTTATAAAGGGGGTTTATTTGTTTACAAAATTACATTCCTAATGCCATAAAAGTGTCCAAACAAAGTCATCAACAATAGGGTACCTTCAATGAAGGATGGCTGATGGCATCCAGAAAACCTCTGTCAGCTGGGAAGGCACATGGCTGGCATCTGCTCTGGGGTTCTGTTTTCAAAATAACTTTCTCACAGGACATTTCTCTTAGTGCCTGGGGGTGTTCTCTTAGTTTCTCCCAGGCAAACTCTGGGCTATCAAAAGTCTGCTTTCAACAGCAGTCTCCAAAATGAGTCTCTCAGCTGCAGCAGTGAGCTCTTTATGTCTGAGCTCTTATTGGGTTCCAGTGATTTAATAAAGACCCATACTGAATAAGCAGGGTATTTCCACCATGGAAATAATCTAATCAAAGGTATTACCCACAGTTGGGTAAGTCGCATCTCCATGGAAACATTAAATCAAGAATCACACCCTAATCAGAAAGATTAATAAATCTTCCCCCACAAGATTGTATTAAAGAATATGGCTTTTGGGGGAACATAATATATCTAAACTGCCACATTCCAGCCCCTGGACCACAAAAAGACGTATTTATTCCAAATACAAAATACATCCATCCCATCACAATATCACAAAAACTTAAATCATTTCAGTAAAAATAGATAAGTACAAGATCTTATCAAAATCTTTTACAGGCATAGTCTGTCCTAAGGCAAATTCCCCTCTGGCTATGGACCAGTTAAACTTAGAACAAGTTATCTGTTTCCAATATACAAAGGAGGGACCATCATAGGATAAATGTTCAAATTGCCATAGGGGGAAAATGAAAGGAAAACAGGGTTCACAAGACCAAAACAGTTCCTAAAACCCACAGGCATACTTCTTTAGATTTCAAAGTCTGAGAGCCATTTATAGAATGACATTTTATCCTTGTGGCTTGAGAAAAAAGGAGTCCAACCCTTTCCAAGGGACGTTATCATGGCAGCCCTTTTCTCTCCAAATGCTGGAGTGAGTGCTCCAAAATATCCACACTTTGGGGAGACCACTTTCTCAGCCCCACCCTCTTCAAATATTGGGGTGCCACCCAGAATCTGCCTCTCCAGAGCAAAGGCTCTCCCCTCTCAACTGTGAAATCTCTTTACCTGGTGGGGAGCTGCAGGTTGATGAGCAACACCTGCTGGATACAATAAGAAAAGTGCATAGTCTAGAGGTTTCACAGGAGGGTCTGACAACCCACAGATCATTATTCTCAGGAAAGCTCCATACACTTCTCATGAGACTTGGCCTTGTCTGGACTGGGAAAATCTGATTGGGGTCAATCATATTGGAGGAGACTCTCTTACAAAAGGTTACACAAAGGCAGAGCCTGAATCAGAAAAACAAGAGGTGAAAAACTATGATCAACTAAACAGAAATTATGGTAGAGGTCTAGAATAAATTGAACTGAATGACAAAGAACAGATCAAGAACAAAGGCAGCAAACAAGAAAACCCTAGGTAAAGGAGTGAAAATGAGCTCCAGAATAAATTAACCAAGAAAAGCAGATGCCTAGACAGCTTAAGATAACAAGCCACACTAGGAAACATGAAAATATGGACCAGCCAAAACAACAAACTAACACTTCAACTGAGATACAGGAATTGAAACAACTAATTAATAACCAAACAAATCTCCTGAATCAATTAAAAAATCAAGTCAAAACTCAATTCAATGAGCTGAGGGAAGATATGGCAAAAGAGATGAAAGATATAAAGAGGACATTGGGCAAACATAAGGAGGAACTTGACAGTATGAAAAAGCAAATGGCAGAACTTATGGAAATGAAAGGCACAATTCAAGAGATGAAAAACCCAATGGACACAACACCAGATTTGAAGAGGCAGAAGAAAAGATAAGTGAACTAGAAGATAAAACATCTGAAAGCCTACTCATAAAGGAACAGATAGAGAAAAGAATGGAAAAATATGACCGGGGTCCTAGCGAACTGAATGATAACATGAAGCACATGAATACATTTGTTATGGTTATCCCAAAAAGAGAAGAGAAGGGAAAAGGGACATAAAGAATAATAGAAGAAATAATCACTGAAAATTTCCCAACTCTTATGAAAGGCATAAAATTATCGAATCAAGATGTGCCATGTATCCAAACAGACTAGATCCTAATAGACATACTCCAAGACATTTACTGATCAGACTGCCCAATATTAAAGACAAACAGAGAAGTCTGAAAGCAGCAAGGGAAAAGTGATCTATCACATAAAAGGGAAGCTCAATAAGACTATGTACAGATTTATTAGCAGAAATCATGAAGGCGAAAAGGCAGTGGCATGATATATTTAAGACATGGAAGGAGAAAAACTGCCAACCAAGGCTTCTATATCCAGGAAAACTATCTGTTAAAATGAATGAGAGATAAAAATATTTTCAGATAGACAGACACTAAGAGAGTTTGTGAATAAGAGACCTAAAGGGAGTGCAAAAGGTTGATTGAAAAAGACAAGAGAGAGAGGTTTGGAGAAGAGTGAAGAAATTAAGACTATCAGGAAGGGTAAAAGGAGAGAATGAGAAAAAAATCAGATATGATACACAAAATCCAAAATACAGAATGGTGGAAGAAAGTACTGTGCTTACAGTAATAACATTAAATGTTGATGGATTAAATTCTCCAATAAAAAGACATAGACTGCCAGAGAGGATTAAAAAACAAGACCCATCTACATGCTGTCTACAAGAAACTCACTTCAGACACAAGGACAAAAATAGGATGAAAGTGAAAGGTTGGAAAAAGATATATCATCCAAACAACAACCTGAAAAAGCAGGAGTAGCTATATTAATGTCAGAGAAATTAGACTTCAAATGCAAAACAATTATCAGAGACAAAGAAGGACACTATATATTAATAAAAGGGACAATACATCAAGAAAATATAATGATCATAAATATTTACGCACCAAGTCAGAGTGCCCTGAAATACATGTGGCAAACACTGTCAACACTCAAGGGAGAAGTTGATGCTCCAACAATAATAGTTGGACACTTCAATACACAGCTCTCACCAATGGAGAGACCATGTAGACAGAGGATCAACAAGGAAACAGAGACGTTGAATTGTACAATAAATGATCTAGACTTGACAGACATTTATAGCACACTACATTGCAAAACAAAAGGATATACATTTTTCTGAAGTGATCATGGTTCATTCTCTAGGATAGACCACATGTTGGGTCATAAAACAAGTCTCAGCAAATTAAAATAATTGATATTATACAAAACACCTTCTCAGACCATAATGGAATGAAGTTGGAAATCAATAACTGGCAGAAGATCAGAAAATTCACAAATATATGGAGGCTAACACTCTTAGACAACCAGTGGACAAAGGAAGAAATTACAAGTGAAATCACTAAATACCTTAAGGCAAGTGAAAATGAAAACACAGTGTATCAAAACTTATGGGATGCAGCAAAGGCAGTGCTGAGAGGAAAATTTATTGCCCTAAATGCTGATATTAAAAAAGGAGAAAGAGAAAAAAAATGAGGAATTAACTGCTTACCTGACGGAACAAGAAAGAGAACAGCAAACTAGCCCCAAATCAAACAGAAGGAATGAAATAACAAATGTTAGAGCAGAAATTGATGAAATTGAGAATTGGAAAACAATAGAGAAAATCAACAAAACCAGAAGTTGGTTTGTTGAGAAAAAAAATAAAATCAATGGACCCTTAGCTAGGCTAACAAAAAAAAAAAAAAAAAAAAAGAGGGGGGCAGAGAGCAGATGCAAGTAAACACAATCAGAAATAGAAAAGGGGACATAACTACTGACCTTGCAGAAATAAAGGAAATAATGAGAGGATTTAATGAGCAACTATATGCTAATAAATTAGAAAACCAAGATGAGATGGACAACTTCCTAGAAAAGCGTGAACAACCAGCATTGACTCAAGAAGAAATAGATGACCTCAACAAACCAATCATGGATAAGAGATTGAATAAGTCATCAAAAAGCTCCCAAAGAAGAAATCCCAAGACTCGGACCCAATGGCTTCACATGTAAATTCTACCAAACATTCAAGAAAGAATTAGTACCAATCCTGCTCAAACTCTTCAAAAAAAAATATGGAAGACTAAACATAGTTAAGATGTCAATTCTACCTAAACTGATTTATAGATTCAATGCAATACCAAATAAAATCCCATCAACTTACTTCGCAGAAATAGAAAAACCAATAACACAATTTATTTGGAAGGGCACGGTGCCCCCAAATACCCAAAAATATCTTGAGAAAGAGGAAGGAAGTGGGAGGTTTCTCACTACCTGAATTTGAATCAGACTACAAAGCAACAGTGGTCAAAACAGCATGGTACTGGCATAAAGATAGATATACTGACCAATAGAATAGAATTAAATGTTCAGAAATAGACTGTCTCATCTACAGACATTTGATCTTTGATAAGGCAGTCAAGCCAAAACAACTGGGGCAGAGCAGCCTATTCAATAAATGGTGCCTGGAGAACTGAATATCCATATCCAAAAGAATGAAAGACACCTTATATAAAAACACTTTACATAAAAATTAACTCAAAATGAATTAAGGAGCTAAACATTAGTGCTAAGATCATAAGACTTTTAGAAGAAAATGTAGAGAAGTTTCTTAAGAATCTAGTGATAGGAGGTGGCTTCCTAGACTTTGCACAAGCAATCAAAGGGGAAATAGATAAATGGGTTCTCAAAATTAAACACTTTTGTACATCAGAGAACTATGTCAGAAAATTGAAAAGGCAGCCTAAGCAATGGGAAACAATATTCAGAAACCACATATCAGATAAAGGTTTAATATCCAGAATATATAAAGATATTCTACAATTCAACAAAAGACAAACTAGCCAATTAAAAAATGGGCAAAAGACATGGATAGACACTTTTCTGAAGAAGAAATACAAATGGCTCAAAAATGTATGAAAAAATGTTCAATGTAACTGGCTATCAGGGAATTGCAAATAAAACCACAAAGAGATATCATCTCACACCTACCAGAATGGTCATTATCCAAAAAACAGGAAATTACAAGTGCTGAAGAGAATGTGGAGAAAAAGCCACACTTATTCACTGTTGGTGGGAATGTAGAATAGGGCAGCCACTCTGGAAGACAGTGTGGCAGTTCCTCAGGAAGCTAAATATAGATTTTCTGTATGACCCAGCAATTCCATTATTAGATATATACCCAGAGGGTCAGAAAACCAAGACACAAATGGACTTTTGTAAATCGATGTTTCTAGTGGCATTATTCATGATTGCCAAGAGATGGAAACAGCCCAGATGTCCATCAATGGACGAGTGGATAAACAAACTGGTATATACATGCAGTGGAATATTACACAGCTGTATGACAGAACAAAGTCATGGAGCATATAATAATGTGGATGAAACTTGAGGATGTTATTTTGAGTGAAGTTAGCCAGAAACAAAAGGACAAATACTGTATGGTCTCACTAATATGAATTAACATTAATGAACAAACTTTGAGAGTTAAAAAAATTGAGAACACAGGTTATCAGGAGATAGAAAATTGCTAGAGATCAGGCCCTTCATGCTGAAGGATTGTAGAATGTTCAACAGGATTGACTGTGTAGATTCAGAAATGGAGAGTGCAGTGTTGTGTGATGGTAGCACAGTATTTTAGGTGCACTGAACAAGGTTGTCTGTGAGTGGGGTTGAGCGAGGAGGGCTGGGGACATGTGTGATACTAAAGGGAAGGATGGATGATAGAGACTGGGACTGTGTAGCTCAGTGAAACCTAGAGTGGTCAGTGATGGTGATTAAATACATAAATGTAAAAATGTTTTCACACAGGGGGAAACAGATGAATGGTAACCATGCAAGATGTTGAAAAGGGGAGGGTATGGGGGGAAAGAATATAAGCAGTGCAACTGGAGTCAGGTTAACAATAACATTGTAGTATGCTCCCATTAAATGTGACAGGGGCAATATACCAAAGCTGAATGTCTGGGAGAGAGGGGTATAGGGGAGGGGTATGGAATTCTTGGTAGTGGTGTTGCTGACTGACCTTATGGCTGTATTTTATTTTATTTTTACTTTTCCTTTTATCCTTTTTATTATTCATTTATTTTGCTTGTTTCAATTTTTTTTTTTTTTTTGAGCAATGAACATGTGTAAGGGCTAATTGTGGAGAAAAATGCACAACCATATGATGATACTGTAAACAATTGTATATTGTGGATGATTTATGATATTAGAATGTATCTGTATAAAATTGCAGGGGGAAAAATGAGCAGAGGGACAGAGTTGAGTTGGAGAGACCTTGGAGAGAGGGTTGTAGGTATTCACTGTTGGTGGGGAAGTAGAATGGTGTAGCCTATCTGGAGGACAGTATGGTGGTCTCACAAGAAGCTAGGTTTGTGGAGGTTTCAAGGTCCTGCAACCTCAGTCTGGGGTATGTGCTTGGAAGATCAGATAGCAGGGACACAAATGAACATTTGTGCACCAGTATATATGGCAGCAGTGGATGGAGGTGGCTTGGGAGTGCATTGACTGACGAACAGAATAGTGAACTGCGGTGTACACGAACAGTGTAAAACTGAGTGGCTACAAAAAGAAATGAGCCATGCAACTAGGTGAAGCATTTTGAGTGAAGTATGCCAGAAACGAGAGGACAAACATTATGATGTGTCACTAATGTGAATTGACTATAATGCATAAACTCTGAGAACTGAATATTAGAGCATAGCTCATCAGGAAAATGGTTACTGGAATGTTCTCTAGATTGTAAACTCTTACAGCAGTCACATCTATTCTTAAGTTGTAATGGTTGTCTCAAAATCCTGAGATGCTGAACTCCTTGTGTATAACCTGGTTGGTCTCTGGAACTTTGGGTATCTGTGTCACACATGAGACTCAGAGCTATAACTTGGTGGCTATGAATGGCAGTATTACCCCACACCACAGCTGCTGACAGAGCTCAAAAAGAATTCAGTCTTTAATTAGCAATATGAATGAAGAGGATCTGGTTAAGACTAAGGTAAATCAGGCCTAAGGGTAAAGGATGATATAACTGGATTTTAAAACTACAACTTATGTGTGAGACCAAGGGAGGAGATGTTTATCTGGTGCAGAACCTGTATTTTCTGTAGCTCACTAGATAATCTAACTTGTATGATCAGTTTGTTTGAACATCATAGGCACAGGGAGTGGTGAATGGGAAGTGGGATTTGATGAGTTTGTACAGGCTGGAATGAAATCCCAACACATCCCAGAGTGATATGGGCCGAGAGTATAGGTGTATTTGCAGGGCCCCCTGGAGGACCTGGGGAGAAATGTGGAAGGGTTGGGCTTCCCCACTTGGGCTATTGATGCTTTTCTGCCAAACATTGAGGACTGCCAATTTAGTGGGCGAACACTCGATCTGGGGGCCTTTGCCTTTGAGGCTAGTTGCTGCAAGGGAGAGGCTAAGCCCACTTATAATTGTGCCTAGGAGTCCCCCTGCCCCCACAGAAAACCTCTTTGTTGCCCAGATGTGGCCCTATCTCTCTCTCTAAGCCCACTCACCAAGTGAACACACTACCCTCCCCTCTTCCATGGGGCATGACTTCCAGGGGTGTGAATCCCCCTGGCAATGTGGGAAATGACTCCTGGAAACGAGGCTGGATCCAGCACTGTGGGATTGAGAGGATCTTCTTGACCAAAAGGAGGAAGAGAGATGAAGCAAAGTAGGGTTCCAGGGGCAGAGAGATTTCAAATGGAGTCGAGAGGTCACTCTGGAGGGTATTCCTATGTGCAATACAGATATCACCTTTTAGTCTTTAGCGTATTAGAATGGCTAGGGGGAAATATCTGAAGCTGTCAAACAGCAACTCAGTGACCTTGATTCTTGAAGATTATTGTATAACTATGTAGATTGCATAGTGTGCCTGTGTGCCTGTGACAACTTGTGGCTCTCACTCCCTTTACGCAGTATATGAACAGATGAGTGTAAAAAGGGGGACAGAAATTAGATGAAGAATAGAGTGGGATGGAGGGGACAGAAATATTTAGGTGTTGTTTTTTCCTTTCATTTTTATTTTGGAGTAAGGAAAAGGTTCAAAAATTGATTCTGGTGTTGAAGTTACAACTGTATGACAGTGCAGTAAATAATTGATTGTACATTGTGGATGATTGTAGGGTGTGTGAATACATCTCAATTAAACTGTATTTAAAAAAGTAAATGAAGAATGGGAGGAGAAGGGGAATGGGATGTTTTGGACATTCTTTTCTATTTTAATTTTCATTTTATTTTTTGGAGTAATGAAAATGTTCAAAGTTTGTGGTGATGAAAGTACAACTATATGACAATGCTGTGAACAACTGATTGTACACTTTGAATGATTGCATGTTATGTGATTACATCTCAATAAAGTTGCATTTAAAAAAGTTCCTCATCTGGGGCTGTAGCCTTTGGCATTTCACTTTCTGGAAGCCCAGAGTTTTCCAGACTGTCAATTTCTGGTTTCTTTGAACTCAAGAGTTCAGTTCTCAGCTTATCAATTTCCTCTCACATTTTACTATAAGCTGCAAGGAGAAACCAGGCTACATCTTCCACATGCAGTTTAGGGATCTCTTCAGCTAAGTATCCCAGGTTGTTGCTTTCCAATTCTGCCTTCCATGAGACACCAGGACTCAGTCTTGTCAAATTCCCTACCACTTTAAGAGGATTGCCTTTCTTCCAGTTTGCAATGAACATTCGACATTAACTGGGGACATATAAACTGATGATGGTGTAGAAATTAAAACCCTAGATTCTACTGAGTATTCTTTGCCAGATAAACCTATAAAGTTCTGCCCTGAGGAATGAGCCATCCCACCTCCACCTGAAGAGATTAACCCTGCTATGCCTGTTAAACCCTTAACTGCCTCCCTTGAGGAAACAATCTGTTTGAAGAGATTAACTCTGTTTCACCAGATGAAACTGTAATGGAATGCTCTGATATAGTTGGCTTGCAAAACACTGCTAATTCCTTTTATGACTTACCCCACCAACCCTCTTTTCTTCCAGACCTATAACCAGACTGAAATCCCAATAGGTCCCAAAAAGTGAGGCACAACATGTGACCCATGAGGAAGTGCACTATGTTCCAAAAGGACTGCATGATTTTTCCAATTGATATAGACAGAAATCAGGGGATATTAAGGGTGTAGGATAAAGGCAGGAGGAAAATAAAGTTGGATCAGGCTGAACTAATTGATATGGGCCCACTAAGCAGAGATCCCATGGAATAGGGAAGAGCTCTAACAGTTTGTTCAGGAGATTGGCTGATGCATGGACTAAAAGGTGGCCTGATAATTCCTGAAGTCAAAACTGCCAGAACTGCCCTGATATAATATAGGTTGGGGGATCCAAAGACTTAGAGGGATTGGAATGTTGAAGTGAATTCATCATGTAAGAACTGCTCATCCATACTAGGAATCTCCATAGGACACAACTTTCACTGGGACTGTGAGGAATAAATTTTGAGAACAGCTACATCATCACTGCAGAGATCTGTGACTGCTCTTCTCAAATATTATTATGGTGGATGCTGTCAATTAGTATGGATCCTTAAACACAATGAGGGTGATTGAATCCTAGCTTGGCAGCACTTAATCACAAAAGACAAGGTGGGCATGGCTACCATAATGCACAAGAGAGTCAAAGCAGTAATCAGAATAATCTGGCTTGCATAGATCTATGACATTGGCTAGTTGATCATGGGGTACCTAGAAGTAAAATATATAAGCAGTTTACTAAATGCTCATTTGATCTATATAAGCAGAAGTTTTCCAGGTCAAGTGAACAAAAATCTAATTTGAATCACAAAAACAGAGTCATCATAGTCCCTCAAATAATTTCCAGACTTGAGACATTTACAGACACAGAACCCCTTGAATGGAGGGATGGCTGGGTAGCTTGGGGAGGGACACTGCTACAGTTTCAAAAATTTATACCATTAATCTTCCTCCAAGCCTTTCACAAAAGGACATATAGCCTCTTCCCAGGGTGGTTGTGCATTGGCAGAAAGGAAACTGTCAGGCATTTCAGGGATTATTAGACACTGGCTTAGAACTGACATTAATTCCTGGAGACCCAAAATGTCACTGTGGTCCACCAGTCAGAGTAGGGGCTTATGTGATCAATGGAGTTTTAGCTCAGGTCCATATCAGAGCTACCAGTGGCCCCTGAACCCATTCTGTAGTTATTTCCCTAGTTCCAGAATGTACAATTGGAATAGATACTCAGCAACTGGCAGAATCCCCACATTGGCTGCCTAACATGTGGATGAGGGCTATTATGGTAGGAAAGGCAAAGGTGGAAGTCAATAAAACTGTCCCTACCTAGCAAAATTAAAAATCAAAAGCAATACTGCTTTCCTGGAGGGGAGAGATTAGTGCCACCATTAAGGACTTAAAGGAAGCACAGGTGTTGATTCTTACTACATCCCCATTAAACTCTCCTGTTTGGTCCATGCAGAAAACAGATGGAATTTGGAGGCACATCCAAATGGAGAATATGCTACCTCCAAAATCCAGAGACCAACTAAGTGTCGTGCCTCTTCTTAGTTGTAGGAGGAGTCAGATGCAACAGCTTACCCTTTACCTTAGAAGGGATATCTCAACATGCCCACACCTAGAAATTTCACTGAGGTAGAAGGCCCTGGATTTTTGTTGGATTTATCTTCCACCAATAAAACTAGAGTAGATGCTAATTTTTGCTCACTAGGTCCAATCAGCATGTCCTCACTATAATGGAGCAATGTGATATCTTGCGGAAGTGAAAAGTGATCAAGGTCTCTGCAGACTAGATTGTAACATAAGGCTAGAGAGTTGATATACCCCTGAGTTGGATAAAAGAAATGCTATTGGGACAACTGAAAAAAATTTAATAAGGTCCAACAATTAGATAGTAGTATTTTATCAATGTTTATTCACTTTGAGATGGTGATATTGTGGTTTTGTGGAAGCATGCCCTTGTTTATATGAAATACACACTAAAATACAAGGGTGTGATGGAGCATTATTTGAGCAACTTATTATCAACAAAGTATGAGGGGAAAAAGAAAGTTCTTCGTACTGAACTGTTTTTTTAAGTTTGATATTGTTTCAAAATTAAAATAATAATAATACCAAAATTAATAAATAACTTTACCCCACTTCTTCAACCCTTGAATTTATATTCCTTAGGAAAGAAATAGCAGGCTATTCTTAAACTAAGAGGGCAATTACCAGCAGCTCAGTAATATTCATTTATGTCTCAGAGGAACCTGTAACATGAAAGCATCAAACTTCCAAAATATATAGAAAAAAATCTCTTGCTGGCAACTAGTACAGGAATCCATATGTGGGGAAAGGTCTGATTTCTTGAGAAAGTATTTGGGTGAGCACATTGCAAGTGAGATACTGTGGGACTGACACCCACAAGTCTCATCAACAAGAGGAACATGACTCTGCAAAATAAAGTAGAACAGACACGAGTATGGGACTGATTTGCTATGAAACTATTACTGGAGAGGAAGGATCTGTAGCTGGGAATGTGGAAAAGGGTTACATTTCCAGAGTTTGTGAATGAAATGCTGTATGATACATGATGTGTCCCTTCTCCCCAGTTTCTGTATTTTCAGGTTATGCCGTAGCAATAAAAGAATCCAAAACTCTCAGTGGTTTACAACAATAAATATGTATTTCTTGCATGAGAGTTGCAAAAGGTAGTTTCTTTTTTCCCTTGTACTTTGTTGAGAATAAGTTGCTGAAATAATGTTCCATCACCTCCTTATATTTTAATGTGTATTTCATATAAACAAGGGCATGCTTCCACAAAACCACAATATCACCATCAAAGTAAGGGGCTGTGTTCCTAGGGTCAGCCAGGCTTAAGGTCAGATGTGCAGTAAGTGTATCTTATTCCGGGACCAGGCTGAAGAACAGATGTTACCTGGGTGTCAGTTCTTCAAGAGGACAGTTGCTCTTTCTTCAGAACTGGCACAGTGCCACTTCTGCCTACTTTGCATAATGTCAATAAGAAAAAGCAAACATGAGAAGAGAAATTCTACAGGCTCCTGGGACATCGACTCACTTTCTTTCACCTTGTCAAAAATATTGTACGTTCTCTCCTGTTACTACATGTGAAAATGTTCTTTTTCCTAGCAAAGGCCAGCTCTTCCTCTTGTGTACTAGATCTCATAAGAATGGTTCCAGTAATCACTCCTATTTTATCATGTATCATCAATTTTCCTTGTCTGTAGGATAATGCAAATTAGTTTAAATATATGCTAATATTGTCTCATTAAAAAATACAAAAAACAAAAACATATTGTGACCAAACTCCCACCTGGAACTGCCACTTCATTTTTTTACTTTACAGCAAAACTCATGTGAAATGTTGTTTATAACTGGATACCTCCAACCCCAATTTGTCTCTCTCCATTATCAGTTAAAGCAATTTCCATCACTTTTTTGTTTCTATCACTCAATTGACATTGCTCTCACAACTATTAACCAGGATCCCCATCTTGTTAAATCTAATAGTCACTCAATCTTCATATTAATCCAGCAACATTAAACACAGGTGATCATTGCCTCTCCTTGAAATGCTTTTCTTCACTTAGCTTCCAAGACACCACAACTGTCCTTCTGCTCTGGCCTTCTTAGTCAACTTAGCTAGCACCACATCTTCTCCAATATTGGATTGTCCAAGGATCATTTCACTGATACGTCCCTTCATTGTTCTTTTAAAACACTTGGAGTTACCCTGAATCCTATCGTAATACACATCCAAGGTAAAAGCAAATCCTTATACATCCAAAGTAAAATCAAATCCTATCACTACTAACTGCAAAATATACCTGGTATTTAAAAAAAATTATGCTCATTTTTGGGTGATCCATTCAGTTGGCTTTAAATGCCATCTAGATATTACTGATGGTAATTGAGAAGTCCAGACTGGTTCCTCCCTGATCTTGACTGGTATTTCTAGTTGCTTATTTGATGAATGCATTTGGTGTGGTTTTAGTTTCCTGGCTGCTAAAACAAATGACATACAATGGGTTGGTTTAACAAAGGAATTTATTGACTCATGGTTTCAGAGGCTGGAAGGCTTGTTTCCTTTTGGGGTCAGTATCTTCTGGCTATCTGGCAATTTTGGGGGTTCTTGGGTTTTTCATCACAAAGCAATGCAATCGGTGGCCTCTTCTTTTCTGGGTTCTGTTGACATTCCACTTCTTGTTTCTCCTAGTGGTTTCTGTTTCCATGATCAATTCTCTTTGCATGTAAGAACTTCAGCCATATAGAATTAAAACCTACCCTCTTCAGTTTGGCCACACCTTAATAATAACATCTTTAAAGGTCCTATTATATGATGAGTTCACACCTACAGGAATGAATTAAGATTGAGAACATGTTTTTTCTGGGGTACTTAATTCTGAGCTACCACAGTTGTCTATCTGCATCTCACAGTCAACATGCCTAAACCGACCTCCTGATGTTCTATCCAAACCTGTTACCCAGGCTTCTCTACAAAGAACAGGTCAGTCATTGTTTCAGTAGCTCAGTCCAAAGGCATGTAGTCATCCTTGAATTCTTTCTCAGGGGCCATACAAAATCGGGAGATTCTGACTGTATTATTTCCAGAATGTATCCAGAATGTGACCACTACTATCAGCAGAGTCCAGATCAATATAATATTTAATCTACATTATTTTACTTATATTTTATAAAAGCATTTTGACTAATCTCCCTGTTTTTGTCCTTGAACTTTAACAAATTTCCTTCTAACTCTGCCTCCTTTTTGTTCTATTGTAATCTCCTTACTTTTTCTATTATCTTATTTAAGGTTCTTTTTTATATTTGCCTAGATTATGACAATATTCTTCTAAATTGCCTCCTTGCCTCCAATTCTAAGCCATCCCCCACATTACTGCCAGTATAAAATTTGTAAAATGATAATCAATTTATTGCTTAAAACCCTTCAAAGCATTTCTGCTTCCTACAAATTAAAATCTAACATCCTTGGCATTTTGGAGTCCCAAGGTAAATAGAAATCTCCAGTACTGGCCAAGATAGAGTCACTTGTATCATAATAAATTTTCTGCCAAAAACAACTATAGAAGCTGGCCAGTATAAATTACATAAATGATTATTTTCAGATATTGGAGAGCAACCAACTCAGACAGGTTTCAGGGGCTAAAATTACCAAAAGGAAGCAATTTTAGAAGAGGCCCACATTCAATCCAGCAGACCAGGGGAATACAATTTAAACAGAAAGCAACAGTTTCAACTGTCAGAGGAGAAAGAGGTTGGACTTCTCATCTGCTAAAGATGCTGGATTTTAAAAGGCAACACTTTGGAGAGTAGAAACCCATGGAAAATTTCATTCTCCAATTTACCAGCAATTTTCCCTTGAAGTTTTGGCTGATTCTTAGGTTCACATATACAAGATGAGACATGAAGACAATCAACAAAAAATATCATTGGGTGGCTAAAGGGTTGAACAAAGATTTAACACACGCTCTTCTCTCTGCCAAGAATGTAATTTAGCAGCACACTGCTTAGAGGATTACACTGGCATTCAAATCCCACCAAGATGGAGGGGTTAAAAACTGAAGCTTTCAATAGAGTACTTGGAAGGGCCATGCTCTAGGGATAAGAGCTAGGAATTAAGAATACCTGAAAATTAAAACAGACCAGCCTTAACAAAGCTCCAAACTAAACCTCAACAGCAGCAGGTATTCTTGTTGTTAATTTCTGCACTTTCCAGTAGAAAAAGTACTTATAAGAGACATACAGAGTCTCAACAGGTCTTTATACCCAATTTATGGAATTCAGTCAAAATTTTACTTCATGCCAAAGAGGGGGATGAAAGAGAAAAGGAGGAAGGGAAAGGGAGAGGGATAATTAAGCACCACCAGCCCTTTTGCAAACAGAAACATTCTCACAGTTGATTGTTATTGTAGGTATCAAGCACGTTCATGAATACAGAGGAAAAAATAGAGAATTTTCAGAGACTTGGAATCTGTTTTAAACAGTTTCAAACAGTGTTTCTAACACTTGGAAAACAGTGAGAAAATTAACATAAAGAAGAAAGTGTGGAGAATCTTTGCATAGTGTTTAGAACTCCTGATATCTGCTTATATTAAGGGTTTAGTCTATGTCTAATTCAAAGAAGAAAATTTTGAGAAAATTCATATGCATTTATATATACATATATATATATTTATATATGTACCTTTCAAAATGGCAGTCAGTTTCTATCACTCCCCTTGCTTAACATTTGAAATAATTTTTTCATGGAGAAAATCCAAAACCCTCAACAAATTCCATAAGCCTTTGTATGATCTGTGCTTAACATATATCTTCCAAACACTCTACCCTTTCACCTGTACTCCAGCAAGGCCAAATGGGTTTTAGTTCCTTGAAAGAGTCAAACTCTTTGTGTCCTCAGACCACTCACACATGCTAGTCTTGCTGCCTAAAATGTATTTTAAGCTTCATTCTTGTACCATAAGTGTTTTTTCACCATTGTATTTCTAGTACTTAGCATAGAGCTGGGCACATTATCCTCCATGCATATTTGTCTAAATAATTAATAATTGAATTAGTGTATTAATATTTATTGTCCTTTCTACCAGTTTTGAAATGATCATAAAGTAAGTTATACATAGAAAGAAAAGAGTACGAATAAGTAATGAAGTTCCTAAATAATTAAAACTTGAATACAGTGAAAAAAAAAAGGAACTCTGTGCTGGTTTAGATGTATTATGTCCCTGAAAATGCCATGTTGTTTAATGCAATCTTGTGGGAGCAGACATATTAGGGTTGACTAGGTTGGAACGTTTGGATTAGGTTGTTTCCATGGAGATATGACCTACCCAACTGCAGGTGATAACTCTGATTGGATTATTTCCTGCCTATTCAGCATGGGTCTTAAAATCACTAGAGCCCTATAAGTGCTCAGACAGGAGGAGTTTGGTGCTGCAGCTGAGAGAGACATTTTGAAGATGGCTGTTGAAAGCTGACACTGACATTTTGGAGAATGCCATTTTGAAATGCAACCTGGGAACAAGCAGATGCCAGCCATGTGCCTTCCCAGCTAGCAGAGGTTTTCTGGATGTCAATGGCCTTTCTCCAGGGAAGGTACCCTATTTTTGATGCCTTACCTTGGACACTTTATGGCCTTAAGACTATAACATTGTAAGCAGATAAACTCCCTTTATAAAAGCCAATCCATTTCTGGTATTGTGCAAAATGGCAGCACTAGCAAACTGGAACAAACACCATAAACCTTAAGGAAACTGAACATTAGAAAATGCAGGTCATAATTAATCCTTTCATAACTTATGAAGAAAAATAACTCTTCAACAACAATAACAACAAAGACATATATGTCGTGCTTAAATTTATCTATACAATAGCAAATCACTAATATTTTTCAAAACATTCTTCAAGCATCAACATGTTCATGGATAAGAAAATACTTGTGTGTATGTGTGTGTCTGTGTGTGTGTGTGTGTCTGTGTGTGTGTGTGTGTGTGTCTGTATACCCATGTGTTCCAGATTACTAACGCTGCCATTACGCAAAATCCCAGAAATGGATTGGCTTTTATAAAGGTGGTTTATTTGATTGCAAAGTTACAGTCCTAAGGGCATAAAAGTGCCCAAACTAAGGCATCAGCAAAATGATATCTTCACTGAAGAATGGCCGATGGCATCTGGAAAACCTTTGTTAGCTGGGAAGGCACATGGCTGGCATCTGTTGATCCTAGGTTGTTTTCCAGCTCCTCTCTCAGTTCTTGTGCATTCTTGGTTCTTTATCCCAGGACATTTCTTTCTAAGTGCCTGGGGGTCCTGTCTTAGCATATCCCAGGGCAAACTCTGGGCTTTATCTCTTAGTAAATGTTCTTCTGTATGCATCTCCAAGTATCTCTAAGCCTCAGCAACAGCAAGCATCTGGGCCTTTGTTGCTCTTTTTAAAGGACTCCAGTAAACAAATCAAGACCCACCCTGAATTGGCAGGACCAAATCTCCATGGAAACATTCAATCAAGAGGTCACACCATAATCAAAAAGACTAATCAATCTGATGCCACAAGATAGCATTAAAGAATATGGCATTTTCTGGGGGGACATAATATATACAAACTGGCCCACCATGCATGCATTTGAAAGGTTAAAATTAGGCTTAAAATCTAAATAAGTATTCTTATATGTTACATTCATTTTGGGTTAGAGTTCCATAAACCTTTCTTTTATATTATAATGAGTGCTTTATTTGAACTAATATTCAAATAAAACCAATTTTTTCTTACCTTTTAAGAAGAAAATTATAAGGAAAAAGTGAAAAGTCTTACTTGGTAGTCTTAATTTAAAAATACAATTTGGTGTATAAAGTGAAAGCTTTATTTTAATTATTTTTTGGTAAATGTTTGCCAGTTTAATTAGAAATCAATAATACTCATTTATTCTTCTTTGAATGTCTTTACCTCATACTGACATCTGTGTTTTCAATTTTAAAAAATGATAGTTATTATTCAACTTGTACATTATACTTTTTGTGCTCTACAAACATTGTAAATAATAACAATTTATCAATCATCCCATGCCCGTAGCCATACTTAATGCTTTCCATTGATGTGATAGTAGTGGAGAGGAATAGATGTAAATGTAAATCTTTAACCAACTACCTTGCAGCTGAACAATTCTGAAATATGTTCACATTCTCCCCATGTCTTAGTTTCCCAGGATGCTATGACAAATACCACCCAATGAGGTGGCTTAACTACAGGAATTTATTGACTCACACTTTCAGAGGCAAAAGGTGTGTTTCCTCCCAGGGTTTGTAGCATTCTTGCTGGCTGACAAGCCTTGGGTTCCTTGGCTTTCCCTTTACATGGAGATACCCTCTTCTACTCTTCTGGTTTCCACTGACTTCCAGCTTCCTGCTCCTCCCCATGGCTTTGTCTTTATAAAGTTTCCAAAAATAGGATTAAGACCAATCTTGACTCAGCTGGCCACACATTAACTAAAAATAACAACCTCAAAAGTTCCTATTTATATTGGGTTCAAACCCATAGGGATTGACTAAGATTAAGAACATGCTTCCCCCCACCCCTCGTTTTTCTGGAGTAAATAACTCAATCTGCCACACCCCACTTTCCTTAAATATACATGGGAAATAATACAGATAATATTCATCTCACAGGTTTGCCTTTAATTAAACATTTCCCTCTGTATCCTATGCATATTTTATATCAACAGTCTTGTAAGCATATATCTTCAACACAAACTACATAGATTGGCTGCATGCTATTCCATCTTACTCAAGCATTCCCTTATTTTGGGATATTATTCTATTACCACCTTTTCACTATTGAAGTTTAAAAGCCACTTTGCTGTTTATCAATGTTCCTTTCTTTAGAATTACTTCCACAGGAGATAGTGCTAGGAATCAAATAACTAGTTTGAAATGGAGGAAAATGTTTATCTTTCTTAAAGTACAGCACTAAAATAATTTTCCAAAGCCTTTCAATGTTTTATGATTCCCTTGAATCCTGCCTAAGTCAGTGTCCTTTCTGTGGGATGATTTAAAGATTGGTCAGATCTGCCTGGCACTTCTCAGGGGTCTGAGGATAAAAGCTATATCATTGATTTAAGCATTTTTTTTTTTTATAGCTTAATAAATAAATAAGTAAATAAAGATAAGTGGGGTGGAAAGGTGAAAGTAAATTCATACAAAATGTGGTTTATTTGAATAGCAAATGGATTTTAAAATCAATTCCTTTAAATGAACAAAGTAGGCTCCATATGATTTTACACACAGTCATTCAAGCCATCCCAGCTATTCAAGTTTTCCTAGGTGAGGCCTCTGACGTCATGCAGCAGAGACAATGTATCCCTGTCCTACTGTGTCCAAATTCCTGACCCATAGAATTCATGAGCACAGTAAAATTTATTTTCCACTGAAAATAAATAAAATCAATGTCTTTAAAATAAATGCCTGGTAAAACTAAATTATTATATAATATGATTAGTTATTTACAAAAAAAAAAGAGTGCTGAAAATGTCAACAGTTCGCTACAGGCAGTTGGATAGTGATGGGACATATTTCAACTTGTATGAAGAGCAACTTAGTTTGGTGAAATCTTGTCAGGGTACTTCTGTGATTGGATTCATGGAACTTATTTGGAGTTTGGTATAAAGTTGAAAAGTAATATTTTAATGACTGAGGGAGAGTCTAAAGGAAACAGAAGGGATGCTGCAGAAGTGTCTTTTTTTTTTTTCCCCATCAGGACAATGCTCTTCCCTCTCTCCCCACAAGTTTCCTCTTGGAGGCATATACTGCCACTTTCTCTGAAACCACAGCAAGAGCGGGGATTTTTGCATGAGCTTCCCAATCCTACTCTTTGCTAATTTCCCAAAACACCGGTTGAGAGGGCCACAGGTATGCTGGAGGGAAGTAAGGTCTGGGACTGAGGTTTCTGCCATTAAACATAAGGGGAGAGCACTAAAACAAAGCAACAAAAGTGCAAGCCTCATAGAGAAGGTTTCTGAAGAACAAGGCTTCAAGGTACTGGGTCTCCAAGGAGGTGCAGATCCTATCTTACTTATGCAAAGGCAAGTTTTCCACCAGTGCGACTCTTCCCTGGCACTCGGCTAATTTACCCTGGATGTAGGAAAAGACAAAGTACCCCACCAGAGTTTTCTGAGATTTGAAAAGGCCTGGATTCAAAGCATGTGTCGGATTTCAGCAGCCAATGTATGATCCTGCGCATGCGCTTGGGTTTAGACGCGCAGTCTGGCTGTAATCATCCTCGGGCTGTGAAGTTGGCGGCTTCCGAGCTTCTGTAGCCGAACTCCACGCCGGGACCTGCTCTTGCGCGGTTCAAGAGGCAACAAGAAGCAGGGGGAGAAGTGGGCGGCATCTGGACTGCCCAGGCGAGCCTCAATCCTCTTTTCCTTAGGGAGAAGGAAAGATTTTGTTCTTCCATAGAAGGAAAGATGAATAGCCTTCCTGATCTTCGCATTGGGTGAGAGAACAGTGATGGCTACTGTGTCGCATGGAAAGAGCTCGGAAAAATCTGTAGGGGTGCCTTATGGGGAACGTGGCAAAAGTGTATCAGTAGCCTCAAAGAAAGAGTCAAAAAGGACAGGTAATACGAGCTGCATGGTCAGCGGCCTTCGGAGCACAGCCCAGAAATAGGGACGAATTCTGCAAAACGTGCTCACTGTGCCCCAGCCCTCGACTCTAAGCCTGCGGGTAGTTGGACTTTGCATCCCTTGCGAGGCAAGGAGTGAAGTTTTTCCCTTCTAAGGCTCCTCAGCACCTGTGCTCCCTTTGTTAGTGATCTCAGACACAGCAGCTTTTAGTGGCCAGTTTCTAATGAATGTTAAAACAAAAACAAATCATACAACAGCAACAAAAACAATAATAAAATTAATAACTTCACCATGAAAAACAGTAAGTTATATTTCTGCTATAGGACAATTTAAGTACATAACTAACATAATTTATTAGAATATAAATAAAATTAAGTACATACAAGGGCATTCTTTTTAAATTTTCCCAGTAACTTAGTATCAGAACACTATTGAAAATACTGGCAGTGAGAGAAAAAAATTCAATAATATTTCAACTTCATTTTCTGAAAAGGTTTTTAATGAAATTCAAATAACAAACACACATGCATTGAATTACGAAGGGAAAATCATCCTTACTATTTGAGGCAAAGAGCCAGTATCCTACCAAATGCAAAAACATTATTGGCACTCTTATTAAAGTCAGGAAAAGTGAATGAATTCCTACAATCACTAGTCTATGGTCAAAAGAAATAAAGCATCTAGAAACAACCCACAAATACACAGCAATATTCAAAATCAAAAAAAAAAAAAAAAAAAAAAAACTGCACTAAGGATCATTAAAAAGAAATATTTTTATTGTTTCACTGTGATCCTGAGTGGCACCACTCATCCTCTAAATGTGATCTCTTCCCACCCTAACCTTCAATTGAACAAACATCCAAACAGGATATTAACCAAATTTTTAATTTTAATGAAATTACATAAAATGAACATCAGGAATAACACTGTGCTAATGATAAAACATTTAGAAAAGAACTTATAATGACAAAACTGCCCATCTGGATAGTAAAATATTTTCTAAAGGTCAGTAATTAAAACAGGATCTAAAGGAGAGAAGAGCCACCAACATTAATGAAATAGAATAAAACAAAATTCCTCTTGTGGGCTTTAAAGTTGTCTGGCTACATTATGTTGCCAGATTCATTCACACTCCCAGTCTTGTGGATAACTATTCCATGCCTTCCCTATCTTCAAATATTCAACAGCTCATCCACCTGTCCCCTACTCGGCTGATAACTTGCCTTCTAGAAGTCAATAGAGAACTTGCACAAGCTCCCAGAATCACATTTAGCCACATGGATACACTTGCCCATCATTTGTTCCTTCCTTCCTTTTACTGTCAAACGTCCCAGTTCCCAAATAGGTCAGCCCCTCTTCTTGGAAAACATGCTCACTTCTTGCTGCTTAAGGATATTGCTTAGTTAATTCTTCCCTCTCACTCATCATTATATTTTCCTCTTTACTGAATATATGGTGTCATTTATCCCATACTTAAAAATATTCTTAAAAATATTCGTAAGTTCCTTTCCCCCTTTATCAGCTTTCTCTTAAAACAAAACTCCTTGAAAGAATTATGTGGAATGGCTCTCATCAGGTTGTTTCCTCATGTTCTCTCTAAGGCTTTTCCATCAGACTTTTGTTCCCTATTCTAGGAATACCACTCTTTACATTATTCTTTGGAATATCAGATAAAGTCTAAAGATGGAATAGTTATTTCCTTTTTCAGCCACATTTATACCACTATACTCAGAATAACCACAATTTATTTAATAACTGCTGTGTACCTGGACCTACAATAATCCTTTTACGTGTATAAGGACTAAGGCGCATGGACTTTACAATCTCCCAGTACTTAATGTACCAACATGAAATTTAGAAACATTGCTAGTTATAATTGTAAAAAAATATCAATTATAAGTTGCATCATGGTATCAGAGATATTGAAATGTTAAAACATAAACATCTTAGAATCATTAAATATACTATTATCTCTAATCCTTAAAACAAGTTTTTACAGTAGTATAATAGATATGATTGCCTTTATTTAATTGAATCAACTATTAAACTGTTTTTTTTATTTGGTCAGCTAGCTGCAGTGATACTCCTGGTAGAAAGGAAATGCTTCCTCAACCTTAACCATCATGGTAATGGGCAGCTCTTATGCTGCCTATGCTTCAGCACTAAATGGATCTGATTCATCTTCTAGAATAAAAGTGAATTTATCCCATTTAAATACCACTAGTTCATGGAAACTTTGGAATAGTTACTCTTAATTTCCAGAATTTCCTATCTAGTTCTCTAGTACTGAAAGGCAGTATGGTGCCAGGAGGAAGAATTTATAGTTATTCTCCTGGAACATGGTGCAGATCCAAATCTTTGTGATAATGAAGGAAATACTGCTGTGCATGTCTTGCCTATGGCCAAAACATAGAAATATCAGCAATACTGTTCTACCACCAAGCAAATATGGAGGCAGGAAATCAGGTACAGATCTACCAACTTAACTTTCAAATAATTACACTAAGTTTCTTTTAGCATTGAATTATAGGCAGTTTTACCTACAAATTTGAAAATTAAAACATTCCCACATTGAAAATATTCTGGGGCAACTCAATTAGACTATTCTAAAATAACCCAATTGTCTAATATATTTCATTTTAATCATACTTCTTGTTTTAGTTAGCTGGCTACTAATGGTTTGGCTTAAACAATGAGAATTTACCGGTTCACACTATTGAGGTTAGGAGCAGTCCAAAATCAGAGTGTTAGCAAGGTGATGCTTTCTTCCAAAAAACTGTGGCATTCTGGGGCTGCCTGCCAGTGATCCTTGGTCCTTGGCTTTTTGTCACATGGTAATGCGCATGGTGTCCTCGCCTGGCTTCTCTCCCCTTCTGACTTTTACTCTCCCTAGAAAGACTCAAGTAATCTTGATCATGGCCCAACCTGATTCAGCTGGGGCACATCTTAACTGAAGGAACTCACCAAGATGTGCTATTTATAATGGGTTCACACACCCAAGAATGGAATTAAGATTAAGACCATATTTTTCTGGGGTACATAACTCCTGGCCACCACACTTATAATGAAGTATTTGTATTTTATTTATATTTAAATTTTAAAAAGACTGAATTTGTTATACTTCACATTTCATTTTTCTTAAAATAATGTTTCTTGCCCCAGTTTGTTTCTAGTTAGTGTGAAACAACACAGAAAAATAAACCATTGCTTTGGAAACAGTCTTTATTAAAACAAAGGAAAACAAAAGCATTTTACAATACATAGAATTCTTGCTGCTACTGAAAATTTCTTATTTTATAAGAAGAGTTTTAACTTCTAGTGGCAATCAGGAGTATACAAGCTCATCAGGAAATTTTGTAACAGAAGGAAAATACCAGAAAGATATGATACTTCCAGTTTATATGCTCCCTTCAGTTTTGAAGGTAATAATTCTAAGTCTGGAAATGATAATTAGTGAATGGTAAAATTACTCGAGTTAAATTTTAAGAGGCTCTAAGGAAATCAGGCCATGTTTAAGAATGAGACGTGAAGGGAGAACTGCTGTCCTAACCAAGTGGAAATAGCCACTTACACAAGAGTCAAACCTACTCTGGCAATATAGTGGCCTCTGTATCTACTTAAATTTATATTATTTTAAATTGAATTAAAAATAAAGTTTCTTCATCCCACTTGTATGACTAATAGTCCACGTGTGGCCAGTGGCGATCAATACTGGAGACAATCAGAAAATTCTTTTGGACAACACTGATCTAAACTTTGCTCTCAAGCCAGAAACTTACCTGTAAAGTAGGTGGTAAGAAATGACCTCATGAAGGATAAATCAAGTTGTTGCTTACATTATTCTCCTACTGCTGTTATAACAAATCACCACAAATTTAATGGCTTAAAACAAAACAGATTTATTATCTTACAGTCTGGAGGTCAGAAGTCCAAATGGGTCTCACTGGGTGTGGTGGTCAGTTTCATATGAAAGCTTGACTCGGTTATGGTGCCCAGTTGTTTGGCCCAGCAAGCAGTAGCCTGATTGTTACTGTGAAGGTATTTCATACATGGATTTGCATCTAAATGAGTTGATTGCCTCTATAGCTGATTGCATCTACAGCCGACAAAGAAGATTGCCCTCAGTGACTCGGGGAATCTGTTTATCCAATCAAGTTGGAGTTCTTAAAAGCCATAACTGAGGATTTCAGAATTCAAAAAGAATAATTTGTACCTCTACTTCAGTCAGTCAGCTTCCCCTGGGGAATTAATTCAACATCACTTTTACTGGAGTTTCCAGCTTGTGGCCAGCCCTACAGAATTTGGACTTACCAGCCTCCACAGTTGTATGAGCCAATCCCTACAATAAATCTCTTAATATATATCCTGTCATTTCTCTTTTTCTTGAGAATTCTGACTAATGCACTGAAACTAAAATGAAGGTTGTTAAGGCTGCATTCCTTTCTGGACAGACCAGGGGAGAATCTGTTTTCTTGTCTGTCCCAGCTTCAGGGACTGCACACATTCCTTGGTTCACAGTTCCTTTCCATCTTTAAAGCCAGCAATTGAAATACAGTTGGATATTTCTCACATGGAATCACCCTGATTGGCTTTTCTGCTTCCTTATGTCACATTTAAGGATTCTTGTGATTATATTGAACCCACATGGAAACATGGCTGACCTCTATATTTAAAGTCAGTTGATTAGCGTCCTTAATTCCATCCACAACCTTAAATCTCCCCTTACGATGAGCCATTGTATATTCACCAGCTCTGGGGATTTGGACATGGACATCTTTGGAGGCCATTTTTCTAGCTACCACACAGCTTGAGTTTCCTAGTTCCTAATCTTTCTCCTACACTTAAAAACTAAGATGCCATTTTCAGAAATGACTGTGTAGGCTGATAATGGTACCAAAGATATCTCTATATCCTAATCCTTGGAATTTGTGAATTCTATCTTATTTGTAAAAAGCAGATGTATGTTAAGCCTTTTTAGATGAGATTATCCTGGATTATCTAGGTGGGCCCTAAATGCCATCACACAAGTGTCTTTATAAAAGAAAGGCAGAGGGAGATTACATGCAAAGTAAAAGAGGCAGCATTGGGGCCCATGGAAGCAGAAATGAGAGTGATGTGGCCACAAGTCAAGGAATGCTGGCAGCTACCAGAACCTGGAAGAGACAGAGAACAGGTTCTCCTCCACTGCCTCCTGAGGAAGTACGGCCCTTCTGACACTTTGATTTCAGTTCAGTGAAACTGATTTCAGACTTCTGGTGTCCAGAACTGTGAGAGAAATTTCTGTTGTTTTAAGCCACTAAATTTGAGATAATTTGTTACAGCTGCCTCAGGAAAAAAATGCAGTTTTCACTTACTTTTTCCTTCTTCATTCATATTCCCAAATGATAAAGGGCATTTGCCATATGGGTGAGTGATAAGGCTAAAGCCATTGTCCACTATACCAGCCCTCAATTAGAATTGTACATTACAATCACCTGAAAATGTTAAAAAAAAATCATAAGCCAAGGCAGGTTCTACTCCTAAGTATTCAGTAAGTCTAATAAATCTAAGTAGTCCTGGGCATTAATATTTAGATATATTTTTTCTACATTTAGTTTGGATAAATGAACTTATCATGGTGTTTTGACCATAAAGAATTCAAACTAGCATCTTTACTATGCATATCTTATGTTGTCAGACCCTGGTTGGGCAAGAGGTTTCTTTTTTATTGTTTTTTATTGCTTTTATTCTTGGCACTAATTTGTGATGAACACATAAGCATGCACAATTACTTATCTGTTCCTGACTAACGTTCATTTTTACATGGTTGAGACAGGCAGATATTCACTTAGTAAAATATATCAAATAGCTGTTTCAATAATTCAGTTTTTTGGAGGATGAAATTATCTCTTACTTTAAAACTATCCAGACTTCAAGCATGCATAGATTTGTTTCTCACTGCTCTCCCACAATATCACTCAGCTGGGAAGTGTTCTCTGTCCCCCATAGGGAGGGGACATTTCACCACAACAAATGCCTATCCCAAGAAGTAAGACTACCTGTCTCCAGCTAGAGGCACTGTGCAACCAGGCTTGAAAAAACTCCTTATACTACCTCAGGCAGATCAGCAGGGACCAGTGGGAGATCCAGTAATACCAGACAAACCTAACAAACCAAAAACATCACCATGAAGGTTCCGAAAATTAAATTGTCATTAGAACTACAGCACACAAACTGAGGTCAGGTCCTGCATGCTAAACCTAGAAAGAATGATTTTATAATAAAGTAAGAGATTTAAATAGGAGCCAGAGTCTCCCACATAATGCGCAAAATATCCATGATACAAAAAAAAAAAAAACCCGTCACATGAAGAACCAGGAAAATCACAACTTAAATGAGAAAAGACACTAAAAATTCAAGCCAGACTACTTTTGCATTTTTCCACCTACCTACATCTTCTCAAGGACCAGAAATCCAGAAATGAATAAAGAATTTGTTTAAGGATATATATCACTCCACTAACTTGTACTAACAGTACTGGCTGGCCTGGGAGCCAAAATATGAAGAAATTATGTTCAAAGAAAGTTAAGAATATAGAAAACATTTAAAACTAGTCACAAATGAGTTAAAGTACAATTTTTGTTAAATATTTCTCAAAAATGCAAGTTTATTCCTTCTGTTGTGGAAGAGTCACTACAGAAGAGAAATAACCAAACATAAAGGATGTACCTTCCAGTTTAACAAATGATGTGAATGATTGTGAAGAAAAGAGCACTTTTCGAGTCTGTCTCTGCAGTATTCCCATCAGTTCTGGAACAAGGAGAACTGTCTTGAAAGTGGCACTCCATCTCATTTAAATTTTGTGTCCTGGGAATTAGTCATTTTTCACACACTTTAAAAATGATAATAAACTGGAATATAAGAATCCACGTAAACTGGATGTTGAATATATTTTAATAAAAATGAGGTTTTATAATGATATAGAAAATTTTTTAAAAAGACAACCCAGAAGTAGTTATAAATGAAATGAAAAAAGACAAGAAGTTTGATATGCAAATATGAGAATATATGAACAAAGATACCATCAGTTTGAGGTTCGACACTGTTTCCTAGGCTGCAATCTAGTAATCCACAAAGCCTTGTTGATATATTCTTCATGAAAAGAAACATGTTCCAAATAAACAAGCATATTCTCTCTGCTGAAGCCGATATTTGTAAGAAAACAAAACCAACAGCTAATGAACCTTAATAAGAATATAAGAGTTGCTCAAATAAGACAAACTACCAAAGAAATCTTGTATAATTAAAAATGAACCCATGTTGAACAATATACACATGAAAGGCAAAAGGCATTGTCTTCATTATTTTACAAAGTAGTAAATAATAAAGGCAATAATATTTATAAAAAGATTGAATTTGACTAATTTTTTTAATTATGAAAATACAAAATAAATTAATATTTAGTTTTAATAAATTAAAAAATTACAGCAAAGACTTAATATGTTGAAATTATCTGAAATAATATCTTACTCAGAAATGTCTTTTTCTAATATGCTAATTTTCTGCATTTCTTGGTACAGTTCCAGCTATTGATTTAATGCTAGAAGTATATTAGCAATTGTAGACCTCAGTTAATTCCATTCAGATACTGGGTGCCTTGTGAATAGACTCAGTTATGAGAGAGAACATGTGTAAAATTCAGATACTCTAGGAATAGTTTCCACTGGAACAATTTGAATGTACATTTTGCTTTGCAGATTAGTCTTCCCTTTCCAAGATCTGGGACCCTCCAGTTTTCATGGACTCCACATCTCTGCTGTCTTCACATGATAGTTTCTATCTTTTATATAGACTGTTAGATTTCTTAGAATTTGCCACCAGCTACTTTATTCCACTGCAAAGCTAAACTCTCCCTTTTGCCTATAATACTCCATTGTGTTCTTACTTGCATTACCATTCAGAACTCTGCTAACAATCTGCTATGATGGTGGCAGACACTGCTATGCCCAACCTGTGTCCTTTATGCCCCTCTTCCAGTTTTGTTCAGGGTGGCAAAGTAGTTTTCATTCAGAGTGGCAAAGTAGTCATGAAAACTCTAACTTTTCCCACATCTCTTGAAGTAAGAGGTGGCCACATGACAAAGTTCTGGCCAATGACAGCTTTTGGGGGATTTACTTCAATTTCCCAATATATTTGATGATCAATATTAGCATCATCATAGGTATTATTAGAAATAATATTACCGATTCAACCAGTATTATACCAAATAGCAATTATTTTATGACTTAAACTAAGATTATTGCAATCATATTTTCTTAGGCTTCCCAACCAACGTGTCCCTTCCCCATATATAAATTTTGTCATGGTTGGGGATATAAATCAAGGACAAGTTAATTCTGGATTCCAAGTCTTTGGTAGGCATAATCATTTGCCCTGTTTCGTACCACCAGGAGGTACTAACATGGGTTACCAATGTGACTTACCCTTAAATAATGCCTAACTTCCCCTCACAGATAAAATGCCAGTTAGAGTTTACTAGGTTCCCAATTTCAACCAGCAATTTCATATGTCTGCATTTTATTTTCATGTGATCCCTTAGCAATTAGAGAGCATTTATGCAAATTATGTTATTCATTTATGAATTTCTGTAAGTTAGGGGGCCATCAATCTCCCACAAGTTCATTCCTTGAGCTTCCATTGCTAAGATTCCAGGCCCTTGTTTTTTCTACTATCCCTCTGGAGGAGGAGAATACACCCCTCTCTTTCAATGTTGATGCTGCTCCCCATCTTTGTTTCTCAGTATGATGCCTAATTTTCTATTCAGTTTACTTTACTTTTTTTAAATGATGCTATCTACCCAGGCTGCTTGCCATCCTTTCTCTTCTCCCCTTTCTAAGCAACCAATACAGAACAATAAGCCTTTTGCCTCAATAAGTCTCCTTCATTTATAAACGCAAATTCCGTTCTTTCTAGAACCATTAGACTTGTGACATACCCAGGTCTCTTTCAGGGCATTTCTGCCAGGTTTGGTTATTTACCAAACATAATGTTTCCAGAATGCTTACTGCTTGAGTCAATTTTGAGTCCATATTTTGAATTTGAAATATTGAGTTCCCCCAAATTATGTAATACTGGTTTAATACTTTAGTTTGAGTACACTTTAGCTGGAGCAGAAGAGTTTTCCACAGGTGAACTTGGAGGACATTGGATTTTTAGTAATTGGTGTTGTAGCACACAGTCACTTCTAAGTTGACATTTGCTTCATTTTGTCAATATTCTTTACCTTGATTGTTGCTCTCCATCGACAAATACATGGACTATAGACATTAGGATACATGCAACTATAACAACTTGGGTACTTAGCAGGTATCCTTCTCAACTGATCATCATCTAGATTGATGGGTACACAGTGCTCTGTGGTCCTTTGTGTTCATTTGGGTGGCAGCAGTTCCTACACATTCCCTCCTAAAAGGAGTGCTTTGTAATAGATAAATCCTGTAAAATGAGAACAAAAAGGCAAAACACCCTTAGAATTATTCTAGGTGTCAGTACTGTTGAGATGCATAACATAGATAATTCCTGTTCCAATGCTTCTTATTTGGTCAGAGCCAATATAGATGTTCAGCATCAAACAAATGAGGAAGACTCAAAGACAACTGGCTTTACTAAGCAAATCTGAAAATATAGCTAAGTGTTATTATTATTCTCCTTTTCTCAGACTCTCACAAGCTACCAAGGGAATGTTCGATTTTCCTTTTGGCATTTTCCATTTATTATTTTCCTTTCCTTCAGCAACCACTTTCCTTTTTCTCCATTTGCATTAATTTTTACCCAGGCCCTCACCTTCCCACAGTT